>NC_064877.1:28965000-28995000 GCF_943734665.1 Anopheles aquasalis | reverse complement strand
GATCGAATCTATACCAGGACCAACTGATCGATGTGGAAAAACTAATGAAAAATGAAAAAACCAGTTCCAGAGAAAAGGAAAACATGTAAAGCATGGAACAGTTAATATTTGGCCGCATGAAATAAGACACATCTCAGGCCAGAAATAAGTTAAACTGATGGTAAAGGTGTCATTTTGTATGTATTATATCTAACTATCCATAAAAAATATCAATTAAATTATTGGGACACGTTGCATATGATTTTACGGACTTTTGGTTTTACGCTTCACATAATGTGCTGCACAGTAATGGAAGAAGTCTCATTGGCCATTTTTCCCACCATTTGTACATTATAGCTGGATTTTTTTTATCATTTAACATTTTTTATGTAGTTTTTGTTCGATAATAGCCCAATATAATGGTATTGGACGATATTGTGGGCAATTTGGTGGATTGAAAAATGTTGGTATGAAATCAATGCTGTTGTTTCAATACTAATTTATGATCTCTGTGCTGAACTGGCAACTTGTCAAGTCTGGCCACAACTTAAAGGGACCTTCATGAGACTTAATAAAAGTTAGAATAATCTTTTCCTGGCATTCTTCTTTGTACAAACGGCCGTTTATGGACAATCCCGTCATGTCACTTTCGTTTTCCAATTACAACTGCAGTTCGCTTGCCAAATGAGCTGTTTATGGGCTATTTTATCTGCGTAAATGATCTAAAACCTTACTATAGTATTCCCTCTATGATTGCTAAAGCCAAATTTGCCTCCCGGTTTTTGTCAAAATCCAGTTTTACGTGGATTTTTTCTCCAGTGAAATTGAGTTTTCATAGTGAGTGTGCAGATGTTTTTTTTCACCTTTCCTGTTCCATCGGCGATAACTTTTGAAGGTATTGTTCGATTTTGGCGAATTTTTTATCACAAAAAGAAAACACTATAAACTTTAAAAAGACACCCACAGAGTAGAAAAGCGACCACTAGGAGCGCTACAGTGAGTAGAAGAATGCGGCCAAACAAACAATAACAAGAATAAGTGTTCCAAGCTTTAACACCAAACATCGACATAAAATAAGAGGTTCTTAGCTCTCACATTAATAGATAACACGCTTCTAATATCCAAAACATGCAATTGATGTTTGTTATACAATGCAAATACGATTTTCCTCGCTTGCCACACTTTTGACCACCATTCGCCACAGTTCTTCCTCGGTGTGCCGGTCTGCCATCATGTAAATATGGTTCACCGAGAAATAAGCAGCGAAAAAGGGCACCGCACGTGAACGTGATTCCGAAATATGGTCTCCCCCAGGTCTCCGGCTTATTTCCATCCAAGTACCCATCACGGCTTATGCGACCGACGGGGTTCGAGGGCTTCGTATCCAATTACACTGTCACCGCGTGGTACAAAGGGATTGCAGGATCCATTTTTTTTAAAGATGGAGAAAAAAAACGCTACACATACACGATTCCTCCATGCACGGAACGCTCGATGGAACGCGGAAGTGGATGGAACTACACCATTGCACCAGCTGTTATCGCTGGACAAATACATATCTTTCGCCTGGCTGTCGAGAAGTGGAACGATTCCGTTCCGTTATTGCATGGCATGGGTATTGCGAAGAACGATGAAACGATGTTGAATGTCTGCGGATGGCAGAGATGCGTTGCCTCGTACATTGTACCGTGATCGACGCACCATCAATCCCAATTTACGATTCCTTTCCAGCCAGTCTACAATCCAGTGGAATGTGGTAGGCGCAGGGCACCGGGAACCGATCAACGCGATGCAAAGCCACTCTTATCGAGCACGAGCTTTTCGATCTTTGGCTACACTTTTACGTTCCAGCATAAAACGGAACAAATGGTTTTTGGCTGGCTTGTTGGCTCACCGGTTGGCTGCTTCTGCTGCTGCTGCTGCTGCTGGTGGTGGTGTCTTATTGCGATGAAAAATCGACGTAGGAAAATCGTTCCCAGTCGGTCCAAGAGCCGGTCCAATCGTGTCGATATGTTGATTGTGTGCTGCATGAATGGTGCACCGCCACCTTTGATTGTCAATAAAGTGTCGAGCAGCGTGGAGCGCCGAGCAGGAACGCTCCCAAACATCGATACATCAATCGAGAGAGAGAGAGTGAAAGAGAGTTTTCGCTTTACTTTGATTTTACTATCGACGGCATAAAATCAGCTTCACTCGGGAAACCAACTTATATTGCAAGCTTAAGATGAGGCCAATGTGAAAATGATCACAGAAATGGTCTGCATTGGTTGAGCTGTTGAAAGCGGAATGCGATCTCCAGCAGAAAATGAGCAGAATGGTTACATTCCAAGAATCATAAGCACACTTCTCGCTAGGCTTCCTTGGGTCTTAGTATTTCTCCTTAAATCCTCCCAACTCATCCCATCTGCTTCTCTGCTTGGTAGGCCGATAAGAGAAGGAGGATGTTCCTGTTTACTTCCTGATCCGTTTCTGCATACGACAAACTTGTTATCAACAAGTACTTAGCAATGGACCAGACCACGACCCCCTTCCGGTTAGCCTGTTGAACCGAAATGCTTCGTTTGCTTCGATCCATCGGAAATTGTTGAGACCACTTCACCCAAACACCCACAAAACCAGATAAAAGTAGATGGCAGGCAGCATGCTGCAGTCACATTCGCACAACGTAAAGAAAAATAGATATTGTTTATCAGACTTTTCTTCATGGAATTCTCTGTGTGCGCGTGTGCGTTTGTGTCATTGGCCACAATCTACTTAATTAACTTCCGCCTCTTCGAGTGAAGCTAATGAAACAACTCGAACGCACCGAACCGTACACGAGGGTGTTCGTTGCTGGAAAATTCTGTTCGCTGTAATTCTGTTCCCTTTGATGGGAGGCAGACCGAGCGGCAGAGGGTAGCGCTTCTTCATTCCGAGAGAACAGCTCCCTTTTTTAGGAATTCCTTCACCACCGAAGTGCCACTGAACGTCGCATCTGTGGCGTCATGTTGAGCCAATTAAAAGCAAATAACTAATTTCTGGCTCTCTTTCTCTTGCTCTCTCTTGCTCCCTCTCTGCGTGGTATGGGCTTGGGCAAAGGCAGCAGTATTTCACTTAAGACTATTTTCCATGTACAGCAGAGGTCACAAACTGTTGACCTGCGGCCACGTCCTCAGTGTGCTTGTATGCTAAGTTTGATAATTAATTGAATGTTCTTTGCCATTTTATTTTATGCATATGTTGGAATTGAAGATTGGTGTTCTATCTGCAATTACAGTGAAGATAAAAAATGTAAATATTGATTTTTTATCGGGTATTTTCCTACATTTCTATTACAAATTGCTGAAAGCATGCAATTTTACCGGCTACCTGGCGCCTCCATCATCGGTTTTCGGCAACAGAGCTACATCATTTCGTTTTCCCGGCGCGGCGATTAGTTTTGGAATTACCTTTGCCTCCAAATTATTTGCTTTTAATATATCTCATAATCATATCTAATATCAGTTTGAGAATCCTGATGTTGAACATAATATGCTGCATGATAGAAGAGTAGCACTGCTTCAGGAACTTCATCACTTATTACATTTTACTACATTTCATTGCAACCTACATACTTTTAAAAGAACAGACATCAGCAAAAGCTATCGATCGATCGAAATAGATACCGGAAATGCTCCGAACCGTTTACCAAATGCAAGAATTCAATGAATCTTCATCCAACTGGCCTTCTTTGAAGATCTTCGTCACAAAGAGAAGTTGCAACAATTTGCCCTCCTTCCCACCAAGATCAACCGCTCCATAACTTTCGCTCGAACACTCGAACGCTACATTTTCCCTTCTGCGAACCGAACGTCGCGGAACTTTTCCTAATCCCCAAACCGGTGGTGGTTCCCCCTTACACCCCGAGAACACTCCAATCATGTACGCTCCATCCGGCCGATGGTCAAGTTCTGGTAGGACACACAGGGCTAGAGCTTCTTCTCCCCACAGCTCCACCATCATGCACACCGTGTCAGCACCACTCGCAACGATGTAGCACTGAAAGGCGCTTTTCCCTTAATGCACTTCGCATCGACAGCGAGAGAGCGGCGGACTTGAGACGTGAGCAACGAGGGAACGCTTCGATCCGTGCCATTTCGGCATCGGTGGCGTCCGAAGCGACCCCAAAATGACAAGACCTCAGACCTCGTTTCGATCCGATCCCGAAAGATGATTGAACACGGAGATTTATGGCAGGAGATGGCACCAGTAAGGGCATCCCTCCATGTCAGGTCAAAGGGTGGCAGAGAAGGAAGGGGGGGGGATGCAATCTCCTTCCTCCCACACCACTCGAGTGTAGCGGAGCAATTGCGCACGGAAGGTTGACATGCAAATCAGGGATCCCGATTTCCGATTTCACTGATCAAACTCGGAAGGATGGAAGGGTTGGCACCTCCGGTTCCGGGGTGAGGTAGCGGCGACGGCAAAGGAGAAATGCACTTGCACTTGCTGCGAGCTGCGAATCGAAAAACAACTTCTAATCGGTTCGGTAACCGGAGCATCCATCTAGGAGTTGGTTTGCGAGGGTGGAAGGGTGGCGATGAAGCGATGAAGCAATCTAGCGAGTGATAGAGCACATGCACGCTGGCATACTCTCGCTCTCTCTCTCTCTCGAGTACTCGAGTACCCCTTCCTTCTCACCGCCACATTGCGCATCGTTTCGCATTAGCAAAGTGACTTGTCAGAAAGCAAAATGGCGTTGCAGCAATCGAACCTTGGTGCAGGTGCGGTTTTAAAGTTACGTAATGGATACCTAGCTTCTTCTTCTACTTCTTCTTCGTTGTTGCTCGAGGAGAGTGCATCGGTCAAGAGTACGGACGCTGCAAGTAGATGCCCTCGAGCACTTCTTCTTCTCCTTCCACTCCACTGCCGCACGCCATTAATCAATGGCAGGTCTTAATGGTGTTCACTCCGTTCCCCCCGTTCCACTCCATTTGCAGTGCAACTACAAATACACCCATCGGCCCATGATTTGCCCGGTCCCGGCTTTGGCCACCAGGCCTGGTGGCCCGGTGGCCCTCAACGCCGTCAGGCAAGTGCAATTAAAAGTTTAATTTCCGCAAAATCCCTTACATCGTCAGTGTCGGTTTCCGTTGACGTTGATGAAACGGAAGCCGTCCCCGCCCCCCGGACTCCTTTGGGGGTGGTGATGGTGTGTGGGAAGAAGAGACGACAGGCGGGACAAGAGAGTTGTCTGCAGGAAACTAACTCTTCTGTTTCTTCTCCTCCTTGCACCGGTACCTTTGCTGATGACAGATGCTGTTTTTTTCGGTCGCCAGAGGACCAGTCGTGAGTCGTGAGAGAGAGAGAGAGGAGGAAGAGAATGTCTCCTGTGGCAAGTGCCATTGGAGTTGGAGGTAAAGGGGGCTCGGAGTCAGGCTGAATGCATGATCAGATCGGATGTGGGCTCGTGTGACTCACCGACCTGTGCCGACAACCGGTTGTCAGGGAAATAAAGAATGCAAACTAGATTTCTCTCCGACTCCGGCACCGGCCTCTGATGCGTATCGGGATGAAAGGTTGAAACCACTTCATCGGAATGGAAACAGAGACCTTCTCCTCCTCCGCTTCCACTTTTTCCTCCTGCTTGACCGGTTCCTGCATTCGATGCGTGTTAGGGTGCGGAAAGTTAGGTTAGGTATCACTTAACCTTTTGTGGCAGCATTACTGAACCGGTGTAACCAGTGGCCGGTTGTGTCCCGTTGGGTTCAATGGATGTGGAATTTGAAAAGCAGCTTACTGCTGACCAATCACCAATTCCATCTGCAAATACAGCTGTCGGATTCAATGGCCATCGGTTGGACTTCAAACGAGAAATCGTATAATCGTCACTGTGCGCCTGATGCATATTACAACAGAGTGAAACAGATCAGTGGTTTTCATCCGTACGTTCGAGCAAAGGAACATTTCATGTGTCCAGTGAACCACATGAACTATTCCGACACTGCGACTGCGACTACTCTGATCATCCAGAGGTCACCGAAAGCTCAGTAAAGCGGTAGGCAAACATGACCCCTTCTCCGATGGCAACCAACGACACAAACAAAACAGAACGTTCCGTTCGGTCAGTCATCGTTACCTCAAACGCAAAGTTTTCCTCTGACGCTGCAACACAGCATTTGTGGAAAAAATGATTAATTAAACCACGACGAGATCAATGGTACCTCAACTCTTCGCGTTCTACCCTTGTACCGGACAATGTTCACAAACACTCTCCTGTTTCTGTGTGCTGCTTTCGGGCTACCCGCGAGGGAATCGAAGTTGAAAGATAGCGCACAGTAGCGGCAGCAGCAGCAGCAGCAGCAGCAGTAGCAGTTTCCTGTTTCCTCCGAAACACGGGTCTCAATCTTCTCTCAATCGAAGGTCGAAGGCTGCTTGCCATTCACCGTCGAACTCAACTCGTCACCAGCTGAACTGCTTACGACAGTCGCTTCCGCTTCGCGTATCCTGTTCCAGCGTCGCACCATTCGAGCCCTGGTTGGTGGCTGCTGGCCACCAGAAAGGACAAAACGCAGGAAACTTGGATCCTTTGCTCTTGGGTACAAGGAGAGGTGGGCAGTGGACCAAGGGACATCCTTTCTCCGTAAGCGCATTAGACGACTTTGTAGCAGCTCCGCTCCACTTCACTACTGACAGATTATCGACCATCAACAGCATCAACAACGCCATCATCATCATCATCATCATCGTCGTCGTCGTAGTCATTGTTAGTGTCGTCGTCGTCGTCGTCGTCGTCGTTGTCGCCAATGGAATCCTGACGACCGACAGTCTGTCTGCTTGACAAAGACGAAGATTCCGGGACGACGAGCCCGGTGTGTTGTCAGAAGAAGCGGAACCGATTTCTCGTGTGCGTGCGTGCGTCTGTGCGTTGTTTGGATTCGAAGCGAACCCAGCAGTGCGTCCTGTATCTCTTCTGTCTGTCGCTTGCTAGGAAGCGATCACTATATGCTTCCCTACCGGATGCAAACATACCTCCAACTCATACCACAGTAAGAGCCACGTTCTACCATCATCACGGCATCGCATGGTCGGCCTCTTGCTGGTTACTGCAAAATGCTGCAATGCCGTTGGTTCATATTTTCTCGACTTAAACAGTCCCAAGGAGGGCCAGGCAGGCAGCACCAACCGTACCATGGCCGACATCATCGGCATCGGCATCGCTGCACAATAAAACAGATAAGAAAAACACCATTCTCGGGACGCTTGGCAGACCGGTGCTGAGGCCGATGTCGATGCCAATGACCGAAATGAAGCATACTCCTCTCTCCCTCTCTCTTTCTCTGACGTACATTGGAGTATCTGTTCCGATCCAACAACCGGTCGCCTTCGGAAGCGAAAATCCTTACGAACAATTACATGCGAATTGGGGTGGAAGGGAAGGGAAGACGGAAGGCATCCCAGCAGGATCGTATGGTGCCATCGAAACACAAACACACCCTTCCCTTGCCCCCGCTCAGGGGCTCCCTACCACCCACCGAAGGGGGACAAAGCCGATCAAATCGTCCGAAAGGACTCAACGAGATGGCGCAACACACGGCTGCATGTTTGTCAACCTTACTGCGCGTGTGTATGTGTGCGCACATCTTGGTTTACATCCCGGAGCCCCACGGCCCGATGCACACACCAAGAGAGGCAGACGCCAATAAAGATCGATAAATGGTTTTGTTTTCGTTCGCATCGCAACTACTGATTGGATGCCAGCAGGAGGAGCTGGCAGGAGGTTGGGTCCGGTCCGGGGAGTCGGGTGTATCGGTTGGGGTGGTGGTGCAGCAGCGGCGGCGGCGAAAGATAACATTGTAGTCAAATATAATTGGATTGCTTTATGTTTGTTTATGCTTTGTCGATAATTGAGCGTTATGCTTTGTCTCTGCAGCCACACTCACGGGTACACGCACGCACACGCTGGCACTTGTCCCGTGGCTGGACGCTTCTTTTTGCTTCCTTTTATTGCCTTTGCCTCGAACGCTCGATAACAACAGGGGCTGACACACCCGGTGTGTGGGTGTTTGGTGCTTTTATCCTCGGTAAAATCACGGCGATTGAAAAAAGGACCCAGAAACGATGCGCCGGTGGTGGATCGCACATCTTTAATCGACTGAGGACAGATCTTTAGGCCCTGGGGCAGGAAACATGTAACGTGATACGATGCCAAGGAAAGGGCGGGCGCACTCAACGGATGATAAGTCATCGGGCCGTTAAAACATCCACCAATGTATTGTTAGCTTCCATTGGTTTCGTCAATAAAAATGTGGGTTTTAGAGAGGAATTTACAATTCGGCATGCATTGTTTTTCAATTCGCGATTCCTGAGATCATCTGAGTGCAACTCAAGTGAATAGTGGTCGCAAATCGAATCGAATCTGGATTTGGATAGAAATTGTACTTTCTAGCCTAACGAGGAAATACTCATGCCGATTGATTCTTATGCTCCTTATGGTTACTCAACATTTTGAGGAAATGTTTCAAATTCCGACGCTACGTAGGAGAATTGCAATTTTTGCTGTAAGTATATTTATGTTTAGCTGATTCTACGGCGAGAAGTAGTGCAATTTTTGTAAATTTTCTGGAACGCATTAGCTGTAAAAAAACTTATAAACGCTTTCTATAAATATCTGATTTTATACTAAAAGTGATAGTCATTTACGAGATAAATGGGTTTTGGTGAAATAAGTTAACAGCAAGCTCTACCTGAAGTTTCTTCAGCATGTTTTGTAGGTGTAAAGATATCTTAATATTAGTCCATGCGTTGTCAACAGACCCTTATATGAACCATAGAATTTATGGAGAATTTATTGTTTTTCCCATGTTATTCAATTTTTAGGAGCTTAAATTTAAATTCCACCTAAAAAAAACTTTCAAGCTGATTTGTGAAACCGTTATGTATTATTTGGCAGAATGTTCTGAATGTCATTCCAACAGTAGTTTGAATTACTTTACTTTAATGGCGAAGCCGCTGCGCCAAACCATTATTAAAGAGTCTGTAAGGACGTCACGATTTCACCAAGCTCTGCGTTCTATTCTTGTTAACTCGAGTTATCTTTGCTTTCGATTGAATGATGATTCCACAAATACTCAACCCTCAAACTTCAATCCACTTTAATCCAATGGCTGATCACGCAGCAATCCGTACGGACCTTGCCTCAGAACCGAAGTAACCAGCACGTTCTCCACGTAACTTTATTCCCGTTCTAACCATCCAACGTTGGAGTTAAGATACCCCGAATGTCCACCCTCCTGCCTGCTGTCGTTGCGTGTCCCCCCTTTTCCCTTCCATTTATTTACGTTCCGTTTGCTCTCGATGCACAACTTTTTCCATTTCTTATCGGCCAAGCAACAACCCGGACCATTGACACTCGAAAAATGATTCCCGAAGACGGCGGTCGCCGGTGCAAAGACGACGATCCAGCATCGCCACCACCGAATGGCTGATTTAATAAGCAGGCTACCTCGCTGGCGGCGGCAGCAGCTTGCGTAAATCTTGGACCACCACGCGGCCCGACCCGAAAAGCTTAAGGTAGGAACCGTCCGGTGAGGAGCGCGGCCGGTCTGCCGATTGCCGGCATTGGCCAAAGCAATGAACGGAAAAGATGAAAATGAATTGGACAAAAGCAGCATCCCGGAGGGGGGTGGGGTCGGCGGCGGCTCACAGGATCAAAAACGATAAATAAGACAGTGAAATAATCATTCACTTTAACTTTAGTAATTAAAACTTTTTTAACGACATCTCCACCGCGTCTTTTCGTGTGGAGCGACGAGCGCCATAAGATGAAATATCCAGTCAAAAAGCGCCCTGCGCGAAATGCGCTCGCTCGGTTCGACAGAATAGGACAGATGGGCAAAGACGGAGTGGTCGCGATCCCTTCCATGAGCGTAGTCCGTTCTCTCGAATCTCGCCTTTAGTTGGTTCGATTTTTGCGGCAAAGTTTGCTTTATTCATCGGCCCGGTACAATGCACGACCGAATGGTTTTGTTGCTGGCATTGATTTGCTTCTTGGTGAAGGCCTGGCATTGCCTTGAAGTGGAGCAGAACCGGAGTTCATTCTGGCGGTTTACAATTTGTCTTCTCAAAATGACGTCTTTGACGTCAACGAACAAGCTTTAAGCTTCAGGCAGCTCTGCTCTCTCTCTCTGAATCATCATCAGTTACGCTGCTTCATTTATGTTTGGCTCATCCAGCCATTTCCACGAAGCGCCACATCCAGCAACAACATTGCTGATGCTGCTGACAGGCAGCAAGGAAGAAGAGTGGTTTCGGAACCACTTCAATCGTTCCGGAGGGCTTTGCGCCGTTCCATTGGGAAACTGCTGCCTCCTGCCCTCACCATCGACTCGTTCGCTAAGTCCGGCGACGCTGAGAACTGGCACCAACGGTACCAACGGTGGCAGATGGCAAAATATTTCATTTCTGTTTCCATTTTAAACTTTGCATCGATCCCCCGCTCCGATCGCGCAAACGCTGGCACAAATGCTGGCGAAGCAGGAAGTTTATGTGAACATTTTAATTAAATATCGTATCACCAGCAATACCGGCCACGGGCACCGGCCGAGGGAAAGACCAAAAAACCGTCGAGGTCGCGGGGAGAAGAAGCGAGATACGCGATGGCGGGCATTACTTCCCGATTTTCACCAACCCGACCACCCGACCCGACATCGGCATCATTTTTATGAAAGCAACAATTTGAAATAAATTTCCACAGCACTTTCCAGGGTGCACTTTTTTTTGTTAACCTCCTGCTCATTCCTTGAAAGGTACTGCGCGCTTTTCAGCAGCTGGAAGTTTAATGGAAATGAAATGCAGTGCTGCAATGAGCGAAAAACAGTTCAATAGACGCCATAAGCTGTGTGTAAAGTTGCTCACTCAAAATGCGGAAGCCTTGCATAAAGGAGTGCGCTGGGAGCATTTGTTGGGTCTCATAATAAACCCAACGAAAACTTACCGAGCATCAATCAACATTCCCCTTTGAGGGGCAGAGACACACAGAGCGAGAGAGTAATCTGCTTCCATCTGTTAAGGCATTCAGAGTGCACCGTCCATTGGAGAGGGATTGGAAAAAGAGGTAAACATTATTTTAATATTGTTTATCGCACTGCAGCAGCAGAACCCATTCGAACTCAATGTTTGGCAAAATGTATTGTATTGAAGCTGCCCTTAGGGTTGAGTTACTTACTGAAACACCACGGAAGTTCTTATGTGGAAGCCTCCAGTGCTGCCACAATATGTTTAGCAGCGTTTACTGTGAATGTCTGTTTTCTTCACAGAAGAAACTAAAAGCCAAGTTGAAAAAACTCGTGAATAAGCAGTTAACAATTGAGGCAAATTGGGTAACTTTTTTGAAGACTGAACAATGGAAGGAATTAAAGAAGCTAGTGCAGACGACTCGGACTTTTGATTCACGATTTGTCTCCCCACAATGGAAAACATTTTCTGCAGCTGTTAGAATATTAAATATTAAACATTTAAATCATCAAGGTACATTGATCAGACCAACTATCCTCAACATCAACTAAACTTATCACCAACACCTAAACTTATCAACTAAACTTATCAGCAATAAACCAACATGTGTTGGTTTCAAACGGTTTACGAGTTTTGCTTTTTAAACAATGAATGTTTTACAAACAAAACAATTAAAACGAAACGATGCAAAATGATCAATATTTTTGCAAGCTCGAAGCAAGTTCGGGGTCCTCGGACTGCACCCACTGCCCAGGGGTAGTGGAGTCCGTGGAGCACGTAATGTTCGTGTGCCCAAGATTCGCGGACATCAGGGCGGAGCTAACCCACGGAGGGGAACGTCCTGTCACTCCGGATACGCTGGAGGCAGAGCTCCTTAGTAGCCGCGAGCGGTGGGCGGAGGTCAGCCGTGCGTGCCGGCAAATCATGGGAAAGCTGCAGCGGAAATGGAACCATGACCGCGCAGAGGCTCGTGAGGCGGCGGCGGCAGCTGAGGCAGCGACGGGAACACCTGCTGCGGGAGCTGCGGGAACTCGACAAGCGAGGAACATCAGGGGCCGAGACACTCGCGCTGATGATTGAGACAATTCTAGTTATGGTGCGGAAGCCCGGGCAATTTACAACATGCCTGGGCACGCCCATAAGAGACCTTCATGATGTGCTACCACCGTATGAAGTCGGCTAATTAAGCCTTTCTCCCCTTCCCAGCAGTAGCCCAAGAAGGCGCCAGCCGGGAAGGACCAGGGGAAGAGAAACGAGGTGGTTTTAGTGAGGTATGGCCCATATGGTAGCTTCTTGGGCAAGTCCACACACTGTTCTCCAAGGTCAGGGGCTTTCGTGGACTGGTTTGCGGCAGTCGCACCCCGCTGTACCCTTGGAGTTCGTCTTAACGATTTCCACCTTGAACAAAAAAAAAAAAAAAAAAAAAAAAAAAAGCTCGAAGCAAGTTTTTAAGCCAACCTAACGTTAATGTTATTCCTAAAACATGTATCTCCCTTGTTTCTAGAGAGCCCCGTAACAGTACTTGCGTTCCAGCTCCGTAACAAACTGGAACCTTGGCCCCTCTCGTACCCACAGAACGCTTTCTGAGGTTCTTCGGATTTACGCACCAATTGCCATCACTTTATGACGGCCTTCCGTTTCGTCTCGAACAGCCGGACAATAAATGCCTACGGTGCTTTCGATTTCCGTTCCCATCTACAGCCAGACGGTCTATCAGCTGGAGAGCGTCCATGTCAACAGTGGCCAACCGGACCACACCTCGGGCATTTTCGCTCTCTCTCTCTCTCTCTCTCTCGCCCTCCCATCATTTAATCATATTCACGCGCCATAATGATAAGTTTTAATAACCAACCGGCTTTAACCAGACCAAGCGGCCGTTGGTCTGGTGGGCCGAACCATGCCAAGCCAACGGGCAAAGCCCCAAATCGGATGGATCAGAATGTCCGCGTTTCACGCCACGCACCGCTTCGTACGCGGTCCCCTCCGGTCACCGGTCACCGGTCGGCACCAAAATGGAAATGCGAGTGAGATAACATAAAAGTGAAATAAAAATGAAATTAATTTGCCCGTTTATGTGACACCATTTGCTCCACGAGGCTCGAGCTCGAGGTGTGTCACCGTGCAACCCGCGAATAGTCTGGCGTGTCTGGTGCGCCTCTGCTGATGGTGACTGCTGTTCCATCCGTTGCCATTTTATCCCTTTTGGGTCTCGTTGTCATTCTCTTGTTTTTCTCCATCCCGTTCCATCCACTCGTATCATAGGGCTGGACCATTAACCAGTTCCGCGAGAAGACTCGCGCGGATCCGGATGTTCGCCACTCGCGGAACTCGGAACCGCGGGCGTACGCGGTACAATACCCCGGACGCAAATATGGTCATGTCAGCGGCCAGTAGCCGGTACGCTATGGTTATTAAGGGTGGCCAGCGCCAGTCCATGAGCAGGTTCACCATTCAGCCTAGCAAATGGCCACCAGCCTGTAAACCCTGTACGGTAACTGTAATTGAAAGCTCATTTGTGCTTCCGGGACCGTACCGTGAGGTATGATGTCGTTCCTTTTTGCTTGGTGTACGCACGAGCATGGTGCAGATGTGACTCTTTTACTGTTCCCGATCGTTGGTCGATGATGGTCGTTGCATCCGTTGCGACCGTTGACTCGCCAGATTGCACGTTGATCGATACGTTCATCGTACAGAACATCGAGACACACCAATGACCCTCAACGTAACGGAACTCGCAACATTCATCGCCGGTCGCACGGCGAAAACAAGTCACCCAACGTTACTGGTCGACATAACGAACGCAATCCGCTCTTCCATCCGGCTGTCCATCAACTGTCTGTCAAGCGGGGCGGATCCGCGTATCCGTCAGCAAGCTGGAATGGGCGCGACAATACATTAGTCACAAATCGGCGTCACTTAGACAGACCGGAGGCGCTCGATCTTCAACCGCCCCACAATCTATCCACCGCGACCGACCATGACAACTGTCAACCAAATCCCTCCCTTTCCCCCTGGCGCATGAGTGACATCACGTACATAAAACTAATTGAATTTTGGCGTTTCATTTGCACCGCAAGCGGCAGAGCTAACGAAAAAAAAACCACCCAAAAACCTGCGCTCATCAAGTGGCTCTGTCCATCACTAGAAATTGCGCTGGTTTTTTTGTTTGTTGAAATTTAATCAACACGAACCGAATGCTGCGTGTTGCAATTTCCATTACAATCGAGCCAGCTGGAGTCGGAACCATGCGCTTCTCGTTTCACTCCAACACTCCACTCCACATTAATCCTCGCAGCATTCGAACACTGCCCAGGTAGAACTGGGGATGGTGCTTTTACCGGGTTTTTTTTTTCCTCCACGGAACAAATGTGCTTTCCATACACTCGCACTAAAGGCTACACTTGAGGCAGCAACATGTATTTCAACGTACACTCACCCGATAGGATAAAGAGCACTTGAAATGTGGCCCCAGGACCGTAGAGACTCACTCACTTACTGGCAAGTACCCAGGTGGAGGATACATGGAGGTTACAGTTACCCCAAAAAAAAAGGGAAAGGTAAATGCCATTTTTAACTTTTCAATTCATGTTGACTAGGATAGTAGCGATTGAATTTCGAATCCGAAAACTTGACTCGCGGAACCGCTTTTTGAGCACGATTCATTCGGTAGCTATGGAGGTTTTTTGTGTGTTCCGCGAGATAAGCGGCTGCTACTAATGGGACTATGGTGGTACTTGATGGAGGCGCATGGTAGCTGAAAACTGACATTCGGCCTCTTAGCTGCACGATGCTAATTGTATAGTTTTATGGCTTATGTTTCCAGAAAAGCAAACAAATGGAACCAAATTTAGCGTCAGTATCTCAGGAATCATTCCAATCGCTGCTATGAAACTTGGCTTAGATATTCAGTTTGACTCCAACAGAAGACTCCTCCCTCTTCTTAATACAGTTTTAATTCGATGATATACAACTATTGCTTCCTACACTTTTAGGACCACCTGGAACAGGAATATAAATTAAAAAAATTGATACCTCTCGACTATTTTTCTAATTTATTTTTATTGCAATTAAAACAAGCTCAATGGTAAAAAGATAAATTTTTGACACCAAATGTCAGAATTTACTGTCATAAAACCGATGATTGGAACGATTCAAAGCACTTTCCAAATAAATGATCCTCTTGGACAGCCTTGGAAATGAAGTAGAAAATGAAATCTTTATAACACTTTTTTTTTATTATAGGGACTTTGACCCTTGGGCCTATTCCTTCGTCTCTGAATCTTTATAACATAACACACATATGATACACAGTAAACACAGTTAGTTAAACTCCTTTGTTAGTTATGCAGCGCTCACATGTGGAATCAACATCACCGAACATTGAGCAATTAATAAATAAAGAGCTACATCCCTCGTTACACCAGTAAGCGTTGTGCCGTTGCACTAATGTGCCTTGCTAGCTACAGAAGCTACGATGGCGAGCAACTTTCATCCTGTAGCTACTTGCCACTCCCGCGTTAGATGATCACGAACCCACCGAAAGGACCGAACCGCAAAACCGCGCGAACGAACGGCCAGGACGTGGAGCGGGCCAGCAAAAAAAAACCAACGGAATAAAATGGCGGTAAATTCAATTTTACAACTGAGCAACATAATCTCATTTTTATTAATAAAATCCTCAATAATTTAATCTCGACAAAATTGTTTTCTTTTGCGCGGGGCTCCCCAGGGTCCTGCCACCTTAGCGTTCGCATGGCGCCGGTACTTGTTCGCCCTGGTGCTAGCCACCGAGACCGCGGCCACCAGTCATCCGGTTCGGTTTCATATTGCTCGCTTCCGTAGCGCCGGCCACCGTGCCAGGGGACGGTTTTGACCGATAATTTCCTCTCTTCCTTTTTTTATTCTGCTCTGCTGCTGTCCACTATCCGTTGCATTTCGTTTCGGCTGAAAAGAGCGGCCACTTAAATGGGCTAACAACGACTACAACCACTTACTAAAAAGGGGAGGTGGAGATAAACAAGAAAGTAAAGGCGAAGACAAACTTCCACGGGAACCGGATCGGATCGGTCGCCACGAAGATACTTGGCAGTTAACCGCCCATATACCATCTCCGAGAGGAGTTCCGTCGCCGACCAGCGGCAGCTCATCATTATCAACAGCACCATTGAGCGAAGATCTCGATAATTTCGCTCCGCTCTTCCATAAACGACGTGGCGCGCAATGTTCGTCGTGCACATACGGATCCCTCCCAGTTCGTTTGCTTTCGCTTGTCGAAGCGCCCCGCTCCCGTCTCCCTCTTAAGCTCTTTCTTTAAGCTGTCCCTTTAGTGCACGAATTCAGAGCTAGGGGTTCGGTCCCTTTTCACTAAAGGGTCCTGTGGTCCAGCGACTACAGCTTGTTGTGTTGTGTTGTCCATCGGGAACGAACGACCATCCTCTTATGGTGGTCATGTAATGCAGCCGAGATTAGGACGGCCAAATGGGTAAGCCGTTTATCGTTTCGGGCGTTGTCCAAAATTACTAGTGATTCAAAGACGATTTTTTCGAACCCTCTGTTTGTGGGTGATTCGCCGTCGTTTTATTTGCGAGCGCACAACATTCGTTATGACGAAAGGATTTGAAGTGCAACAACTGCATTTGTTGCGAATAGATATTCGCAACGGAAAATTAATTTACTTGAAGACAATTTGGCGGTGTTATTCGAGTGGTGAGCACCAGAAATTAAGTCTTTCTTTTACGCGTTTGGTGTTGCAAAAGCATTCAATCCTGCCCGCGCGCGCCTTTTTATATCTCTCTTCTCGCGGGATCTGTTTTTTCCCTATTCCTGATATTCGTAAGACTCCACGCTTCATGTCATTTTTGACAGCATTTAATGCTTTTAAAAAAACCCCAAAAAATCATATAACCGCTCTATTCCTAGCCGAAAAAGGCACTCTGATAGTTTTATCACCACATCTGGAGCACCTAATAATATGTGAAATGCAAATAAAAGAAAAACCCATCAATTACCGACTGCACCAGAGACCAGGTGCGATTCATAAGACTCCACATGTGCCCGAAATTGTCACTAGTCCCGTTATTGGAAGCACACCATCCCATGGAATACCTGGCTAGATTTAGCTTCATGCCTTCCGGTGCTGATCAATCACGTTGGTCCATCGGAAATCGCATCCCATCGTCAGCCGAGGCCGGGTCTGGGTGTCACAATATCACACACCATCTAACACACCCAGACCGTGTGCCTCGGTCACCAGCTTTCACGAACTGACGACCGGACCCAGCGCGGTCCGATATCGCGTTCGTAAAGCGTCAAACGGTAGCGAACCAGTTTACGAGCGCATCAAACCGGCCACGGAGCTGCAAACCGCTGGCAGGAAATCTAGACACCAGGCGGGTGTCGGCGACAACGATGCGTTACAGAGACCAGCGTGCGTAACGAAGACACTTCGCACTTCATGGTTTCATTCGCTTGATAGCGAATCTGCCGCGCTCGAGATTCCGGCGATGGGTCAAGCGTGGTTATATGGTGACGACGATGAATGGCGTTGCCGTGCCCTTCGCATCGCGGATCACACTCCCAGACTTATCGGCCGGCAGTGGCAGGGCAGGCAGATTCGGAATAAAATTTATGACAAACAGACGCGCGAAAATGATAAGCTTTTTATGAGATGAGGCGAGATGAGCGGAAGGAGGAAACGGGAACAACGGGGGAAACGGGACCGGACCAGACCGGTTCAGCGCTTTGCTGTCAATAAAGTGATTGTATTTTCCGGGTGCCGGGACACGGGGAAAGGAAGGACCAGGAAGGATGCAATAGGAAAATGATTACCGACACTGTCGCTAGCGCTTCGTCAGGCCTCAGGTCAGGGAACCGGGGCCACTACGGGTGCTACCGGAAGTCAACGTTTTTCTGAGCCAGTCCTGTTACTGCCGCTACGCTACCCGGACATACCGAGGGAATATAAAACGGTGCGGTGAAATCGGTGGACAGCCAAGATCGCGAGTGCCAGTGGACGATGGAAGGAAACGGTGAAATAATCGTAAAGGAACTTTGCTATTACGTTCCGGAGTGGGCCGGCGGAGAATCTGGAACACTCATAACGAACTTTTCGTCTCTACCGATGGAATGGTTGCCGGTTGACACCTTTCTAGCGAGGGTCTAGCAGTCGTAGCGGGTATGTTGGGCATTCTAAGCGAGAGAGGGGGTGGAGAAATAGCGAACAAGCTTTGCTCTTGCAGAACGAATTTTCATGACATATTTGTTTAAGAAATATAAAAGTGTTTCATTCCTGGATCAATACCAAAGATGCCATATTTACTTCATTGTTTGGAAGTAACTTACTCAGGTTTCCAAGCAATATAAAAGAGCTGAACGATTACAATTATTCAATTCCATTAAGTAATTAACTTGTACCATAAGTTCTGTGTGTTTTTATTGTAATCGAAACCATCCACAAATTCTAGTACTCCATTACATCATGTTTTCTTAACTAGTACTCTATCCTGATAAGTCCTTGTTTGCAGCTTATTTCATCTACCTAATTTAGTAACTTTAACCGTTATTAAAAAAAGCAATCAAAATCCATAACTTCTCTTGTGGGTTAGATAAAACAAATAGCACAATTTAATTTTATGTATTTGCATTTTTCCCCAACGAAATAGAAATTTACTTCTTTTTTCATATTCACATTTACTTCTGTTTCGTCAACTAGTGGCATATCAATTCTCTTTGTAGCGTAAATATTAACTGTAGCTAATCAACCTACTCTTGACTACAAACCATTCAACTCTGAAACAAACGATTTAACATCAAAGAGTTTCATTAAAACGCCACAGATTTTGTGCATAATTTACTCCAAGATAAATCTTCAGCTATCGATCATTTCTTCAACCATATATAAAAGTTAATGGATCTATCAAGTTGCATCGTGGAAGTACAGTAACAACATGTTTATCTCGTTTACCGCTTAGACATCTCATCATTTTACTCTGTTTTTTACTACAAAAATGTTACCTGCATAACTGTACTACGCAAGGGGAAGAACTACACATTTCAGTCGTTAGCATCAGTTCACATTGTTGCAAATGGCAACAGGAAGGCTCAACTTACATGAGGCTGTTGCCACCATGAACCGGAAGGATGCATCGCAGTCAGTTGTCTCCTTGTTGGTACAACATTACTCGATTGCATCATTAGCCAGCACCATGCCAGAAGAGCCTTTTCCCGGGTACTCCCTGAATTCTGGGATTGAGTTGAACAAACTTTTGTCAATTATGAGGACTGGTCGCAGGTCCGGTAACGGGCCTCATGTAACAGAAACGATGCCATCAGTCCACTCGTGTTGGTCTAGACACGTTGAGAGACAGTTTTACGACCCCACGGAGTCCCCACGGAGAGATGTGGTATGAGTGAGGATTAGCTAGGTTTCTCACTTCCTGGAAGAACGTTACTCACAGTTCGTGCGTCAACATGTACGTACGATACGACTGTTACGTCGAAGCGTGTTCACTACGCTATGGATAGCAGGCGCTCTGAGATGATGTCGTATAATTACATCTTTGTGCCCATTACTGCCATAGAATTTCATCACACGGTATACATCACGGTGCTTCTCGTGCAGTTTGCAGACAGTATTCACAGAATATGCATACTAAACAAAGAAAATTTGTTGAAGGAACCCTCGCACTGGATGATTGACTCGTCGACATGAAATTAAGCTCTCCTAAGGAAGCAACACAGGAAGACAAGGCAGAGAGCATCTCCAAGCATCCTCTATAAATAGCTCCAACCAACGTCAATAGTTCAACGTCAACCGCGTCGTGAATCGGAACAAAGTCCTCGTTAATGAATCGGCGAGCTCCAGTAATGACGACCGATAATAAATGTAATTACTGGAATTCAGACAGTCTGCGGCACGGATGCAGTGAATGCATCTTACTGCAAACCGGGGTACGAAGTAGAGTTCCTGGACCGTTGTCATTAACGCCGAACGCCGCTGGTGGCGGTAGGTTCGGAAAGTTTTGTCACATTAAAACTCGCATTTGCTACGTCGAAAACCAATGGCTTACTGATTTCATCATCTCGCGAAGCTTCTCGAAAGAGTGTAGCAACGCCATAATTACCATTAAAGTCCGGAAAATGAAGAACACAGTACTAGTTCGCATATTCCATTAGTTTAATATCGTAATAAACACTCGGCTTTAGGGTGAGTGCATTGGAGTGAAGAAAGTAGATCAGAAAGAATCAAAATGCATATTCTTTGAAGGATTTAATGGGATAAGATGGAAGGGATTTTTGATTAAATTATTTTAAACGGTTCGTTACCTCCAGTAACAAGCAACCAGAGGGCAACTAGAACAATTAAACCCATAGAACGAACATAGAAATCCTTTACTGAAGCCATGATGCATTGTTGGACATTGAACTTAAACAACAAATAACGTCAACAGCACCGCAAACCGTTAGTGCTCGAAAACCGAAGCTTGTTATAATCATAAACCGAGCATCACTCCAAATCCTGGCTTTTTGTTCCCAACAACAAACAAAAAATCATAAACTTATGCACTGGTTTGCACCATTGGCAAGGACTAATGTAACCGCACATCAATCGCTATCCAACGATCGTCTGTGGTCACCGAGCACGCTATCAGCGGTACAATGTCCTCATCCTCATCGCCCCCAGTGCCGACATTTAACAGTGAATAGCGGCGTTGATCTACGTGACGAAAGCGTAGCATTTGCAATGCACTCGCACGGCCTTAACGCACTCGCCCACCGCAAACCCGAATCGAAACTTTGCAACCGCAAAACTTGAACCAAAAATGAGTTCTTTACGTATGCCACCCGGGAGGGGGTGAGGTTTGGCCAGTGCAGTACCTACGCCACAAGGGGCGTGATTTATGCAAAATTGTTCGCTGTTACTTCGCCGCGCCCTACCGTGCGCCGCATTGTTGCATAATTGTTGATTTGATTATTCCATCGCAATCCGTTTTCTGCTATCGGTTGGCGCTCAAAACTCCAAACTAGTGTAGCCACAATCATCGGGTCGGGGGAGTGCACCATTGAGCCATTGAGCGGGATGTGGTTTTAATGGAATCCTCAAGTGGCACACCGGGAGCTCGATCCGTTGCTTTCACACGATTGCTTGCGATCGCTGCGCAGCGATATCAACACCGGCACGCCGATACGACGCGAATCTAATTTACCGACAGCATCGACAGCAACCATTCATGCATTTATAACATTTCGCTCCGAAGAAGCAAACGTCGAATGTGTCGAATATTCCGTAAACTGGATTATGGTAGAAGAGAGGCAGTCGAGGCTTCGAGGTGGGTTGCTGGTGCATCCTTGAAATGGTGTTGTGTAACGAAGACATGTAGCAGATCTTCAAGAAACGTTCGTGTACGGTTCTTCAAGACTTCTGCCACGATACTGCCGCATGCATCCATGGTGCCACGGTTGTACGATGATGGCGATAGCTGCTGCCGGAATCATAAGCAACGGGCACATATGCCAGCGTGCACGCTTCCTGTGCCGAATGAGAGACGAGAGGTGGTATGGCCCGTTGAAATATGCACGCGGCAGCTGCCGGTGCCGGAGAATAGATGGAGCCGGATGGAAGGAAGCGAGACGGATATGTTTGCTGCACTCAATGTCGAGCAAACAGGGATGCACCGGTGCGACCCATCTTGCACGCGGAATGTACTGATTCTGGCAGGTATTGAAAGGCTACAGCGGATATTAGTGTTTTATGCTTGCTCATAAATCATCAGGCACGTGATACCGGGGTACACCTGTGCGCGCCTCCGGCCAGGGCTAGTTGGAGAGTATTTTTCAAAGTTATTTGTAGCAGGATAATGCCACACCTTGGCATTGGTAGAAAGAGGAGATGGAACAGCACAACGTGGATGCCTTTCGTTCACGTGGTTCGCTGCTCATTGATGCAGTTGAAGAGGTAAAGTGGAAGATACCGGATGATCACAAACGCCGAAAGTGATCTAGAGGGAAAAATCTACGTTGCGTGAACCAACAAACGTGTTTGTTTGTTGCAGGTCAGCAGACCACAGAACAAACGCGCTATCGAAAAGCTCTGTTAATCCGTCGACCTTCTATTATGCCGAGCGATCCCGGTAAATATAAATCATGCAGATGCTGAGCCAGAGAGACATGAGATGATTAATGGTTGCTCGAAGGTTGAATTTAATTAGGTATTCTTACAGCTCGATAATCCAACGGTTATTGTCAATCGATGTAATGTATCGATCGAGGCTTCATTGAAACGGTCTCTGATTTCTCGCTTCTTACTGCCGCTTAGTGCAAGCAACGAAGGCATTAGGTTTCTATGCAGGTACTGGTGTAATCTTCCGTCAAATTTATTCTCATAAACAGCGCAGTTCCCTGGAATTGATTTAGTGGAGACTTCCGATGAGAAACCCGGTGGATCGAAGAAGTAGCGCGTCTTATGCAGTGCGCGTCAGCAAGCTCATTTATATTAGTAGTAGTAGTCGCTTTATTAGTGTGGAAAATAGTACGATCGATTCAGAGGGATATTGTATAGAGAGATCAAGTACGTCCCCTTTCTACACCGATTTTAAATGTGTTTCTTTTACAATTACCTTTATGCCGGTTGTATTATACGGCACAAATTAAACAATATAAATTTGGTTTAATACGTGAAAAAATATTACAAAAATCGTTTCTCTTAAAGCTATGTGTTTTCTAAATCTACCGATAGCTTTTAAACATATCCTATCATTACATACTATAATGCTGATTTACAGTTATACACATTATTTATTTACTTATTTGTTGTTTTGTTGTTATTGCTAGATATGTCCTAGACATGTACATGCTCTAGTTAATCTTAGAGATATATGGAACAATTTTATCTATTATTGGTCTTGCGTGCACTTCTGATGTTCTGTTGTTTTGTACTGGCTGAAAATTAGAGGCATTTTAATATTCCTAGGCAGGCACAACGAGTCTTAGAGGATTGTTCTAGTTTGTGTCTACGTTGGCTAATTAATTCTTTCACTCTATGTCTATAAATTTTTTAGGAACTAGTATTATTCAACTATGATTGTCTATGGATAAAATGATGCGTTATAACTCCTGTTTGCAGTACTTGCAACGTTTAACGGCCGTGCGATCCTCAATCACTGACAATGCCTCTGCTAATATGGTACGATCAAGTGTAAGGAAGCTGGTCAATTGCAAAAATCCAAAATCTAAAACAATATCCGTGCCTTCACTGAATATCGGTGGAAACAGCGGCTGAGAGTTGGTGTCCTTCTGATTCGGTTTACTGTTGAGGTCAGAATGATTATCGAGTAGTGGAACAGCTACTCCGTTTCCTTCTGTGTTTGGTAGTGAGGACTGTTCTTTCTGCTTATGACGAACCAAAATCTTACCTAACTCATCGATTCGTACTCCTATCTTTGAACTATGGTGCTTCAAGAATTGATTGGGAAATTTCCTTCTTATCCATTCTGGCCTCAAGCTCACCATCAGACGCTCAATGCGTTCGAGTTCAATCACCTTCTTGCTTATGCTGATCAACTCGGATTTTTCCTGGATCGCCTGGATGTCACTTACTGCCAGACCGTTCATTAGGTTAAGAATCACCAGCGGCGCAATGAAGAGAAACACGAGGAAAAGAAAAACCTTGCCACCAGTCAGGTCCAGGTCTGCCGCATCGAATTCTCCTGTTGTCATAACCACTGTTTTAACCACTGCGTCCATTACCGTGCGGAATTTGTGAAAATCCTCGTCATCTTTGGTTTCGTTGTCAGCGTCGTCGCTAGTTTCGTTGGACGCGTAAGTCCGATTCAACTCAGTGACCGCATTGTTGCCGTTATACGTAAGATAGAACGCGAACACGAATGCACAAATCAGCGGTAGGAAAAGCAAGAGGCTTTGGATGAAGTTTACCGCTACCGTCTTAAACATGTACATAATGGTAGAGAGCTGTTTGAATGGTAGCGCACTCAATATAAACACCATTTGCAACGAAAAGACCAGCAACACTAGCGAGGACAGAATTGGATCGCAACCGCGAAAAAAAACAATAACGACAATAGCGACGATGTTGCTGATATCAACCAAGTTCTCGAGCGTCGCATATGATCGAGGTAGCAGATACATTTGTATCCCTTCGCGAAGCAGCGTTAGTATGCTTACTAAAATTATAAGAAACTTCAAAAAGTAATGCAGGCTACTGTGAAGATCAACAACATTGCAGACGCTCAGCGAATACCAGCCGAAGCTACCGATTGTGACCATCGTAAGAAGCAAGTTTAGCAAATGTAAGGTGCTCAGTCGAACCCATTTCACCATCACAAACGCGTAGATAACGGGGTGCGTAAGCAAGCGCTTCAACTCTTTGGACTCTGCCATCCTACGCAGGGGAGTCATCTCGGTGACGACAACCCGCTCCTCAGGACGCACACTCGCTTGCGATGCACTTCGAATGGGATTAAATTTTTTCCAACCCGCATGCGTGGCCGTAGCATTGCTGTCAATATCTGGTGACTGAAAGCAGTTCGTTTCGAAGTCTATTGATTTCCAATCCTGTTTGGAACTGTCTCCCTTGATGAACTTGTCGAAGCACGCTTTCCAGAAACTACGCGTTCCACATTCCAACGGAGTCAGGTTAGCTTGATTGCACACACCCAGCGATCCACACCCGTTTTCGAGCAGAGCGACCACCACCTCATCGTAACCATACTTTACCGCCAGATGCAGAGGTGTGTTTCCGCTGTTCGTGGTTTTGTGCAGGGATACTGCGTTACATTCAATAAGATATTTGGCGCAATTTAAAAATTTATCAATTTCATTCTTTTTTTGCCTGGTGGAATGTGCCTTTTCTAGCGTCTGAGCCAGTACAGGATTATAGTTCACCAGTTCGTGATCGCCTTCGATCATTGGCATGAGCAGCTCGATGATCTCAAGGTTGCCCGCTTGTGCCGCACTCAGCAGCAATCCCTTTAACTCGAAACGATGTTCGAGCTCAGGATTCCCCTCGCGAATGGCAAATATCATCCAACCTGCACTATCAACAATCCGGCGAACGATATTGCTCAATTTTCGCGCAACTGCAACCTGCAGCACCAGCTCGATCACCTTCTTTACATTATTTTGATCCACTGAAAATGCAGCCCAATGTTGATCGAAGTTATTCAAATCATCGAACTGCAGAAACAACTCTAGCAGTTCCGGTGTAACGTGCACTTCTCTATTTCCTGCTCTATCAAAAAAATTGACAAGACGTTCGTTTGATCCATTCTGTCGACAAACGCTGTAGGCGATTGCACGATTCGATTGTGAATCAATGCGATCCACCAATTGCTTTATAGCAATATCGTCGTCGTAGTGTTTCAGCAACAGATCGAAAGGCAACTGTTTTGGACTGCTATAAATGTTAAAATCAGCACCGGCTACCACCAGTCGATCAATTAGTTTGATTAATATCTCACGTTTTTGGCTCGTCAAATTGCTTTTATCGTACTTCTCGCACAACATGTACAACGCCGTCTTTTTGTCCTTGTTCCGTAAGTTAACGTTGATAAGAGAACCTCCGTGAGCATCTTCACGACGGAGTAACCAATCTAAAAACTCCTCGTCAAGCGCCTCTACAGCGTAATGGATTGGAGCGTTTCTGTCTTTCCCGAATAGCTGAAACGAGAACGCAAAATGTGCATCAATCGTACGGTCAATTATCATACGCTCTTCTCACCTTACCACGTTTTCAATTTCAAAATGCGTAATCAGAAGCTGCAGATAATTCAGCTGGCCGGTGGGATTCTGAAACAGATGTTCCACCGCATTCACCTGTTTGTAGCTAATGATTTTCGGGAGTGGTGGCGAAAACTCGGTTGGTGAATCAAATGCCCGAGTAGTCTGCACTAGCTCCTCCAGCTGGTTCCATTGTTGATTGTTCAAGAAATAAACAAGGTTTGCCACATTTGTCTCTATTGTTGGGTTCTTGCCCACGTGTTCTTTCAACTCGGCGTTTAGTTTTTTCTGTGAAGAAATCAGAAATTAATTTCAGTTTACAATATTACGAGATGAAAGAGCATTTATCATCAAATGTAGTCAACCTACCTGAAGCTCTTCGCGCTCCTTTCGCAACTGCTTCCGTTTGGGCGGATCCATGTCTAACGTCACATCTCCTTGTTTTTGCTGAAAACTGACCATTGCTTCAGCTTTATTCACTTTGTTCACTAAACGATCCAACTCTAGATCAATTATCACGCAGCTCCACGCACCACGTGGCTAGTGATATAAAACCACGACATGCCAGATAATCGCGCTCGAACTTTGCTCTTTCCGCTCTATTCGTTGATAAGACGTTATGCTTCGATTCCGTCCCAATAGTTGCTGTTGGTCGGTTTCTCAAAACCTGTTTAGTGTTATACGCAAGATCGCACTTCCTTCACTTGATGGTATCTGCTTTCAATTTATCAGTTAACCGGCCAAAGATACCGTTATCGTATGATATGATTCGCATTAACGTACTTGTGCTTTGGTGGCGGTAAAGGCAAGTGATAGCAAAACACAGAATCATATTGCTCACAACAAAGATATTCACCACTCTGCACGATTATCTGTGCTTTACAAGAACCAGATTAGCTGAATGTTTCCCGAGTGTCCTACGGAATTAAACAGCAAAACTCATCGTGTATTCGACAAAATGATTATGGATATTAATACGATTGCGTTTGCTGCGAATCTGGTGTTTATTTTAGTAACGTCCGTTCCACTGATTTCACGCGCCATGCATCGAATGCGTCATGCGCAGACTCAAACACTTGAGGAATGTTAAGCGGTTTAAGTTTCTTTTCTTGCGTTGAACTGTATTGACCCGGGTAGAGGCATTTGATGAGTAATACACAACTGTCGCCACTTAATACATCATCCTTTCCTTTGATATCGTTACGGAATTTCTCAGCAGTAAAACCAGTTATTAGTGATGTCGACGCCAAATAAATAATATGTTTAAATGTTGGAGCCAACAACGTGTTACAGACGTGCTCAACTTGTCAACCATTCACAAAACAGAATTCTCACCATTCACAAAACTGGTTTTTTAATTCTTCGGATTCCCCCAGTCTACGCACAAGAATTGTTTCGGTGACGAAAAACTGGTCCTAGCGACACTTTCATTAACTATTCAAAGAACCATCCAGATGTTTCGACAACAAACACTCAAATGATTGGCGCAGAAGTCAAGGTTGTACGTCAATTATCACTTGTTTCCTTACCGCACGCGCTCTGTCTCGCTAAGTCGTTGATACGATCAGTCAGCTACTAGCACTTTTTATTCACAATTAAAAACCGGATGATCCACTATAGCGGTACAGTGTGTAAATTGCGACTGATATCACCAACGGTCTCCTATGCTATGGTGAAGCAGTTGGTGATGATTCGCACAAGCTGCTAGACGGCGCACATTTCTTAATCTTACGCGGCGTATAAAACAGAAGATTGGGCGCCAGCCATTCGCACAATCTTGTCGTCGTTGCGCGCCATAAAAAAACCACGCCGATACCACCGCGTCGCTGATACGCACACCATCATAGCTTGTATGACAAGCTACGGTGTGTCTTTCTTCTCTTCGCAACTCACTCTTCTTAACCTAACGATTGGTCATTTCAAACAAGCAGCATTCATTGATAATCATTGTGCAATGTTATTATATGCTCTACCAGGTGTATATATGTGAAACCGTTCTTTTTATTCGAAAAAAAGGTTTATTGTGGGAAAACGGAGAATCATTTATGCTCCAAAGTAATGGCAATTATTGGCTACACATTTCAACTATATTTTAGGCAATTTTACGATGCCTAAGCAAAAATACCCCACCGCTAATCTGTAGCATTTTTCAAACCCCATGCATTTTTTCAAATTTACGTAAAAATGGAATTACCTGTCGGCCATTACCTGTCCCAGCGATGATAATGAATGTTCATTTGATAGAGTCAAGTCTGGTGAGTGAGCCGCAAGGGGTAATTGTTGCCAATTGTGGCTTTTACTGTGTCCTTGGCCGGTATTCCGCGCGGTGGCGTTGCATTTTCATCGAGAAAAATAGGTTAATTTTGCCGATTTTAATATTTTGGTTTTTTTCACATTCGATTTTTTTCACAAGTCTCGATCGAAATTGATTAAATGTTGCTTGTAATGATCATTAGTAACCGTTTTGGCCAATAAGGCCTGCAATTTGATAACTTCTATCAATTTCGCTGGTTTTTGGTTCTCACGTCAATATCACTACTTTTAAATTTTTAAAACCACAATTTACACTTTGTTTCAGTAAGAGCATGTCCACCTTAACCTTCAATAAAAACAGAATCAAGATTAAAATCAGAATCAAGATAAAATCGAATCAAGATTCGGTCGCCGATTTTTTGAGATGAAGGCAAAAAACGAACGATGTCGACGAATAGCAGTTTTTAAGAACGGAACTTCCCATTTTAATTGCAATAAAAATATTTGTTATAATGTTAAATTAGAAAAAATGAATACCGATTACGTTTAACAGATGCCTAATGAACAAAATAAAACACTTAGACTGGCTTTACAGCTCCATTTGGCGTAGATATAGCTTTACAATGAAAACGACGGATTCATATGCCATTACCATTACCAGGTGTATGGTAAACAAGATTATTCATTACCAGGTGTATGGTAAACAAGAGAAATGTTCCTAAAAACAATAATCAATCGTTCATTTCACAATAAATGTTGGCCAATTTTAAAAAGCCATTTATTCGAATATTTATCTAAAACAGATTCATTCCAATTACATAATACACGAGGCCAGGATAACAGAATCTCAGCGTGACGATTAGGTGGATCTGGGCTTTAGTTCGAGGCACCTCACGCAAGACTAGTCCGCTACAACCGATGTTGCTCCGAGTCAATGCGCAATTCAGTTGTGCTGCAAAATAATCTGCTCGTGATCCGTTACCGCGGTGGTGCGTAGTTGCTGGGTTGTTTCTGCAAGTGGATCTAGGATTGTGGTATCGCGATACAGTCGATACGGCGATATCTTCCATGCGTTCGTTATCTGCGTGTCAGCTACGCTCGCGCCGTAAATCCAACGTCAAGCCAGATATGGAATATATCGCACGATGCTCTTGTCATCGGTGCCGGGATAGCAGTTTTTCAGACTAAATGTGTCTCTAACATCTATCGAAATGGAAACCATTACACCAACTCCCTCTGATCTGATTATGTTTCCCTCCCCCCAATGGCGCCAGCCGTACGCCTCATAAAACTCTTACACTTTGCATATTCATTGCTAAAACCCTACAAGTGCTGCATGTCAAACACCCATTTCGTCGCACACAGTGAAGTTGTTTGCATCAAAGTGCAATTGCACTGCCCCTGCATGCTCACCGACAAATTGGGAACCATCCAGCCGCCACCATCGCTTCATCTTTTCGCAATAAATCGTACCCGGTTCGGTGCCATAAAACAGACAAACGCTTGCTGCTGCTGCACACGCACACCAGGCGACTATTTCGGAACACCACTCGAGTCGCTCTGGAAGGTCTCTAATCTCGTGAGTTATTCGTCATGTCAGCAACGACTTCCAGCGGCCAGTGGAACCGTTTTCCAACCAACAAAATGATCCAACGACAACAAAAAACTGTCTCAAACTGTCATCCGAGCAAAGGACACGCTCGGGTCCTAAAGAAGACGTCTTAGCTCCCTCCTGCCAGCCAGGGCGGCAGCTGTCGGCCAGCTGATCCCGCTCCCCGTGGTTGCGCACGTTAGTGAAGTGATTTTCCGTTCCGGCAAAGGAATGCTCAAAACAAAAAAAAAGTTCAATGACTGTCTATGTGCACTCTTGCTAGAGTAGCCAGTCTGTCCGAGAGAGTTAGATCCGTAGACACGATGCATTCGCAATGAGGCACCGAACTGCAGCACCGTTGCAACTGAAGTTGTACACCTCGACAGCAGTTTGATTGCGGAGTCAACAGTGTGAGAGAGAGAGAAAGAGAGAGAGAGAGAGAGAGAGAGAGAGAGAGAGAGAGAGAGAGA
>NC_064877.1:28945000-28962500 GCF_943734665.1 Anopheles aquasalis | reverse complement strand
CTTCAGCGAGCGCGTTCCAGCGCGGATCGTTCTTTTTTTTTTTTGTTTTTTGGTAAACAGAGCTTTGCTTTGTAGTTCGTTCGTGAACTGACTTCACGAGCGTCTAACGTAAGTTAAGTTTTATCAAGTTTTATGATGGAGGTGTTTCTGCGGATTCTCCTCAAGGGTGGCCACGTTTAAGCTTTCATCATTTCGCAACATTTTTTAGATCCCTCCAATACTCGCACTAGACGAGCACTTCTCGAGCAGTTCATTCAGTGCATTTGCATTCTAAAATACCTTTGTAAATCCCGCACATCGGAACAACTCGGGAGAAGCTGGACGAACTACACCAGATCGGCAGCTGGCGTTCCTGAAGGTGTACTTTTGTGCCCTCATGCAATGAACCCTCGATTGTGACCAGGTGGCCTGGTGGAAGCACGCGGGGGCGGGAGCCCCGGGAACCGCTGGTTCGCTGGCAAAATATTCCATCACCATAAATCATATGCTTACCACCCACCACGCAACGAACGTCCTTTCATCGAGTGCCGGATCGGATGCAAACCACAGTCACACCGGGTGGACCACCGGGTGTCCGTCGTCACCGTGCAGAAGAAGAAGAAGTAGAAGAAGCTATTTTCTATTTCCCACCAATACGTCCGGTTTCCATCGTTACCTGAAGGCATCGTTGGTGACGCGCCAGACGGAAACAATGGTCGCACCGCAATCGGCACTCGCCACAATGGCCGTGCGCACATGCCAGCAGCATCCCAGCATGAAACGCCGAAGGAATGTGCACCTCCTGCAAGGATGCACCGCTCGCTCCAACCTCCTTCACCGCAGTGACGGACTGAGTTTGGCCAAGCGGACGGGTTTTGGAGGCATAAGTAAGATAAATAATATACATTCGTCAAAATGTCATCGCCCCTTCGAAGGAGCGCGCTGGTGTCTTTGGGTTTGTGGCTCCGAATTCCGCGTGCATAAACTCGACCATTCCTATGCGGCCAAAGGGGTGGGGTTGGGGGTGGTACCAAGGGGTGCTGGCCCGCATTGCTTTGCTCTGTGAAGCCGCACACACAACGGCCGCAGACCGCAACCAACCAACCAAGCGGCAACAACGACGACGACGACGACGGTGACGCCAACGAATTTGGAGTAGCCCCGGCGTCGCTCTCAATCTTGGTTTGCAGACTTTACCTCAACCATGGCTCACAGTTTGGGGGGGGGGGGGGGGGGTTTAGTGGCGGAACGGAGACACACAAACACACACCCAAAGACAGTGACAAACAAACACGGATTGTGCAGCGTTATAAATGATTTGGTGAGGATGGGAATGGGGAAGGATGGACCGGGTTTTGGTGGTTCGGTTGAAGTGTGATAGTGGGATGATGGTTCCCGTTCGTGGACTTTTGGAAGCTCGACAGCCAAACCCAAAACCAACCAAAGTGACGGACGGCGCTTCACCACAATCGTTGACAATCGAGCGACAAGTAGCGAGCCATCAAGTCGATGTTGTGGTTGCGCACAGGAACAACGCCAACAACACAATGGTGGTGGTGAAATATATTCTTTACAATTGCACGCCTGGGTACTGTCAACGTCTTTGGCACTGTTGTGAGAGCGGTTGCACTGCGTTCCCGACGATGCTAAGCCAATAAGACAAACACGAGCGTCTAGGGGAGGATCATATTGCACTGGATGTGAAGCCGGAACCATTTTTGGGGGTGGGCAGAATTAAACATCAGCATAATCGGATAGACAGCTCGCAGGCTACCGGCATCAATCACTTCCGCAAAGTAATGCAACCACTTGAAGCCATGTAATTCGTGATGTAGGTGGAATATAGGAGTATCCGAAACATTTTATTCTTATCTACAATCGTTCTCTTAAATCGGTTTGTTTCAAAAGACAACCTAAAGAAAACTAACTCCTGTTACTTCTATAATAAAGCTCTACGATCTATCTCAAGGGTCTCAAACTCGTGGACAGTGGGTCACATGCGACCTGCCAAATGTTTGGTCATTAATTGTATGTTATATGTAATTTTCTGCTATGCATATGTTGGAATTAAAGATTGGTAATATGTCTGCAATGACAATAATGTTGCTGCATTTGTTAAATGACGATTTTTTTTAATATTTCAATATTCATGAAATAATGGAGTTTGAAACTCCTGAGTTATTTACCCATTTAAATATCGATTACAAATCACTGAAAATTTGAAATTTTACCGGTTACCTGGCGCCTCCATCATTGGGTTTCGGCAAAGTAGCTACATCATCTCATGCTCATCCTCCGTCCGTAAGATACCAACTAAAAAAAAAAAACTCATCCGCATCGTTAGTCTGTTATAGCAATTTGAAAAAAAATCCACATCTACCTTTAGGTGCTTATTCTGTAACTTTCGATTACGATGGCCTCAGGCGTTCGATGATTCACGCGAATTTCGAAACGTTTCGAAAACAATAAACAATTCAAAATGACAGTTTGAAGTAAAAAAACTGTTAATTAACTTGTTTTTTTCGGTATAAAAACGACTTAACCTTTGTAATAATAGTATACGATTAGCAGAAAGAAATTATTGATGCACAATCAGGACGCTATAACTGTTTTACAGATGCTCGATGCTCGATGTAAACAGAACGCCAGCTGTCGACCACAAAAATGCACTCGACATGCAGGCGATCGTGAACACCAAATGAACACAAAATGAACCAAATGAATCGAACGCCTGAGGCCATCGTAATCGAAAGTTACAGAATAAGCACCTTAAATTATGTGGTGCCATGGCCCGCGGACTGGTTTATATTTTAAACTGTGATGTTAACACCGGCGATGCTGAGTGGATTCGGGCAAAGATATTAGATTTTATCGATAGGCAAAAATGTTGGAAACGTATGCTGCATCGTAAACATTAATTAGACTCAATATTTCATAACCATCAGTTTGACAAGTAAAAACTTCTCAGATTAATTGGTGTATACAAATGCACCAATTATCTTCTTTATAAACTGGGGAGTTGATCATTTACGCAGATAAAGGTATATTTGATTATTTTAGCTGAAATTGCTCATGTCTATGATAATATGATGTTCATCAAATTCTTTATAAGGCCACATTTCACACAACACATTTCAGCTATGCTCGATACAAAATTGCTAGAATACATCAGTATGCTGTATAAATTACACGGATATTTTTGCATCACGGCTGTGAAAAATTATCGAATCCATTGAATTATGTATCTACTTCAATTGTGATCTACGTCCCTTCAAAATATAAAATTCTCAGGATAAGAAAGAACGAGGAAAACATTTGCAGAAAATAAATGAAAAACTAAAACATTTCATAGGATAAACGCGAACATGCTCCAACCATTGGTACAAAAATACCTTTAATACATCGGAAAGCGTTGTTCTCAAAAGCTGTTTATTATTTTCAAATCCAAACATTTGCTGTAGGGTTTGTAGGTTTATTTGTAGGTTTTGTTCCTTCAAATGGTTACGACACTATGTTTTCAACGTTTAACGTTATGATCAACCTTTGCTCTTTTCACAATGTACTATTGATCACCATCTTGGCATTTAAATAATAATGAAGAACCTAGAACCCACCACAACGCTAATTCCGCGAAGATGCTTTAATTCCATTCCCAGTTCCCCTAGTAAACCATAACGTTTGCATGTAACGGTACTGCCGCACCATTTGTCTACCATTGCGCATCAACAAAACATCGAACATCCGCACCACCATCGCGATACCGTGTGAAAGAAATTCCCAAACCCAGGCTGAGTGATTTGCGGCCGTCATGCACAGCTCCGAGAGCAGCCACCACCACCTGCTAGCGGTCATTCTCACGCAACCAATGCCACGTAGCACCTGCCGGCACCAGTGGCGTGATTTCCAATCTGGTCCCATTCGCGTTCCCGTTCCATGGAGCATACAAACATACAACCTCACATCACGCTACCAGACCGTTATGTTAAGCCAGCATCCTCGACCAGGGCATGATTCGCTCTCGGTTACAAACGCAAAACAATTTTTCCCATCGATCGCACTGGTCAATTGGGACACGGTTATGCTGCCTCCCGAACGAGCGTCCACGGTGTGCCTTGGGTGCAACCTGCTAGCTCTGGAAAGCCAGAGAGAGCTTTAGGTTCGATAGACAGAGGTTCCTGGCTAGAGAGTGCGAGGTGTGAGAAAATTGAAAAACTTTTCCAACCATTTTGGCCATTTTAGCGCCTGGATCGCCACGCCACATCGCATCCTCGTGTACACGACACACGAGAGAGAGAGTGAGGGAAAGATGTTTATTCATTGAACCTTATTTATGGACTTGGATCGTTTTCCTGGGAACTTTCGCGCAACATTCACCGCATCGCCACCACGGTCAACACGGTGGACGGTTCGACACGTCCACTGGACAACCCGGAGACCCACTGCCGGTGCTTCTTACGTGGTGTTTATCTTTGGTTTGGTTCCCCACGTTCACGAGCCGGGCGGACTTGAACCATTTTCGCTCGAACGATTTTTCTTCATTCTTTTGCCCCGAAACTGAATTGCGAATGCAGCTGTTCCGTGCGCTACGGGTGACAATGTGTAGCAGCAGTCAGAAACCGTACCTCACCGCCGCATAATCCAATGGCATTCGAACGTAAACACCGATCCTTCGAGTTGGAATGCCGTGGCTGAAGTTTGGTATGCAGCATAGGCGCCGTCACTGGGATTGCACATGTTTCACAAACTTTAACATTGCGTGATGGTTGTTGGTGACAAAAACTCCCAAGATGGGCCATGAAGAGCCGGATCCGGATGCCAAACACACACCTACAGCGAACGTGATGAGCAGAATCGATGTGTCTGGCAACGCCAACGTTACGACGCTTTTTGCTTCATAATCATCGACCTCAACTTTTCCTCGCGACCTTCATCAAACAACGCGGTCGCGATTAGCGCGTGGGGGGGGGGGGGGGGGGGAACACAAAGTTTGGGCTCCGAGAACAATGTAACGCGTCACGCTGCCGGTCGGAAAATCTTTATCACCGCCGACACTCCCTCAGACCGGCCGACCGGAGGGTATCCTCATTAATCAAGGCGACATAAAGCTGTCCTCGCTAAAAGCTCCTCGGGATCGGATAATTCTACACCCAAGGTACCCCCAGCCCCCGGGGGAGGGAGGGAGGTCAGTACGTTGCACGGCGCCTGTTCGTGCTTCGGACAGACGAGGGACACTTTCTTGACGCGACGCTAGAATGCGGCCGGTGCAATAAATCTTCACGCATGGTAATGTTTTAATTCGAGCGACACATCTCCTCGGTACACTTTGCGCGTGATGCTCAAAAGACACCTTTTCCCGGTTGCGTCAGGCGGACGGACGTTTTTGGACTTGCGGTGGGTGGCTGTGTCTGTGAAAAAAGGGAACAAAATTGTGACAAATTTGAGCAGCTTTTGCCTTTTGCTCGGTGAAAAGTTTGCTCCTTGTTGCTTGACCGATCTCTGGACCGCTCGCTCGTGGTGAATGCCATTCGTTTGAAAAGCGGCTTTCCATGGGTGGATCTGGGGTGATTGCTGCCACTGCTGGTGCGGTGTAGATAGCAGCTAGCTTAGGAATGGTTGGTAATCAATTTTAATAAAGAATTCCACGGTGTTACTTGCGTTTGTTTACAGGCACAGTCAAATCAGTCGAGCGTCTTCTACAAGTTGATGGGACATCCAATTGAACAAAACCAAGAATCTTTCAACAATATTGTGTTAAAATTGTGTACCAATCGGAGGAAAACTGGAAGGGATGGACTCGTTTATACGGCTCAGTGCATTTCGCAACTTTAAAACGGTCTGCCCAAAATCAATGACTTCAAATCCGGTATCCATCGTAGAATCAACACTGGTGGGTCAATCTGTTTTAACTTTTGAAACTTTTGAATCTTGGCTGTGATTCATTGGCAATGAGTTTAAGATTTGCTAGTAGATACTTACAACAATTTGTAAAACTGTTTCTTTAAAATATCTAACATTATCTATTATCTATTCAAATAGATTATCTAGCAAAATAGAAACAATTAGAATACCTCAGCTGATCGGGCACGCATAGAACTAAATCATTTTTGCTCACATGCCACCACCCGATGATTAATTTCTTGGGTGTTCTTTTAACTGGCTCCTCAAGAACGATGCCCATTTTTAACATCGGTTTCATAAGTTTCTCTTCGATGATAATTGTATAACCTCCAACAGCTCAGTGTTTTGTGTATTGAAACCTTCTCTCTGCCAAAGAGTTGAATTTGTAAAATATCCTAATTTAATTTATTGAAATTTGCATCCCATTGTTCCAACTTCTGAGAAAGAATTTTGATTTAACTAAACAGCTAACTAAAAAGGCAACACAGCACAACACGATTCCTATACCCCTCAGGGGCCCTAGCTAGGGAGCGGATTTGTTGCAGGAAATCTGGGTATCTACCCACCGGATACGGCACAAAAGTTGGAATGGCGGAAAGTGGCGGTACCCATTTCTGCAATCGGCCCTAATGGTTTTATGAATGTACACATTTTCGGCCATTCCCTTCTCCGTTCACTGCCTTTCCGTCATGGCGCTTTGCGCTCTTTGCTACGACAGCTACATCTTGCTGACTGCTAGCCGCCGGAGTGGGGCCGCTATCAAGAAAATGACAATCTCACCATTCTCGGGGGCTCGAAGCCACCACCAAACTTGCTGCAAACAGCTGCAAGTAACCGGCTTAGGCGGCTCCTGATTCCTGATCTCCCTTCCCTTGCCTTCTCTTTAGTGACTCGAAACTCGAGCACTCGAAGCAGAGCAAGAACTAGCACCAAGCATTAGCTTTTTGCCTCCCACTCCCCCGTTGAATCCGCTGTGGACACCCCTGGAAAAATATACACCGGCCACGGCAACACTCTTTGATCGTCACCAAAACTCAAACACGACACTAGCACGACAGTAGCCTTTCGAGTTGCGCGCCGGTTGATAACTTTTTAATTAGACGCCTTCGTCGTCGTCGTCGTCGACACCGAGTTGTGTGCGCCATGTCCATGTCTTCACCTGCTTCTTCTCACTCTAGCCCCCTTCTGTTGCTTCGAACTGGCTGTCTCCAAATAACAGCTGGCGACGCGCAGTGGCGACGTTCGGCATTTTGTGCATTCAAATTGGCATGAAAAGTTCCACAGGAGACACCATTCTGCGAGCGGAACACCGGAATGAGTGCCACGGTCTGTCATTAACGTCATCATTACCATCGGGGCCGAGATGCTCCAAAAAACCCCCGCCCCATCGCCCTGAGCTCCGGAGGGGTATGATCATGATGTTTATTTTCGGACCCAACAACATTTTCCCCCATTTTTGGCCTTTCGGTTGGACGGGGAAAGTTTAGCAACGACAACAGCAGCAGCAGGAAAATTTAATTTCATTGAAACACTTCGCACGAATGGACCAAAACAGTGGCACTGTGACTGTGACTGTCGCAGGGAACACAAAAAACACTCACCGGAAACAACCATTGACAAAGTGGAAGCGCTCTTGAGCGAGCAACTGAATCGTCATTAATGGAGGTAAGTTTTTTTGTTGTTGTTGTTGGAAAGTGGCGCTGCTTTAGGTCATTATTGCGAGTCCAGCATCGCAAATGGGCCGGTACTTAACATCGTTAGGCAGGCAGCCTCCACCCGAGGGGGGGCAGACCGACCCGGAAGTTGCAGTTTGGTACCGAATCAATCAGGCAGAGTGTTGTTTTATTTGTTTTGTGTCCGAATTGTTATTTAAAACGATTCTGGAAATTCTTGATGTTAGTTCTTACGACGGGAGTTTAAGTTTGTGTCACATTAATTGTACTCGCTTCCCTTTTTGAGCTAACAGGCGTCTCCATGGTAGCACGAAAACAGTAAAGTTGTCGCCTTAATCGCAACAGCAACCTCAAATACAGCGATGAAATGAAAGTTCAGGCAATAAATGCATCACTATTATAGAGAATGTCACCTCTCCAACACCCGTACTGGTGCTAGATGAATGCAACGGTATCATAAAATGGCCAAAGGTGTCACCAGACAACACTTTCTTCTTTGCGCACTAACGAGAAATCAGTTTCCGTTCGAACGGCGACGAACTTGGTTCCCGTTCATGGCCATCGGCATCGGGAAATTGCATCATTATTTCGATCAATCGAAGTGTGAGACAGGTGCATCCTGCCACCAACCATTGGGCTGGGTGCCCGGTTGGTGGTGCATTATCACTCGACACACACGTGGACCAGCAACAACCGAGACAACCAATCAGTCAGTGCCAATGTCGATGAATTTGCCCTCGGTGTCCCAGTCGCATGCAAGTGATCCTCGTCGAACAAGAACGATTCCGCGAAAACCGCTTCCTTCTCTCTCCCTCTCTCTCTCCCTCTCTCTCTCCCTCTTTCTCGCTCTCCCTCTTTCACGACTCTTTTCTTTGTAGCCTTTTTGAACCAAAAGATGTAGCTTTCGCTCGAGTTCCTATTTTGATCAAAATTCAAAGGCGTTCGACAGTGTGCAGACCGTGGCACCGTGGTAGCCGTGGCCAATCACAGCACAGCGCATTGCCGCGGTCATTGGCGTATCAAACGCGACATGTCTGTCTGCGCCAGAGCTGTTGCCTGTCTGAATTTGTGCAATTCATCTGCCATTATGCTGTTGAAGTCACCCTGTCAGTTTTCCTGTCCTCCATCCGTGCGTGTTCGAAAGAAACGAGGAACACCCAAGTGCCAAACAACGCCGACAGTCCGGGTACGGCAAATGCGCAAACATGGAGCCTCATCACCCTTCCCCGGGGAAAGAGGTCACTACCTTCCAGTGGTTAAGCAGGAGAAAGGATGGCTAGCGAAGAGGTTAACGTGAGACGCAAACTCTTCATCGGCTCCATCGGTAAAAACTCCAAAACTCTCCACGAGCCCCTTCACATCCGGTTCCGGTTCTGGGCCTAACCATACACACACTCACTCACTCACTCACTGAGACACTGAATAGAGTGCCAGAGACCGGCCGAAAACGGTTCGAAAAAGGCCCAAGCCAGCCAAAGGCCTGGCCAAAGTTTCCTTCTGCTTTTGGCACCTTCCGGTGCCTTAAGGTGACGGTGAGTTAGTTGGTGCCTGGCCTGCCTCGATCGATCCGGCCCCCATACAGCAAAACGGGCACAGCGAGCATTGAAGCCGGACCACCGGTTTCGGGCACAAAAAAAAAACCCCGCCCGGTGGCCAAAGATGAAAGTAATAAAACGGATCATTTGAAACTTAATCTACCATGGGAAGATGTGTGTCTATCGCGTGGCCGGCTTCGAATGGCCGGGCTGGGCCGGGCACACCAAGCGCCCTTCGCCCTCCAAAAAAAAAGCCACTGGCACCGGAGACTACCATACCGTCGGTCACATCACTTGTGTGGTGCTGATGAACCCGGGAGCAGCAGAAGCAGCCAGTTCGAATGAGAACGAGTCTGCTCGGCTGTTGGTGCCATTTGGAAAAGTGTCATCACTGGGTTTGTGAGTGTGGGTCTCTGTGGGGAGTGAACTGAAGGAACATTAGCGTTTGACACCTTAGGCAGAACGGTGTGCACCCGGTGCGCCTGGCAAGGGCGGTCTGCGGTCAGAACGGTTATGATGAACTCAACGATGGCAGCTCGGCTTAGGACAGAACATTCTCATCCAACCAACCCACACACATACACGCAAAGGACACGTGATGGCACGTGAAATCGGCAACCAGTTTTGTCAGGCAGCAGAAGGGCCTAGCAGATGCTAGCCTCTTTGGAGGGCGACCACCAAGACCGTCCTCCGATCAGTTAGTTTTCTTCTCCTTTTTGGCTCATCCCCGGAATCGTGAGCTCGCGGTCCCTTTTTTCGTTTTTTTTTTATATTCTGTGGAGCCTTTTCACTGTGTCTGTGCGGCCTTAAAGCCACAGCTGTTGGCCAAGCCAGCAGATCATCTCACAAGCGGACGCGTTGCCAGGGAAAGATTCACCACGAAAGATAATGGACCCACCGGTTCAAAGGAGTTAAGCGTCGTGGTCGTTTTATTTTATTGAGAAAACTTTCGCCAATCATTCTCACCATACATATACATACACTTTGCCAACGGGCAAGCAGTTTACCTGGTTTTCCACCATTTTCCGCGGTAGATTTTATTGCTCATCGCACCGCGTTTCAATTCGTTCTCTCGGGGTTTCGCTTCATCTGTCTCTCACACTAACTGGAATGGTGGCCTGTGCCTAGCTATTGAAAGCATTGAAATGAGCAAGGATCAAGAGAGTGGGGCAAGGGTTAGTGCTTCTCATAATTGATGGGAAGTTTATTCGTTTTTCTACTCAAACTAGTTTGGTTCGGATCGATTATGGTGGTAGTGGTGGTTTGTTTTATGATTGTTATGACTTTTATTAGTAACGATTCGCAGGTAGTGGTAGTGCTCGCACGCTGTACAAGGCTCGAAGATGGTGACACTGCATGACGCTGTTGTAGCGTGCGGTTATGAGAGGCGGATGTCAAACGAGTTGCCAGAGAGGAGAGGGCTGAAACTGGTGGTCCAAACTATTAGAGGGTGACAGTCAGTGATCAATAATTAGATTTGTTTGTTTTTTTTTTCCTGTTTTGTTTCGTTTTGCACGCCGACAGTGATAAATGCATTCGATTAATTCAATCTCATAAAATCATCAATTATGCCGTGAATGGTGGAGTGGGGCGATTCAATTTAATCTATAGTACGGTACGATTCTCATTGTTTGCTTAGTTTTTTGCTCTTTAATAAGTTCTATAATTGCTTTTTGTTGAGCTGCGACTTCGATTAAATAACCCTTTTAACGACATTACAGAAATCAATTCCTCGTGTTGGGCTTGTTCTATCCAGCATTCATTTGAACGATTAACCTGACTATTAACATTCTAGTGCAGAAGTAATTGAGCTATACCAATCCTATCCGAAATATTCCAATAAGATTTTGATGCACTTGTACTTATGCACTATCTGGCACAAGAGTAGGTTTATCAAACATGTATAACTAGTTCAATTGTGGTCATTAGAGCATCGCAACACCATTCCTCATCGTGAACCTAATTTAGCTAATTTGTTGCAACCTGTTCCGTCTGCTTGGCCATCCTTTGCATGATTTTATTTGATTAACCTGATTCCCCTGACTTCGCACAGGCCTTTTTGTCGTTTCAGATTCTCGGAAAGCAAACCAGTTCTCATTATTGGATGCGAATAATTGGAAAAAAAATCTTCGCTTTCCCGTTGTGTCTTTCAGGCAGAAATTCACCAGCGCGATAAATTCAACGTTGCCCTCTTTCACTTCATTAAAAAAAAACTTGTAAGGCCTCATTTGAATCATGCTAATGGCTTCGCGGCGTCTGGAAACTGTTATTTACTCAACACCTACGGATTCGGCACGTTTTTTCGTTACTTTTGTAAGCATCAGTTCTGACGCAGGCAATGTTACCAATTTTTCATCATCGATGTTTTTGGTGGTCTAGATTGCTGTTGCCAAAATCATTGCTTTTAAATCCCTCCTACCAGTTCTAACACGATCACTCGACTAGAGTATGTCTTAAATAAAGAAATCAACGATACAGTAACGTACATCGCTTGAAAAAAATAATCTATATGCACTGCCCACGAAATACATGCCAGGAAATTAAAAATGATTTAAGAAAATGTTGATCCGAACACATCCTCAAGAAGTTAGATGCATATACAGTGGTTCCTTAGGGCATTTTAAATCGGTTTTATAATATTTTACCCACCACATTCCCTTCCTGCAACGGCGAGAACAGCTTTAGATTCATGGAAATGAACAAAACTTGATCGAAATGCTTGAAAAAGACCATCGGTGTCGCCCGCTTCGCCAGTGCACAACTTTAGCGAAAATCCCTCAAAATCCCTACGGCTAAGGAAGTTTTGACTGAAAATCTCAACCCAGGCTCACGATTGGTGGAGAGAACGGTTAGATCCAACTGTAAATCTCACCCAAATTAGCACCCAAAAGACACCACCAGACACATTCGCTACGGGGTGCTAAAACCAGACAATGAACGCCCAGTATACTTGAAGGTATCCACCGTCTGGCCCAGCGAGGATCGCGATCATCACGAGCACAAGGTAAGTGTCGTGCGAGACAAGAAGGCAATGGCATCGGTGGCCACTGTTTAGCCTCATTGCCTCGACAACATTAAATTATATTACTCCGTTTCACTGTAATTACTGCTTAAAATCTCAATTTGCTCAATAACTACAAATTACTCTGTTCTTCTTCGCCTTCGTTGTCGTCATCATCATCGTCGTTTTTCCTTCTCGCTTGGTCCATCGTCATCATTAACTTTCATAGCCAGTAACAAAAGAAGAAACGTGAGAGAACGAATGCGAAAGAAAGTGAGCTGGAGCGGCGGTGTAGGTGCACGAGTGTAACGTTTCCTCGGTCACGTCAATGGTAGATTGAAAGTTAACCACAAATTACACGCCAGTACCACCGTACCGCTCTCGGTTCCGTGCACATGCACCATGCGGTCCTCCGTTGCAACCATTTATGTGGTCCTTCAGTGCCCGTATTGCCATCAAACTAAAAGCCCTCGGGAAGCGTGGCCCACACGACATCCATCTCCCGTCAAACACCGCCTCTCACTACCTCAATAGCCCCTCGAACGTATCGTTAAAATCTCGCTCTAAACTCAACGCGAATGTTCTCGAGTCGCAGTTTATGGCGTTGGCTCAAAGCGCGGCGCGTTCCTTACGTATGGGGTGGTCAACAAAATTGCGAAAGCTCGCCCACCTAGCCCAACAGCGAGCGCTCATGTTGCGGTTAATTACATAATCCTTAAGCACTGGCTCGCCCACTGCACACCGACGGTCCCATGGACCCGTGGAATGAAATTCGTGGAGTTGCTTAGCTCGCACACGAAAAACCATTCCCCGATCGCACAAAACACCGAGCTGGTAAACATTTCCGAAAGGGAGAGAAAAAAGTATCAAAATCTTACGCTCTACCAAATTAAGCGAACATTCGACCAGCGAGGACCATCTCACGAGACCCCCTCCAGGGGGGGGGGGGGGGCATTGCTGAGTACAGAGCGAGAGCAAATGTTGTGTTTCAACTTGTAAATTATTCATACACGACCAACCGACCAAAGCAACCGAAAACCAAACCAAACCAACCATCCGAACAACCGCAAAGGCAGGTGAACCGGAGCATCCCAATGGGCAGCGGTCGGTGGCTGATGATAAGCCAGCAAATATTATTTATTGTACTAGACACATACACACCTACAGAAGCAGCACACTCGGAGCAGCATCACTCGGAAGGAAAACTCTTAATACAGGAAGATGGTGGTGCGGATTGTACTTTTCCACATTTTTGCTGAAGCAAACACGGCCCAAAAGCACTGGTCGCTGCTGTTAAGGGCATTAAGGGCACACCGATCTGCCCCCCTTTCCCCCCCCCCCCCCCCACCCTGCTGTGTATATGTGTGTCCTGGGGTCCCGGGCCAAACGAAAGAACGAAGTCAAGTCGCCCCCCGCCCTCAGAAAAGCCTTACTTTGCGGCTCCTTGTAGTGGCCTCACCTTGTGGCCTCAATAACCGTGAGCCCCCACGGGGGGGTTCGACAAAGCTTACCTTTTTCCGTGCTGCATGTGTCCGGTCGGATAAGAACGCCCCATAAGGGGCGGTGTTGTTCGGAAGAGTTTTTTTCTGCCTTCTCCTTTTTTTTTTGGTTCACTTTTCGGGCTTTTCCAGTTTTGCTCCCAGATTTTTCTCCTCCGCCAGTAATGCCGATGAGCGTTAACCGCATTTTCACTTCGCTCACTGTTTTCTTCTCCCTTAATGCGCGAGTTTTCGGGCCAAGGGAGGCAAGGCTAATGTAGGCTCATTACGTGGCCAACGAAGCGTAATTTATGCGCTAATAATTCATCGAGATTAAGCGCCAGAGTTCGGAGGATGCGTATGGATGCGCAGGGGTCCCAAGGCCACCTAGGATTCGCTTGCGGCTTGTCACCACAGAGATTAACATTCTCAAAGGTTGTTGCTGCAGCAAACTGCATCCGATACTCTCGGGGACTTGCCGTGTAGTGGTTGTATAAAAAATAATAATAATAATAAACCAACGAAACGATCTTGGTCATCCATTTGCAAAGTTTAAACTAATTAAGGAGCGTACTAATTAAAACGGAAATCCAGCATAAATTCTCTCTCGCTTGCGCCCATCTTAAGCGCTCGTTGAGAGCGAAAGCCAGCCAGACAAATGGACACCGTTATAGCCGTCGGCGCCGAGTGACGATTAGAAATACATGCTAAGCACATCAACGAACGCAATAGATAAAGGCTTAAAAGCCGGAACCACCACCAACCGGAGACAAACCCATTTGCGCACCGAGTAATATCGCTCCGGAACGGAACGGAGCGCGGCTCTGCTTGATCTGGAGCTTGCTGTAAGCTTTGCTTTGCGTCATTATTCCGCCATTTTGCTTCGCGCCGTCACCGTTAAATGGGGTTAAGGTTCGTTCGGTTCGGTTGGTCGGTCGGCCGGTCGGTCGGTCGGTGAAATCTGTGCCGAAATAGGTCGCGCTTTAAGCACCGGAACGGCGCCACAACGTCCTTTCGGCCTTTAGCGAGACCAGGGGCAGCAGGAGGAGGAGAAGCGGGAGTGCTGCAGCTGAGTTGAGCTTGGCGTGGCTCATCCCGCACCTCCCCCTCCCCCAGAGCCCAGAGTGTGGAGATGGTTTTACATTTAACGATCTTTCCCAGTAAAGCCTCCACCAGGCAGAACGGCGGCAACGGAAATGGACGGGCTCCGTAAAGTAAACGGGAATGAAGTTCCAAGACGCGTCCGGGAGGCTTGCTTCGATGCTTCAATTACAGTAAACTGGCGGAGGTAAGACTCAAATGAGCTCAGTATTCATGGTTAAATGTTAAATGAACCGAAATGCGAAACGGTCCGATCCGGTCGCGTGGAGAGAAGGGAGGACACCGCGTCGCGAGAGATTCCGTCGGCGGAGGAATCCGGAAGCCATCGGACCGACCCGATGTCTACGTTGGCCTTGCTGCCCCCTTTCTGTGCCGCCGTCCGCTCACTAATGGGCCGCGTCCTGTAATGGAAGGCCTTTCACGAATTACGCCTTAACTTTTCGGAGACCATTCCGCGCTCCGTGGTGTTGCGGTTCTTCGGCAGGTTCCTGCCGGGTGTCAGGAATTGGAATTTGTTTACGCGAACCAGTATCAGTGTGTCTGTTGGAGTGCATGTGGTGGTTTTGCCTTCGTATTTCGAAGTGTATTTGTGTATCTTATCGTGGGAAGAGTTTGCAAACAACCATTTTGGGGTTTAGGCGAAGAGAAACGCTTTATTCGGAGCTAAGCCAGTGCAACGATCTTATGTTTTTTGGTGGCATAGAATCTTGGATTAGGCTTCCCGGAGTTAAGAGCGTGTGCAGGTATGTTTTAATTTCCTTCCAGCCGGAAACTAGGAACACGTACTAGTCACTACGGTGACCACACGTCTCTGTATTACGCTCCACCGGACCGGAAATTGTTCAACCCCCCTTCTGCTAACGTCCGGAAATCGAGAAATCATGCCGTCGTTGTCGTCGTCTGGACGGTCAAGTTGGGCGCATGGGAGGACAGCAAGGCAAGGGACCTCATCGATGAATCATTTATCTATGAAATGGAAACATTATAATTTCCCGGATCGTTTCGTAGACAACGGCCGGTGTCGCAGTAGCCCTCCAACCTGCCCGGCCAACCGAACGAACAGGACCCCCACTTCCGCTTGACCATTCCAATAATCCTGCCCCTGTCGGTCGGCCCGTCGACCGTTTCTTATCCGCAAACCGCAAAAGGCAATAAATCACCGGAGAACGGAGAAATTAATTCGTGATTCGTCCTGCAGTAGCAATAGTTGGGTGTCCTGCTGTTGCTGGACACGGCGCCGCTCTAGAGGAATGCCCGGCCACCCGGTTTGACATCCGGTGGTGGCCATTGGCTGGCTCAGACAGCCTAGGTGGCCAGGGTGCGAAGGGAGCGACACCAATTTGTCCCTCATTATGCTGGCCTACACTTACGAATCAAATCTCGCCCAGCGGGCCCACCGTCGTCATCGCCGCTCTCGGGGCGCTTTGTATTATTCAACCACATTCCAAATCGATATAATTTATGATTCACTCTGGACTGAACTCGCACCGCATCGTCGTACCAGTATGTCGGCAAGTGGATGGAGACCAAACTATGGTGGCGAGGGGGTTGCCACCATCCCCTTATCGATTACGGAATCATTGGACCGGTGCTGGTGGGTAGGCGAGCAGTGCGAGGTAAATATTGTTGCCGTGCATCTTGCGTGCCTGCCGTGGGTCATTTGGTTGATTGCCGAACATTAATGCGGCAATAAATGGAACCGATTGGAGTGTCTCTAGGTCGGATTAATATGGTTTTGGTTTAAAGGGTAGCTTGAAGGTGAATGTGAGGCCAAAGATGCATTCACCTGGCTTGCGTGTGCTTTCGAGTGCGCTGCTGCGTATTGCAGAGTTGCTCCGCGTTTGTTTGCAGCGACGAATTACCTGTTATCAACGGGAAGAAGCGTAAGTAAAAGCGATTTTAATATAGAATTTATATTAAAATATTTTGGTTTTGATGTTTTGCTTATTCATACGTTGATATCATGAACAAATGCTACCAGAACCAATCAAAACGGATAAATCGCTCACCACAAAAGTCCGAGTGTATAATCTACTATAATATCTCATTCTTTAACTAATAAATCGTTTAATTTAAATGACAACGATTCACAGAAACCATCAAACGCTATCACACCACCAACAGCTTTCCTGCAACCTCAATTAAAATGCTCGACGCCAATAGTTTACGCAGCGGCACTCCTCAGAGAAAATAATTGCTACTGGTGCCGGTAACCAGGCACTGGTATGCCAATGGATGGTATACGGTATTCGCACTCTTCGCAACATGATTTTCCACTTGCCATTGGCTTCCATCGGGGCGTGAAAAGTGTTATAGTGCCAGTTGCACTCGACGAACAACATGACAGGTGACAATACGCCGAATACTTGCCGTTTGCATTGCCCATATACATTCGTGCCGCGTCCTCATCCTAACCAACCTCACCTGCCACACCATTAAGCCATACAATTGCATTTTCCGGTGAAAAGCGGGACGGAATTAAAGAACATCATTAAACGAAACGTGACTGCATTTTAACACCTCGTGACCAACACATGCACCGCCCGCATACAGTCCGCCATCATCAACGCCATCATCATCATCATCATCCTCATCACCGCCGCCATCATCTCCACCGCCATTAATGCAATTATTGTCTGGAGCACATTTATGGAAATTGGAAATCGGTACTTCAAACGGTCCTCCTCGGTTTCGGTTCCACCCTTTTATTGTCTGTCGTTGCATCCTGTCAACCTCCGTTCGTATGCACCGTGTACCACAGCATAGCACAGATCACAGCGAAGAGAGTGACGACAAAAAGTGGTAAATTACAACACTGTCCCCGTGCTCGCTTCC
>NC_064877.1:28922500-28942500 GCF_943734665.1 Anopheles aquasalis | reverse complement strand
AGCGTTTCTGGTGGGCCAGAGTTTGCCGAGGATTTTAAAATCGCTTACGCCACTCGCTCGCTCGCTGGGTTCGCTTGGGTCTAGCGCCAACATATCCATCTTCTCGGCCACTCTTCTTTGGAATACCCCGGAATGAGCAACGGAATGAACGGTGGCCGGGATACCGAAACAAAAGCCTTTGCCGGGAACTGGAAGGTGGGCAATGCAATGCATTAATCCGGTGCAACGGCCCGGGGGGGGCAAATGTAAAATATTTTTCGGGGGCACCGAGTCCACGGGACAGCGAGATTGGAGGAATCAGAGGCGGATAAAACTAAGACTTGTTTTTATTTATGACACTAGGGAAAAGAAAAGCAGAAGAAGGTGAGCTCTGTCATCCCATAGCAGTAGAACATTGTTAATCCCTTACAATCGTCGACTTGTTGGAACGGTTCATCACAGCCATCCTTTAATGTTGATAAAATTAAATAACAAAAGCAAATAAATAAACAATACAATTATTTTAGAAATAAAATAAGAAATTTGTTAACAGATTCGATTCACAAAATTAAACAAAAGAGCACCCCATGACACCTCTGTCCACGAGTGTCTTACAAATGCACAACACTATTCATGCACTAGCACTATTCCATCTCAAGAGACAAAGAACGAAAAGGTCGCGTAGCAGACAATAGAACCGCTTTGCCGAGTGAGTGATGGTTTGGTATATGGCTAGCAATCTAGCGAAAACATAATGAACAAAGGACGGTTTTCGGTTGCCCAACATTTAATCGAGAGACTCGACGTTTTGCACAACAACTATCACCAGGGTTACGTTTGCTTTGAGTGACTACATGCACATTAAATATTATGCACATTAAATTGTGCCGGAATGTTTATGCTTTCACCATAAACTATTCCAGCTACAAACCAACGGTGCAGGATTTTGAGGACGCCCCGCCAAACTCCGGAGAAAGGAATGAGAGATTGTTGACAATGCTGTGGCTGGAAGTAGTTGTCGTAGTCAGCATTTGAGCTGCCATAGATCCCCAAAAGAAAGCTTGGAATTTCACTTTGGACCACTGCAGTTCTAGTTCAGGTGGTGGTGGTTAATCCTTTGTACAAACCACCATATGCGCATTCACCTTCCAGAGAGTGGAATACCTAGAAAACCTTTTGTTACAGTACAGACATTCTTCTCACAGTTTAGCTTCATAATACCAGACTGTACAGAGTAACACAATGAAAGACTCTATTCCACACAACCGGCATGATTTTTGGAATTGGAAGCGAAAGATTGATTTAATTCGAAGAGCTATTCAAGAGTCTCAAGAGTAATAAAGCTTCATCATCATATCCTTTGAAAACAAAAAAACACATCGAATGAAAGTCAGTCCATGTATCACTTGAATTATGCAGAATGCACTGCACGGCATTAGCTACGACTGCATCAGAGTGGAGAGTACCCGTTGTTTGTCTAGCAAAGTCAACAGCTATCAATTTATTGAGCAACGGAGCACTCCCGAAGGACAAAGATCAAAAAGGTCCCCTTGGTACTGCTTTAGAGAAAAATCATATGAGAATACGGATTATACGCCGATTTATGACCAGCATCGTTCGCTGTTGACTCTTGCGTGTTCCATTGTTCTCTTTACACTGCGACATAATTGCAGTGCTTTGCTCTTTGTGGCTTATGACCATCCAAAGAACAAGCGAATGTGTAATTGTCTTCGAGAAAAGATTTTTTTGCACTCCAAGTTAATTTGAATACGCTCATCACCGGTATAATTAAAATAAAAACAAAATCAATGTCAGCGTGGCTTCATCAGAATAATGATTCATTTTATCGTTAAAGCAACTGACCAGGATAATGTTGCGAGCTCCTCTTCAACTTAGATATTCCCTTGAAAGCAACCGCACTCAAATCAGTTACCGAGCTAATATTAACTCAATAAACCACAAAACGAGTGCCACCTTTTGCCTTTTCAAAATATTGATATTCCACTCACCACGCAAAAGCAAGAGGATCACCAAAGTGTGTATATGTGTGTCTGTGTCTTCACTTAGAGCTTCCCATCCCACCCCAATGCACCCAAATGCAAATCCAGAAGTAATCTTCTGAACCACTTGTAGCCAATGGGAAGCTTACGGAGTGCAGCATTGGAACGGTTTTGCGGGTCAACCAACCAACCACTCGGTACGTACCACTGCGGTTACCGGACTGACGGTGCCGAATACCTGGTCGTGCTGGTTTTGAGCCTGATGTGAACCTCGCACCGACCCCCGCAGTGGGAGGGCGAAAGCGCATCAACGGCACCTGCATCGTCAAGCAGCCGCATCGCGCATTACTAGCACCGGGCACGCTCTCGACGGGAGGCATCTAAGATGCACCAACGATGCACCGACCAACCGACCGACCGTGCACCGAATCGAGTTGGTAAACCAACCTGCCAGGTGTGGTTGCGGACTTCGTGCCCGTGTCCGTGTGCCTGGCCGGGGGACCACCAATGGAAATCCGGGCCACGCTCCCAAAATGGACACCACGCCCCGCTGAATACTCTCCAGGAATGATGGTCGCTTGAGCTTGGAAGCATCGTACCGTAGCGCAGTGTAAGGTTCCAAAAACTGGGAAAAAATAGCAATCACTGCCGCATCTCCTCGTCATCGCCGGGTCTCCGTCGTCGTCGTCGTTGTTGTCAACAACATCTTCAGCACTAGCGCCCCCCTGAGGGGGTTGGTGCACTGGCCAAGCATACCTTTTCATCGAACCGGAAAAACAACACACGAAATTACCCTTGTCAGTGGCCGAGCTCAGCGTCCCCGGGTCGGGGGTGGTAAGAAGAAATTTAAATTCCGCACGAGGCGCTTACGAACAGCTGGCACCACCTTTGCTTTGCTGACGAGAGGGTCCGGGATTTTGCATTCGACAAGCGAACGAAGTACTCGAGGCGGAACCGCAACCGATGCTACCGGGTCGTCAAACGGTTCGGCTAAAGGGTCCAAAAGGTCCAGGCCATCATCTAACAACCGTTTACCATACGTGGGCCACTTCACTGTGAGTGCGGTGTTCGGTGCGGCTTCTGATTTTACACACCATCGAAGGCATCTTCCGTCACTAATTAGATCATTCGCAGTCGAATCGAGTGACGGAGCCACTGAGGCGGTCGATCGAAGTTGAAGCCTCCTCCAAAGTGAGTGAGAAACACCTGGAAGTTGTAGTACGATCCTCTGCACTTCTCAACAAACTGGACGCGAGGTCCCCGATTGAACCAAAGGCAGAGAGCGTGAAGCAGAGCCCGCAAAAGGATCTCCCGTGTTCCCGCGTACCGTGGTGGAAAAGGAAGAGGTTGCCTGAGATACACCTTTGCATAACGGTGGCCGCATTAACTCGATTATGAAAATGTGTCGCCCATAAAATATGCAGGACGTAATTTTCTAAAGCGCACTTTCGGGTCTTCCGCTACCGTGGTTTCCGTACGTACGGACGTCCGTACGTGGTCCGTTGCAGCTCCTGAACTAGCGCTGGGTTGCACTTCACCATCATGGTCGCGTCGCCGACCCCCCCCCGGGTGGGAGAACACAGGGGAAAAAAAGAGAATGTAACACCGGACCTCTCTTGCCTCTTGCGGGATGAACGAAAAATGCAAAGAACCACGCGAAACCGGAAGGATGGCCGCTGGTGGCGCTGGCTGAGTGCGCGATGAAAGGGGCCAGGCTGAAAGGCTAATAAATCCGTACCCTTTCGAGGGGGTCGTGGGTGGTGGTGGGTGTCGTGCAGTGCATTATAGCTTGTCCAGCCGCACCACCATCACCAGCGGGAAGGATGGGGAGTTAGTGCGCACTCCCTAGGCAGATCTCAGGGTGAAAATTGAAAGAACAAAAACCCCCGGCTGGCCGGTGAGTAGAGGAAGGAGGGGGAGCCCTGACCTTTTGTCCTTTTCGTTGTCATGTTTTTTTTTCCTTTTTTGCATGCGGAATAGCGCTAGTCTTTCTTTTATCGTCGTATTTTTACTTTTATTTGAGTATTACATTTTTCATCCGGTTTTAACGATCCGGCGGGCCCTGCCGGCTTGACCTTTAAATTTGCCACCAAAAACGACTTAATCAGAAAAATGAGTTACTTGTTAAAAAAATTAATGGGTAAAACATGGGAAACACTAGATCCGTTACGTTTTTTTTTACCAGTAAAACAATTATTTTTTAATGTTTTGTTTCATATTTGAATGCGGAAGGCAAAATCGCATATGAATAGCAACGTAAATGAAATAAAGAAACTAATTAAAAGTCAAGTAACTGTGCAAGTTGACTAGAGCATGCTGCTAATGGTGAAGAGAAAAATACTTTTTAGTAAATTGATAGCTCATTCTGTGACAGTCTTAAATTACACACGATCTAGATTTGATTGAGACTCGGATTCGCATGATAGATTACTAAACAATTAATTACCGTCGGTCTGACTGGGCATAGGCTCCGTGACGAGAGAGGTCAATCATTTATGACCTATAATTATCCATGATCTATTGTTAGTTCTTACATTCTTTGTAATCGAATCGGTTCTCTAATCACTCGCTAGCTTTTCCTGGAATCCAATGAGCACTCCCATTATAATGGATTCATATCGATCTGATGCACTTTGGAAATGTTCGAAAAATTCACAGGAAAAATAATAACAGAAAACCAACAAACACATTATAAGCTAATATTCCACAAAAACAATCATCATGTCCATCCTGATACGATTCGGATAAAATTATGCCATTGATCATCTGATCAGCTGTCATTCCTTTGTTGTCCTCGACTCGTCTGTGCCGGAACATAATAGTTCAGCTATCGCGTAACTGCATAGAATTATCATCGAACCAGAGTAGCATTCGATGAAACACCGTTCCTCGTCGACGTTCACCCAACGTCGGTCCATTCCCGTGTGTCATCCGATAGAAATAATAGAAAATCATGGATATCATGCACAACTAGAATCAGCGAGTACGTCAACACGGCTCGAACGAGGCACACTCTTGCTCGTGAACATCATCTGCGTTACCGTGCGCCACAGTAAAAAGCGAACGAGCATCGCAACCAATTAAGGATTGGATTAAAAACTACTTCTCAATACCAGGTTACCGGGCAATGTTCTCGATAACAGGAAGCCTTCCTGGAAGTCGCCATATACTCGAGAGACCAGTGATACTGGTGACGGAGCGTGGACACGATTGACACGTGCACCTGGAACCAAAATACGCGGAAGACAGCAAGAGACATGCAGCACGGAACCAACTGAACAGAAAGTTACGCATGCCGAGACCATGGGCTGGGGGTTCGTTTGTTTGTTATATTTCCGTTCACTTCATTTGCCGACGTTCGGAGAACGTTGTGGAAGCTGTGGAATACGGAGCTGCTGCTCAGTAGGGCTGCGGTGGTGGGTAGTCCGGATTGATCGGGATGCTGCCCTGGCGCTGGTTGTCGACGAACACTTCAATGTTGACCAGCGTACCGGCCGGGTTACCATCGTTCACCGGGAACACGACGTCGTTCTCGTCGATCGGTACATCGCGCTTCAGCTGCTGCTTGTTGTAGGGTTGCGGTGGTGGCTGTTCCGGTCCTGGACCGGGCGGTGGTGGCGGTGGATACGGTGGGAGCGGACCAGCATCGCCCGACTGGCCATCCACGTTGACTCGAATGCTAATCAGCGGATTGGCGATGGCGACGGCCACCACCATGGCAAACACAACCAGGAATCGCATCTTGCGGCGTTCGTTCGTTCGTTCGCTTTTTGTTTAGGCTCTTGCTGTCTTTCACACCTTCTGTCGCTGTCACGGGCACTGCAATTCGCGACTCGTAACTGTACCCATCAGCACCACTTACAGTGCCTTTTATACCCAAGCACCCCAGGAGCCCATCAGCGATGATGATAGGCGAAATCCAGCCAAATCTCTGCCCTGGACTGGAGACTCTGCCCGATGGATGCGCGGTCACCCTCAATCGATCCATCGATGGCGGCAATGGCGGCAATGGCGGCGGCAGTGATCCAATAATGTCCGATGTCCGATGCGCTGTCGCTGGTGTTCAGTGTATGAAGAGTCGAAGAGTTTATTATTGCCCACGGCTTATCAGTTCATCATTATCCGATTAGCGGCGTTTGATGCGCTCGGACTATTAGCTTCACATCAGCACAGTTTGGGGTTTTATTATCACGCACCATTCCACGGCCGGTCGGGCCCGTTCGTTTTCTTCCACCAGGTTCTTCGGCCAGGGGTTGAGTCCAGGGCGACAGAGATAAAATGACTAATTTTAGCTTATCATATGGTGTGGAGCACCAGCTTGGAGTCGGGGGGTTTGGCCGCTGGGCGTTATGTAAACGCTGCAATTGCACATGCCACCGAAATCCCTCGGTTTTTTTTTTTTTTTGTGACGAAGCAGGACTTTGCTCTCACTCACTTTGCAAATGGAAACCCCGGGAAACCATAATTGGGCTGGCCGTAGTAATTGTGGCCGTTGGTTTGCTTTGAAGTGGAAAATGATCTAGGCTCTAGGCCACTACAAGACACCAAACAGCCGGTACTCACAGTAATCAAAGGCCACCGCACCCGGGCCTCAAAAGCAAACATTCATTCGTCAGGCCTTCGAAGGTCTCGAGTGCCAACCCAAGTTTCATCAACGCAAACCATCTGCCAAACGAAAGCTCCATGCTAATTTGCATGTGCGATGAAAGTAATGTCCGGTGTGTATAAAACCGCACCTGTCCCCATCCTGGTCGCCATCCGGTCACCGATTTGCTGATTAGAAACGGGCGGTCGGTAACACCCCAACTAACACACCTCTGTGTCTCTCTTTCTCACTCTCTTTCACTCTAAATTAGCTCCTTTGCCTCCGTGCCTGTCACTCGATGGTGCTGTCAGTGACTTGTGATCTAGTGGGCATCGGCCGTTTGTCAACTTTCAGTAGCACGTGCCCTACCGGTTTCCCTGCCTGACGATCCTAAACAAATGCCATCACTAGCGTGCAAGCTAGTACATTCGAACACGTGCGCTGTTACACACTCAGTGGCAGGCAGCTCATTTGTCAAACGACGAGCTAATGGTAGAGAAACTGGAAGCAAATCATGGTTGTACCGGGCCAAGGCCACACACACTTCCCTGAATGGGACCGTAGTAGGAGGAGGGGGGGGGGGGGGGGGAAATCAAACACAACTCCTAGCCCGGTTACATAATGATGATGGACATGGTGCCTCCCACGTTGCTCAAACATCCTTTAAAGAGTTGACGTTCCAGTAGTTCCATGAACAATAATCAAATCGGAGCATAACAACAACAGTTTTTAGAAAGTTTCCGACAAACTTTCATCACTAAAGCACTCCCTCTCCATCTGTGGCACGAATACACCCTGGCCACCTGCTAAATCCTCACAGGGCATCATCCAAGAAATGGATAAACTTTAACCTATTCCCACCGGTACAACCGTTTTATGGAGACGAGTTGAGCGAGAGACGAGAGACGGGGACTATAACCTTGCACTGCAGCAGCTCACACATGCCAAGATGATTGCAGATGAAAGCAGAAAAGCTCTTCCCGGGGAACGATGTCCGCATCCCGGACACTCACCGGAACGGCACCAAAGCACCAGGGCACCAGGGAGTGCATCATCCCGGGGAGCGTGGAGCTACAATTACACCAGAGCCGACAGAGAGCTGCAATCGCTTCGCTTCCCTTGTAGCGACTTTCATCAACATCAACACCGACCGACCGACACTGTCGCTGTCGAGAGTAATCAGCCAATAGTTATGATGATAAACTGGCCCCAAAGGAAATCACGGTTGCGGTAGTTGTTGGCGCGGTTGGTGGTTGCGATGGTTTGCTACCGGTACCAGGCAGCACCGGTTGCACATCAAATACACGATTCGGTGAATGTGGAGTGCACTGGGCAACCTGGGCTAGTTTGCTCATTGCACCTGTCATAATCACTAGCGCACTGTGTCAGCATATTTTGCTGAGAGCATTGCAAATCCAGTGGCCCCCGGTCGATCGAATTCCACTGATTGTTAGTACAGGATTGTTTCCAGGATATTCCCATTGAATGCAGCACAATTTATACCAATCCAGATGGTGTTCTGCGAACAATTATGTGCTTTCATTTCGTTTGTTGCATTTCCCCCCCCCCCCCTTATTTACATTGCTGTGAGCACAAACATTTGCAGTATGGAAACAATAGAACAACATACGAATATAGACAAAGGAAATAGACGCATAATTTAACAAATAACTTGCAGTAACACTTCTGGGAATGGGTCCTTGAATCAGCTTTCGAGCCTCGAGGTCCTCTAGCTAGTTGAATCCATTTTACTTTCTTCTAATCCTCTCCCCTTATAACCTAAAGTGGCCCTTATCTCCGAAACAGATCACAGCTGCTAGCAAAAGAGTTTCCCTCAGCCCTGCCCCATCGCCAGCGAATGCTGGGCACGGCTTTTGGTGAGGGTGCAACCACTTAAAAGCAAACCCCTGTCTCAACCTGACCAGTACGTCGCAGCTCCTCACTCGCGCGTTCTCTTGGCTCTGATCTTATTTTTCTAAAGAGCCAGTGTAGAGTAGAGAACGAAAGATGGAAGCCCGAAGCACCGAAAGAGAACGGAAGAAAATCCAAATCCGGAAACCCGGAACCGAAGAAAATCACTGTCTGCTGCCATCGACCGAAGACTGGCATCGTCTAATGCACTCGTGCTGCCAGCTTTCACATTGAATATGCAGTTCATGTGCTTTCGGACACGAACATTACAGACAGCAGGCAACGGTCAACCACACCCCACACGCCGTTGGTCGCTCCGTGTGGATTGTTTCCCGGGGCGTACGAAAAATGGCTAGACCGGAGCGTCTTCTACTTGGCAACTTCCGGTACCGGTACCATCAGGGCTGTTACTTCCGTGGTCACGCAACCTTGGTGGCGCTGGTGGCTTGCCAAAGAGTGAAGTTATTCCAACACTTTCCTTTCCTGGGAAGGACCCACAGACACACAATCACAGTTCACACAAGGAATCAACGGTGCTCGGTCCGCCCAGAACGCATTTTGCGAACTTTTGCCAGGTAAGGTACCAGGGGATGCTGTAAATCCACTCCGCGGAAATCGTACGGAAAGGTAAGCCAACGGGGGAGGGTGGGGCTATTGGTGTGGTGGGAATGAAATGCGCAAGTTTAAGACACACACCGTGGCGCAGTGGCAGCAAGGAAATGTAATTAATAACGTGTCATAAAGTTGACTAGCAGTGAAATTACAAAATCATCGGAGCAGCTTTTTCGCAGCTGGCCAACACAACGCACTACCACCACCAGTCACCAGCAAATGGGCTTCTCGGTCAGTAGTGGCCAGTAGCGTGTCGACAACGTCGTCGCCATCAGCACCATCAGCGTACTATGCATCGACCACCACGGTGCCATCATCGTGGGCTGCAAGATGCAATCGGACCACCAGACCGGCATGGCCCGGAGTGTCATAACCACGAGGTGGAACGGTGGGGGAAGGGTAATCAAATTCATTTCCAACTGTCTTGTTCGATCTAACTTTCCCATTTTCGCCAAAGTGCCGACGGCCAGCTTTTGGGGCCACCACGGAACGGCACGACCTCGAGCTCTGGCTCCCACGGCCGTTGGGACCCGTGGCAGAGCCGTGACAGAGATGACTGCGCTATGACACATTTAATCAACGGAAAGGTGTGAACCGTTGGTTGGTTGGCAAAACCTACCGACCGACCGACCGGCACCGAAGACCGGGCTGCAAGATCGGGTGCAGCAACTATCAGCAACGCAACGTCTTGGCCACGGCCAAATTATATGCTCCCTTCGTTCAGTTGCTCAAGCTTTCCAGAATCCAGCCAGCAGCGGCGTCAGCTCACCGGTTCAGCGGTAACGACCAGGGGACCCCCCGGGGCACGTCTGAGCGAGTTGATTTGATTTGGCCAATGGCGGAATGGGCCACGAAGTCGAGGGTGGCGACGATGGCAATTTCTGGATTTTAGTATCTTTTGTACTGTGTTGCTGCCAATGGCGCCAATGGCTGCGGGTGTTTCCGGAGTGTTGCATAAGCGCGCGCAATTCACGTGAAAGCAGTTGAAGGATGTGCAAATGTTTCCTCAAGCGATAGGTTTGTGTTCGTGGTGTGGCATGGTTTCGAAATCGAATTCAATGATGGCACCGTGCGCGTTTGTGACTTCTTCTACAGCTGCAGAAAGCTACAGTGAATGCTTTTTGGATTGGGTGCTTTCGATAGAGGTCAGGATCTAGCTGAGGAGATATATTCCTCGAGATTCGAGAAGGATCGTGGACTAAAAGTGTTGTTTTAGTAAGTAATAATAATGCCAGATGGAGACTAGAAGGTATATAAAAAAGGATTATTCGGTTGTAATCTGGATCTAAAGGTCGGCCGACCAGTTTGAAGGCCAACTGCAGGCCAACCGGATAGCCAAAGCATCAAATTATTTACGACCTAGATCTGTTCTGCGATCGAAAAAGAACCACAACTTAACTCTTCTGGTACTACCGCAGCATCATCGTGCGCTGTCTATCGCAAGGCGCAAGTTGCATTTTCAAAACAAAAAAATCATCTCACAAACACTCGCGCTACAGCATAATGTTTGTCTTTCGATCGCACCACCACCACACCAGACCACCAGATAGGAAGCACCAACGATACGCATCTGCTTGGGTCGGTTGTCCGGTGGCCCGTGTCGGCGATGATAGCAAACTCCCGTTACCAATGTCAATGTCATCATCGTTGAAACCGACACAAACACCCGAGAAAGGATGACGTCACAGCGGACAGAGCTGCATCGAACACCGGCACAGCATCCACAATAGGTGTCGGTTCATCGTTGATGATCGCGGGTGATCAGCAAGGTGAGCGTGATTAGACATGCACACCATCATAACCAGCACCGTGGTCGGAATCGGTAGAAGGGAACCACCAAGCTCAGCACCATCAGCAGCAGTTCACGTTCTAATCGCTTGCGGTACGCACGCGCCACCCAGAAAGACGTCGTCGTCGTCGTGTGCGCCGGTTTGGAAGCTGAGACCGGGTCCGTCGTGTCATTAGCTTCGTGCGCGTAATTGCTGGTGATCTCCTCAATCCCTCCACGTTACCCGAGCGAGGGCTTAATTGGTTTCCAACGACTTCTAGTTGTGTTCGGAGTACGACGACGACGACGACAACGACGACAAAACCCGGAGGCGAGGCGCGTGTCGTGTGATAAGAACTGATTTGCGGCTTATCGGGCCTATAGTGTGTGGTTGTGCCCCGTGCTCGAGTGATATGAATGACACAAGCCATAAGGAAGCGTACATTCGAGACGCATTGATACCGGAGCTAGTGCGGAGGGCCATTCTCACCTTCACCGAAGATGCGCCCGCTCGGGGCGTCGCAACATTGAAGTCTGTTGAGGTGAAGCCACTCGTCACCAATGGGTTTATGCTGACGATACCGTTCAAGGTCACCGTAGTGCTAGAGGAAGGCGCACCGAATGGCGAGACTAATGGTGAAGTATCGACGAACGGCCAAACGATTAACGGCGACGGATCGCCCAGAGCCGAAACACTCCATCTGGTGGTGAAGGTACGTATCGAGTTGGTCAGAGGATTCCCCGAGTCCCTGAGTGCACGTCAAGGATGTGACAAACGGTCTTCAGTCCGAATCCCGGGAATCAATCCAAGAGCAACCAAAACATAGACTACTCCTTGCTGCGAAACTGCTCAATGACGGAGCATATATTCTTGACGAGAGCACCAGTCGTGGTTCACTTTTGCACTGTCATGCCATTATTACCGCTCGTTCTACGCGCTCATCGCTATTACACTGTTGGGTTGGGCAGCACTAGTTGCTCGCACTCCGTATTGGATGGGCGGAGAAGAAATCATATTTACCGGGAGTAAACAAGGGGATGGGACGAAGCGGCCAGTATGGTGGTAGTAACATCATTAAACAGCGGCACCTGTTTGAAGGAGTGAGAAGCGGAATCGCATCTCCTCCCAGGTGCTTCAATGGCCATGATGCCATGTGAGTCGCTATCGCAATCGCAAGCAAAGTTGCAATCAGTCACTGTGTGTGCCCTTGTCAGTGGAGCTGTGAGTTCACACAAAGGCTTCTATTTGCTTTACTTTTTGGCTTCGTTTTTTTTGCTTGAAACATTTATCAATATTCATCTAGTCAGCCGATCAACCGAAATGCTTGCTGCGTTTTGCGCTTTTGCACGCAGAGCGCACAAGCGCACGGGATCACTGGGAGAGTGATTAATGTTTACCCAGGTACTAAAGCCCCTGCCCTGTAGAGAGGCCATTTTATTTCTTCGAAGAAGCACACCTTCTGGAATGCTGGACATGCGTTATGAATGAACCGTCCTTTTCCAAACACACGCTCATGCACACACAGCGGCTAAGCTTCAACAGTCGAGATTGATTTTATAACACAAATCATTGCGATTGAACCTAAGCAAATATCAATCTTTAATTCAGCTCGTAGCCCCTCTCCGGGTAGCATAATTGAATGGGGAATGGGGCCCTTGGACTTTGACAAACGCCGAGACGTGACCCCTGGTGGTTGACTCTCATAACACATGTGTGCCAGTATCGGAAAGACAATAGAGAAAACGCTCCAGCAGTGCCCGGGCACCATTACTGGACGTGGAAGGCCAGCGAGGAGGGGGAGGAGAAGGATCAGAAAATATTAAATCAACTCCCGGGGACGACGCGTCTGTGCCTTCGGAGAACTGTGTTGACTCAAGAAATAGCGCCAGACCGGTGCTCCTTCGGGAAACTTCCCACTCAATATCCGGAACAGAGAAAGGAAACGGAGGAGACACACTCAAACACGCCTTCTCCTTCTGTTCCAGATAACACCGGACTGCAACGAGGAGATGTACCGTGGCTGTCAATTCGAGACACTGTTCGAGAACGAAATGATCGCCTACACCGAAATCATTCCAACGCTCGGCAAGGCGGAGCTGTATCCAAGGTAAGTGTCCTTCGCGCAAACCGGTGGACCGACATTCGTGCTGTTGTTGTGCCCAGTGTGCCCACCTTTCCACCTTCTCCGTTTGCTTCTCCTCCTCCTTTTAGGTACTACCACTGCGAGCGGAAACCATCGGAAGCCCTAATGGTAATGAGCGATTTTTCCTTTTCCGGCTGGAAAATGGCCCCGATGGTTGTCAACCTGCCGCTGGACTATATCGTGCTGGCCGGTAAGAGAGCCAGTGGGACGGGCTTTTGGATTATTTTTATTATTATTATTGTTATTGCTTTCCTTTTTTCCGGTTCCCATTATGTATTTGGATTTCATTACATTTCGTGTCTTGCGGGGTGCTCTGCGCTCCGACCGGCGGCCGTAAAAGTGAAGGAACTGGGCCGCTTCCATGGTGAGTGCTACGGAATGAAGGAAACCCGGCCAGACCAGTTCGACCGAATTCGGCGCAAGTTCAAGGAATCTCGGTACGCGGTCGATATTACCGATGAAACGTGGCTGACGCTCATGGAGGTTGCGGCGAAGCGTGCGATCCGGGCGGCCAAGGAGAGCCGCTTCGGTGCAGAAATCCCCGAAGAGTACCTGGCCAAGCTGGCCCGCCTGTTCGAGGTTCCTTGGGAGCACGCGAAACGGAAGGTAGCGCCCCGCGAACCGATGGCCATCATCTGCCATGGTGATTACCTACGCAACAACATGGCCTTCCGTTACGATGACGCACAGGTAAGCCGGCCACGACGACGACGACGACGACCACCAGCGAACCGGAACCGAAATCTAACCCCACAGGCCTTGTGCCTTGCATTTTCGAAACGCACCACAGGACTCGGAGAAACCCACTCAGGTGATGATGTTTGACTTTCAAACCCTGCGCTACGCTTCACCGATGATCGATTATGCCACGTTTCTGGCCAACTCGACCGGATACGGTGTCCGGGAGCATCATTTTGAGCACATTTTCCAGCTGTACCATCGCGAGCTGGTCCAGACGGTGGCGCGGATCGTCGGAGTGTCCGATGTAACGGAACTTGCGCCTCACTTTAGGTACGCCTCGTTTCCTTTTCGCCTTTTTGGTAGATGATCAGTACCAGGAACCTGTGCCTTGTTCCGTTACAGCTACGAGTTATTTCACCGTGAGCTGGCCGAGTATTATAGCTATGGATTCAACATTGCGTCCTCCTTTCTCATGGTACTGTACGAACCGATGGAGATCTCCTTCACCGAGGTGCTGATGACGCGCGAAGAAGCCGAAGCGGATGCGTGGCAACGGGGCGGTGAACCGTTGAACCGTGAGCTTGCGGCCATGGTTTACGAAATGTACCAGCTTCACAGTAGGTACGGACTGGAACCAGTGTAGGAACCGTACGCACAAGTATTCGTTTGTCCTGGAAGTTACCCGAACCTTCCGCCAACGGGAACAGGCACTAAAAATAAAGACGTTAACCAGACTAGTGTAGGAAGCTCTGTTAAGAAGTAATTGTCTGTTATTAGAAGGCAAGACATCTCGGCAACACTCGGCAATCAGCAGAGGTTGTGCCGCGATCGACCGCGAAACCGAATCGATACGAGACGTGGCGCATCCTACGGCACATTCTCGGCAAAACAACCAATCAACGCCCAACGCCGTCTGTCTGTCGCGAGTGTCACGAACATGGTACGATTCGATGTGATAAACACACCACAAAAGCAACCACACTGGCGTCTGTAGTCGGGAGCGAAACCACAACCGAACTCCTCCAATCGACATCCACTTTCGCACCGACGAGACGAGTCAAGAAATTCTCTACTCCAGACACGCTGACAGCACAGTTGGCCACAAAAGCGGTGTAGAAGCGGAGGATGCCCGGACCAGCAACGGGCCAGATTACGGCTCTAAAACCGCGTGGCAAGAATTGATGACGGGTGTCCTGGATCTAGGAGGCAATTTGCCACACATACCCACGCTGTTGCCGGCTGCTTCCTAGTCACCTGGCCTCACCTCACCAACCCAATCGTCATCATCGTCACGATTGTTGCGAGCATAAATTAATTTATTTCTTTAATGGAGCATGAATTAAATTATGGGCCCGGGGTTGTTTGGTCCCAACGTAGCCAGAGCGGATGCAATCGGTGCGCTTGGCTGCCTGCATATGCCTCGGCCGGCCAGCTCATGCCATCTGTGCGTATTAATATATTTATTGCTGTGTGTACGATGCAGCTCGATGCAGCATCAGCCACAGCTGGTGGCTAGAATGATGCGATCCTTGGCCCTACGATTGTCAAGCTTGGTACCGCTCGCTTTCGCTGCTCTTGAAATCGGGCCGTACCAGCTGAGTGGGCGGCCATGGCACGATGCTATTCGCACAAATGGTTAACAATCGGTCGTCAGCGAGCACAGTGGGCGCATATGGTGCCATATTGTTGGGTGTCGTTGCGTAACCAATGCCAAGCGTACAGTGGTACGGGGCCTCCGGGAAGCAATTATGGGAATAAAATGATTTACATTTGTCAAGTGGCGTCGCGGCTAACCGCACAACTCGTCGCCGTGGGTAGATCGCGACGATGATGATTTCCCCTTTCCCAGCACATTCGCTCGGTGGGGATGGGTTGGGAAGGCCTGGTTGGAGTTTACCGATAATTGGAGTTTCGGAACCGTCTAGCCGTAGTATTCCCCGTGTGGTTGGCGAATGTGTGCGTTAAATTAACTCTTCGGAACTTTAAACATTTATTTCGAGAAACACATTTCATTTTTTATGTTGATCTCCTGTTAGATGCAGTTCTATTTCAATTTTTTTTCCGGTAATAATTTTGAAATGCTTTACAAAGACGCATCAAAGCGAGTTTTAAAATGTTCAATTGTTTTCCGATGGAATGTCCGTCTACTGTCCACCATTTGCCTTTCAATGGACTTAACGGTATGCGCCGCTTGAAACAAATGCGGCGGAAATAATTTTCATTTTTATGCGCTACGAAGTGACCGCGGACACTTCGTCTGTTCCGCGGATTGTCGCACCACCTCAGACCACCACCGCCATGTAATTTAAGATCATTCTCTTTCGGAGAATGGAGCTTCCCTTTTTTTGATTTCCCGATTCCTGTCAGCGCTCTTCCTAGAACCGAGGGGGACGCTTTCCACAGACGCTCACCTGGTATATTGTTGTGTCGACGCCATCTCCATAATGTTGACGATGGTGATGGTTATTATTATTTTTATCATTTCCCCCCATTGCTGTTCCTTCGAAGGCACAATCATCAATGATTATGAAATGCTACACCATTAACACCGGAGCAAGGTGGCAAAAGGACGATGCTACTATTACCTAGCAAAAGGTTCCTTCATCCGTCCCGTCCACGCAATTCGCCTAATCTTTTGATGGCCCTGGCCGTTTCGACCCTCCACCCTCCACGCACCCTTCCCGGAAAGCTTCCAAACGATTTACCCGGCTCAGGACAGGACACCGGCCATTTGGTGGACGAGATTTCGCGGAAAAAAGCAAAGGAACGGACGGAAGGACGAACGAATGGACTGACGAGTGGAATAATAAGCAGCGTGGCGCGTGCAATGCGGTGTGAAAATACGTAAATCATTGGAGCTATTGCTACATAAATTAACGGGAGAAAGAAAAAATCTTTTAAATAAACCGCCTCCAGTACACCAATGATGGAGAAGAGCCAGGCTGCACTCCCAGTCAGGTATACCGGGTGATACAATGATACCGGTACCGAATTGAGCAGCAAAAATCTCGCTGGAGCAGAAAACAGCTTCAGATCAACTGGCCAGACTGTCTGGAAAATGGAAAATGAATAGCTGAATGAATGAAAGCAAGAAGAGAACAATCTCCTCTCGTGGCGCCAGTTGCTACAAAAGTTATTAATGGCCCATACTCATTGATGATCTTCAAATAAACATCGCGTCTGTTGACGAAACATAACTTCTTGCGCGTGATTTAAATATTTTATCCTCGTGCCCCACCATTCCAACCTCTCTTGTGGGTTACCCAGAAGTCGAAGAATGCATTAAGTGGGAGGGCTCATTATCACTCCCATCTCCAACATCATCATCACTATCATCATTATCGCCAAGCCCAGCGTTGCTGCATCAACCAGCCACTAGCCGGTGCGCAGGAGCTGTTACACTGTAATAATGAGTCACCATTGTGTGTGTTGGTTCCTAACCGGCTTCATAACAACGCCAGACACCTCCTGGCATCGCGTAAGTATGTCCTTACCCTCCCTCTCCAAGGCGCGTTCCAACCGGAAAACTTTGCATCCCAAAATGGCATGCAACCGACCGGCCGCTTCGGTCGAGCGGAGAGCCCCACAGTAGACAACATGGCGCACAACACCGGATCGCCAGGAAACGGAGCGGCGAGCGAGCCGGCAGGAATTCCGGACGAAATACTTAATAATAAGCTTGGTTCATTATCCTTGCTGGCGACACTCGCTCGCTGGCCACTTGGCGCGGACAGTCGTGGCGCATCCCCGGCGCTCTCTCTCCGGAAGCCTGCCATGCTACTGAACCATCAATTACCTTCTGGTGCCCGCGAGGTGCCTTAACCATCTTTGGCGTTCGGACCGCTTTTCCAGCATGCCGGCAGCAGGTAAAAAAAGGGAAATGCTGGCGAGCGAAAACTCGTCCAAAGAATGCAGCAATGTAGCAGAGAAAGATTTACTTCAAAAACATCGTCCAACTGTAAAAGCGCGGCAAATGGTGGTGTAAGCAAAGGAACTTTTCCGAGTTTTCATAATTTAAGATTTCTTTTGCTCCTCACACTCCCGTCATAAAGTAGGAGGGCCTTTTTGCTGGGGTTTTGTGTTGTTTCACTTTATTTGGGAGCTTAAATTCCCCAATCCTTTTCCAGTTCATTATCTGGTTAAGAGAAAGAGAGCAAAAAAAGGGGTTAAGAGGAGCTCTTTTTTTCTCGCAGAACCTCATTGATGCCGCATCCTACTGGTTACTGTGCTCGGATGAAATTACAAGCAAAAGATAAATATAGAATGCGGCCAGCCTTTACACGTTGCTACGACTTGGTATGATGGTGCTTTTCGAGGAGTGCATAAACGACCCATTTGGTCGATGGACTCACACATCACACACCCACTAGCTTGGCAGCTTTCAAATCAACCATTTATCAAGAGCAATCAGTGCGCCTCATCGTCCTCGTTCTGCGTCCTGCTCTTCGACACAACTGGAGATAGTTCTCCGCCCACTCTACAAACGCCCCCTTCCAAAATCAACACACTCCCTCCCAAACCCCCCGCGCGTCACTCCTTCACCACTCACATCCTTATCGGATCTCATCGCCTCGAATCAGCATACTCAGAAGGGCTCGATAATGTTTCGAGTGCCACTTAAATGTTTGTCTTTTATGTTGAAAACTTGCCGTTTAGTGGATGCCCCCTTGCCACTGATCTAGAAGTCTATAGTAGAATATCGAGCACATCCCGGGCCCGGAATGATTCCAATCATCTCGTTCCAACCGCTTGGTTGGTTGGAACCGGAACCGGAAGTGGAGCGGAAGCATAAGCTCGGGCAACGGGAATGGAAAACAATTTAGCTTCAATTTGTTAGCACTTGAAATATGTATATGTGGCTCCACGCTCCTCGTATGTGCGGCTATGAAATCATATCCCCAACCACAATCGGATCCTGCGTGGGTGGAAAGCGGGTTCTGACGATCGTTGGTTGGCGCCGGAGTCATTGTTCGGGTAGATTAATCACTGGCAGAAGCCCGAAGAAGAAGCCACCGTGTTCTTTGTGTTCTTTATGCTCGGTGTTGAGGTTATATGATCTGTTTACCGATACGCATACCGGCGGATATACTCTCTCTTGCAAGGATCTGTATCTCTCTGTCGCTCTCGCACAAAACGACACACGGCGGTAGAACAATGCCGGAAAACTTTCTCAACGACCGAGCGCCGTGTCTGTGCTTGAAGATGTATTTTTATTTATCTTTCTCCTTACTCCCATTATGGCAGCCGGGTATCGCACCCTTTTCCTGCCGGATCGCTTGCCGGCAAGCTGGCCGGGTGCTGATGAAGCGTACAATCCGGGAGCCTTCCAGAGCGTTCCACGGAGCGTGCAACGGATCCTAAGCTGAACCCGAGTCCCGCCCAACGACGTCCAAGAACGTAATCAAAGAAGCTAAAGATAAATATAGAAATCATCCAATCAAACGCTAAACACATGAAGACATACCAGCACTCCGGTATCAGCTCCGATTCTCCTATGGCGCGTATGAGTACCACGTTTCGCACGCCGGCACCAGCTCATCCGGAGCAAATCTTAACGCGACCAACGTAGCATCGTCCATCAGAACTGATGGGGTAGGGGGCGAGCTTAATCAACAATGTTGATCATATGATTTGTTTCATTCACTGATGAAGCACGATTTGCTTAATGGTTTGTTACGAATGCATTTAATCAAACCCAACCAACAGATCCAACCAACGAGTCCAAGGGCACTGGATTTGCTAGTGGGAGTGATCGACGCGAAGGTTTTTGTTTTGGAAAAGTCAATGGCATGATACCGACCGTTGGCTTGATAATAAATTACTATCCATATCTGTTATGTTTTTTGCTTCCTGCTAGCTTCTCCTGCAGCACTGTATTAATAGCTATTGAGGACAACTGAATATCATTGAAAATACATAAATTGTACATGATTACTGCATGTTTGATTACAATCTTTGGCAAACAAATAAGCGAACACAATGCAACAGTACGGAACGTGGACCATTTCTGTGCAAATACCGAGCACAAGATCGACTTCTGCGGAATCTGTGGAAACGAAAACCAACATTTATTTATGGATCCAATGCAAAGAACAACACAAAACGATTTCTTGAACTACCGGGGACGTTCTCCAGAAGAAGCCAGAACTGATTGCAATTCTCTTCTGGCTTGGTTTTGTTCAATCAAGCAGATCGCTCGGAATAAAGTGTTTGCGACGTCGGGTTCCGGCTAAACAACATATTTAGACAAGATTCCATTCCACGTTTTGATTTTCAACAAAAATGTGGTTCGCAGAATGATGAACAATCGGGCACTAGCG
>NC_064877.1:28890000-28917500 GCF_943734665.1 Anopheles aquasalis | reverse complement strand
AGTTAAGCTGATTGCGTGACAAGGTAACCACTTCCCCATTGCAAATCACAGTTAAAATGGATCCATAAAACCGGATCATTATTATGTTTCCGATGTTTGCATGGATGCTCGTGTGTCGGATCGCTTTTAGGGACTTAATTTTTACAACGAAAATCGCAAAAGCAATGTGATAAATGATGCTTTGAAGTTATTTGCAAAACTTTTTATACGATACGTTTTCTGTAAAGATTTATTTCTTGGATACGGTTAAATGGTACCATATTGTTGTTCAGTAGTGATGGTGTAATGATAGAAAATCCATAAAATCACAAATTAGTTGTAAGATTTTAAGCACACCTGTAACCCTGCTAGAACTGACTCTATTAGGTGTGGAGAAGATTTGGAAATAAACCAAGCAAATACGGTTGGGAGATTACTTTCCCTTCTTGCCCTTTTTCGGTGCCTTCGGTGGTTTCTGTTTCTTCTTGCGCTTGAACTGCCCCAACCCTTTGCGAACCATCGTGCCCCTCCACCACGCCTGTATCTTCACCGCCGATCGTAGCTGCTTATTAGCTAGGGCTAACTGTTGCTCGCGCTCCTTCATGAACTCGGCACAAATCTTTAAATCCTTCTCGCGATGCTTGAACAGTATCGTCATCTCTTCAAACTGTACCTTTAGGTTCACGATCTTGTCCCGGTGCTCGGCGATTTGCGCATCGAGCGCCTTGATTTCCCGTTGATACTTGTCCGTCCAGAACGCGATCTTTTCACTGATCTGATCTATACAGTAATTGATGTAAACTGAAGAAAATCGAAAGCGGAACAACGAAACGAATGAATGCATATGAATGTGCAGAGCTACCGGAGTACTCGTCTTACCATCAATTTCCATCTTCAATCGAAGCTCCCGGTCGATGTTATCTTTCGTCTGCTTCGACGACGATAGCAGCTCGTTCTCCTTGCTCTGAATAATGATGCGTGCCTGTTCGTGGCGAGTTCGTTCCCACTGCTGCACCAGCTTCGATTTCACCTCATTCTCGATCCGTGCATCCTTAACTTTCGTCTCCAAATCGAAGATCTCGTCATCGAGATGTTTGAGCACATTTTTGCACTCCCGGTTAACACCCTCCAGCTGTGTTTGCAACGATTTCAGCTTCTTCTCATTCAGTATGCTGTCTCGTATGAGGATCAGCTCTTCCTGCTCGCTTTGGATGTCGTTGTCCATGAAGGTTTGTAGTGTTTCGAAGCTCCCGAATTCAGCCATTTCCGTATGCGTATCGGATAGCAATTTACGTAAATTTGATCTAAAAAAGATTAAAATAAAATTAGCCATAGATGGATAAATATCGTGAATCATCGCAGATACACTTACACATCATTCTGCAGTTTAACTAAAATCATCTTTCCCATCGCTTGGTCGACGACCATGTTTTCGCTCAGTAGTTGGTTCTTGTAGGATGGATCAAAGCGCACGTGCATCGGAGGCTTCCGAACAATCGGTGCGCTAGTCTTATCTCCATCGCGATTGATTACGATCAGCTTGTAGGTGGCCTCCTCGATGATGATGTTGATCATCGCACTTTCCATCTCATTAAACACAGCCTTGGGGCCCAGCTGGCTGTTGGATTCCGCTGTCGAAGCTAGATAGAGTATGTAAGAGATGATTTACACATTCCGATAGTATCACAAACGGATTGGGCTTACCTCGCGTGGTGGTATCGGTGACATCCTCACTTTCGGATGATTCGGTCGAGTGAAACTTGGGCATAGATAGATCGCACATCGTCACAGATTTACCGTGGGAAGTGACCAAATCATTTTATTCCGATGAATCTGCTTCTCCGCAAAAAGGAAACATAACAATCTACCTAGCAACCGAAAGCGAATCGGAATGCATGCGCAAACACGGGCGTTTCCTTTGGTGCGTCACGTTTTGGCACGCTTCTGGGGTGTTTCTTCGCTTGCATCCGGTTCGTCGCTGTCCTCTTCATCGCCCTCTTCATCGCAATCTGCAAAAGTAGCTTTTCGTTAGTGAATTTCGTCGTGAAGTTCTGCGCTCCCATATCCTTACCAGGCGATTTGGTTGCACGTGCGCCCGGTTTGGTAGCGTCTTCCTGCACGAACTTGGTGAGGAGTTCGTTCGTTGATCCTTTGATATTCTTGAGACTGGCGATCAAGTCTTTCATGTCCCCAGCGACCACAGTTTCCTTGAGCGTGTGCACCGCTCCTTGCCGCGAAATTATCGCCTCGATTTCAGCCATTCTTTCGCGAAACGCAAATTTCAAACAAAACAAGCGTGCAAATTCAAAACAAACCCGACCAACATTTGAGGCCTGCACCATCTCTTCAATATGACGTGGTGAATCAATGTTTTTGCTGTATATGTAGTTTAATAAGTGCTTCTGCTTATATGATAAAATGTCCCGTTAAAGTATATAATAACATAAAATTCAATTCCTTCTTCAAAAAGTTAATTCGATTATACTTTTTATTGAGGAAGAGATGGCGAAGGTCTTCAATGGTGGTGAATTTGACGTTTTCTGCCCACCCAGCATAAAAAGGTGGTTTTTGAAAATCGGCGGTTGGATTTTGCAATTTAGTGAAAATGAAGAACCAGTTATTCCCTCATGATGGGAACAATAGAAGGACAAATGGAGAGCATGATGATGGTAATTGATTACAGAATAATTGCATTCAGATAACGCCGTCACTCGATCGCGGAAAATGGAAGATCCTTCCTGTCACAGGCCTAGCACGCTGTATATGTTGGAAATTAAAAAATAGAAACCGATTGCACGTTGTTTGAGGATGTTTCTAGTTGTCTTACTTTTATTGGTAGGGTTGTGAACCCCTCTACTTCCCTATTTGCCAACCATGTTTTACAAAATTAGCATCCTGTACCTCAAATGTTACGAATAAAGCGTAAATTTTTCTCAAATGGTTTTTGTCACATCGAAATGCAACACAATTGTTATGCTGTTGGGATAAACGCGAAAGCATATTGGGAGCGCAGCAGCACCTTCAAAATGGTACGGTGGCCAGCATGGTCTTATGCGATGGTTTGTGTACAGAGATATCGATGGATCATGCGAGAAGCGATGTCTACGAAGATGTTTTGATAATAATACTTGAGTGTATGAATTGCCTTAACTATATAGCAGGATGGTGTTGAGGACACAAGAAGATGGCTTAGCGATATCAGAGTTGGTTTGCGTGTTCGAAATGAGACTGCAGAGCGCAGCTAGGATTATCAAGTTGATGCGTTATGATTAGATGAGATGTGGCGTTCGTTATGGCCTTGCTGAAGCCTACACCAAAGTCCCGGCAGGGCATCCTATCCCAAACTGCTGAACGGAATCTCTTTCGCTGGTTTGCCACCGTCGACCATCCAAATGGACCCCGTTTGAGCCTTCTTGAGTAGTGGTATCAATTCTTTGGCAACATGTTCAACCCTGTAACAAATAAAAAGGGATGCTGTTAAAATCCTCCATCAAACCGTCGCTTTTAGATTGTCTTACGTTTGCAGCTGCACACCCGTCATGTCGTGGTCTTTGGCTTTATCGTAGGCCGGGAGCATGAAGCGCTTTTTGTGCGAGGAAGAGCTCTCCATAGGCCCCGGGCAGTATGCGAAGGCCCTTAGCTTTGTGCTGTTGTAGTGGAAAGGATCTCCGACAGCCTTTGTCAGCCCCAGGATGGCATGCTTGGTGGCCGTGTAAATCGGAGTACAAAGTTGCGGTGTGACACTGACACTGGATCCGATATTAACGAGCAATCCACCGGCGCCGTTCGGTTTTCCCATGAACTTTTGTGCCAACAATGTGCCTCGAATCACACCATTCAGGTTAACGTCCACTTCCAGCTCCCAAAAGTTGTCGTTCATTATCTCGGCGTTGTTTATCACTATGTCGACCTTTTGAAACGTGCTCGTGGCGTACTCAAATGCCTCTGGAAGGAAAGGGTGTGTGGAAAATCTCGATAAGACATGGCACGCAGTACTGGGCCCGATTGACTCACCTTCGAACTGCGAACAATCCGTGACATCACAGTAACGAAACAGCACTCGGGATCCATACTGTTTCTCCAGCTGCTCAACGGTCAGCATACCGGCATCCGAATCCAGATCACAAATCAGCACCTACATCAATTACAGATACAGCATTAACGCGGCTCCACGGCCACTGCACATCCTCTCCTCCAAGGAGTACTTACCTTCACTCCATGCTTAAGCAATTCCTCACTAATGGCTCGCCCCAATCCGGTGGCTGCCCCGGTCACAAGGGCGGCTTTGTCTTTCAAATCCATGATTCCCGTTTTAGAGCGCTGGTTTCGCTATCGATGCACACCGCTTCGCGCTAGGAGTTTGCGTCCTTTATGTTCTGGTGCGATGGGGCGAGCACAACAGCCGGATATTACAAGGCACACCCTATCGTGGAACCGCTCGGAAACTCGATATCGTACTTTCTGTCCGTCCCTTTTTGGAGTTTTGGGGGAAACAGGGGGAATTGAGCAAAGGGACTATGGCGCGGAGTGTGGATTTTAGTGTGGAAAAGGGGCGCAAAACTAGAAGGAAAACCCGGAGAAGGAAGTTGACTCTGCTGTCCTCGTCCTAGAAGCCCCACCAAGCCTTATGATCCCATACATGTGCGTGTCGGAGGGGAGCAATCTACAAGTCCTTTCCAACAGTATCCCTCACAAATACATGCAGAGTGGAAATTTCAGTCGGAAAATTCCCCCTTTTACTCCCCCATCGACATTGAGCATTCAAATTCTCTCTCCTCTCTCTCTGCTCTGCTCTCTGCTCAGCATACTAGATGCCCTTTATGGACAAATTTGTGAACATTATTTTATATTTGTGATGAATGATAATTGAGAGTGATAATTTGAAACATTTTGCGTAGTTTAGCTGAAATCTTTCCAATCAATTTTCATCAGTGTAGCATTCTTTTTTTTAAATCCATATGTTCCCCATTTCCATTGCATCTCGAGTTCAAAATGGAGTCGAGAAATATTATTTTGTAAAAAGCAAATGAAATTAATCATTTATAGGAGCCAAAGCGATACTATACCTGATAAAACCATTGATTTTTCCTGATTTCCTTCGTATCTTCAAACGCACGCTGCCGATTGAAGAACGTAAACAAAAGCTCGAATGCCAAAAATCAAACTCCAAAATGGCGTCGATAAATGTGACATTCACTTTGAATTGCACACTGGATTCGTAAGTTCCTTGTTGTGCGTTAAAAGCAGAAAATGAATGGGCTTTTTATCAAACAGGATCAATCGATTCACTTCTGACATCCAATAAACAGTTGAAGATAGCCATATCTGTTACCAAATGAATCATATATACTCTAAATTAAATTGAAATCCTAGATTGTAGGCAAAATAAATTTTCAATCACGAAATAAATGTAGCACTTTTCCCATAGTGCGAAAGTGAGTTGGTGTGCTTGTGTGCGTGCAGTGCGGGTTCAAAAAGATTCCTCTGGGGCGCGTACCCCAAGCCCGATTTCCCGTGCGAACCGTGTGAAAACCGTGACCGCCCGTGCGTGCGGATCTTGTGAACCGCGGCCAACGATGATGCCGCTAGTGGCTGCTAGCAATCCCGGAGTGTTTTTCCCTGTTCCAGACGATAGTGCGGCTAGCGTGTGCGATCCGAGATGGCCGAGCAGAGCGTGATGCTTGCCTTTCCCAATCGGGTGTCATCAGATGGCGGTCGTTGAAGTGTTTGTTGTCTTCTTTGGAGCGCGCCACCGAGCAACGCAAGAAAAAGCGAGTGGCCCCCACGCTCTGGATGGGTGCGATGTGCGTCGAGTGAATTAGTCAACCTTTGTACGTGTGTCCCCGTACGTGTGCGTGTGCTAGTATTTAGTGTGCCGTAGTGAAAACAGGCGAAAGCAAAACATCCTGTGGCCGATCGGTGGAAAAAGCTGTGTCCGTAGCAGCGCCCCAGCAAAGGAAAAGTCTCCCGTGAAGAAGGGGGGTGAAGCAGTGGGAGCGGGGTGTATAGAGTGAGTTTGTGGAAAGCGAAACCGCGTCGTCGCCTGCTTGGGTGTTGTTTGTGCATGGTGTTTGGTGCTACACATTCCGATGGAAACCATCTAGTGTCCGGGAGCAGCAGCAACGAAAAGAAAAGAAAAGCAGTGAAATCCCCCTTCGAGAGGAAAATTTGTCAGCGGACAACGGAGTGGCATCCCCGTGTGGTGGGAGGAGGAGGAGGACATATCCCACGGTAAGTGCCAGATATTTCTGTGGATGTCCCGATTTTCCTCTTGTTGCTGGTTGTGATTGAGCAAAATCGATCGAGCAAGAAGCAGCCAGCAGGTTTTTGTCATTGTGCGTACCACAGTTCTTATTCTCGCGGATATGACCCCGTAGTGGAGCGAAGTGTGGTGCGGTTCGGTGAGGTGTCTCCCCCGGCATTTATCTGGCTCTTTCTCTCGCCTGCCGTTTGGGCGTACGCATTTCTCTCGGGGAGACCGGGGAGACGGGACTTTTATGCTCCATTATCCTTTTATGCGCCGCGAGAACGGCGGAGCATAAGCGTACCGGCGAGAGCCGGCCACCAGCGAAGAGAGTTTTGTGGCGACGAGAGAAACTATCCTGTTGATTTTGGGGAACCTCCGTGTTTTCGGTGCGGGGGGTTGCCAAAATTTTTGACAGTTGGAGCACTGCAGACGCGCTGCCGTGGCCTCCTTTGATATCGATTCCGGAAGAATCGATTTTTCCTTTCATGCTTTCGACTCCGCATCGCACTAGATTGCGGTTTCCGTTGGTCCGAGTCCTGGAATGGCTTCTCGTTCAAGGAAGAGAACGTATTTCGAGATAAACGTACATGCTGATCGCAGACCTACCTCAACTTAATTTGGCCAAAAAAACCGCATCTCCATTTAGTTTAAAAAATAAATAAATTAACGCACACTTAGCATCCTTTTTCGATCTTGTTGGAATGAGAAGCAAGCAACAAAGCAAAGGCAAAGCAGAAAATCAAAGAAAAACGACCGACAAATCCCCGGTCGCGGCCGATAAGAACCGCTCAGACCAGACACTGGCACCGGTCGAGTGAGCTAGATGTAGCCGCTACTGTCCATTTCAATGTTTTGATTTCCAAAGTTCAAGGATCCGTCCACGACGGTGGTGGTGATGGCGCGATAGTGGCCTGGCGACTGTCGGAATTTCGATGCACGAGGCATGCAAAAACCGCACCTCCGCTGGCCACTTTGCTCCCCAGGTCCACCGATTCGTCCTCTGTCCCATGCGATAAGCAACCAATCTCGCAGCACACGAGGACGACGACGCTGAGTCACGTGGCCTTTTTGTGGCCGAAAAGGAAAGGAAAGAGGACCGAGATACGGGAGGGAAACACTTCCCATGCTTCCGGCAGGAGTAGCACAATCTGATACTCAAGAATCCACATTCGTTTCCGGTGCTGCATATGGAATGTGTTTTTGGATTTGGGTGTTTATCGCTCAATTTAGAATGAAATGCAGTTGAAATGCTGCCTAATCGGTTGGCCTCGTCCATGTGCAACGATCCCATCGTTGTTTGCGATGATCGTTGGTTAGGTGTTTAATGTTTTGTATATAGTACCTCTATTTTTTTACCTCAATTCGGATTGATTCGGATGATTTTTTTAATCAATTGACTGATTTGGATCATTGAAAAAAGTACGGCGGATTTTAATCCATCAAATGATCTGTTCAAAATCAACGTTTTGAAAGAAGTTGTTCATCGTAAAATAGTTCAAAAATATTCAAAATTTTACTGCTGTAAGCTCCACAAAGAGTTCCATTAAATTGATTGTAAATGCTCGTCGAAAAATGAAGTAGAAGCACGTTTTTAAATCGATATCGTCAAAACTGTTCATTTTTTGCAATAAAAAAGGTTCCCAAATTAAACATTGAAAATTTAACTAACGAATGATAAACTGCTGACCTGAAAAAACTCTTTTGCAAACGAAAGAATATCGATTTCTAATGAATCTCAAATGAACCAGTACGGAGCTACGATGGAAATAGCAAAAAGTGTATTTTTTCTACGGCAATGGCCAGCAGTTGCTATGACATTTTTATTTATTTATTCATATTGTTTTCAAAACTATGTATAATATTTAAGAAAAGCTACAAAAAAAATATTAAAAACTAGTCAAGAAAAAGTTCCAAAAACTCTCGTGAACTAAATGTGAAACATTGAAATTCTAGTAATCCTTGCTTTATGGTGCGACACATGCACTTCTCTAGTTAACTAAAGTCCCTTTTTTAAAAGTATCAAAGCTCAGGAGCTCCAGCATATTTCACCTCACTCCCAGTTGATAGAAGGGCCAGATACTGATGCTCGATGATGCTACTGCTTTGCCCATTTATGCGTAGAAACTATCGACCTGGGCCTGTGCCTGGGCCTGGGTCGTTTGATCGTGAATCATGAAATTTCCAACAGAATGAGCTCCGGTCGGTCGGTTGGCCGGCTGTAGCGGTAGCAATCCTTTTCAACTGGCTGAATATCGCCGGTGACCCAGTTCAATAAATGATGAAAATTGCAATTTGCACCTCGCTCCCCTCCTTCACCTCTCCTGCCCTCCCTCTAGCTGAAGAGTTGCGCATTGGGTTGGGGGAGGATGAATGGTTTTAAAATAGTCATACGCTATCCCGCCCTTCCGTGTAGAAGAAAGCGAAGGATCGATCTGCCTCTATCTAGTTCGTACTCAGAGCGAAAGGGAAGGAGGCGGTCCGAGGAATGTTTGGGAGTTGGGCATAATGGCATGCCCCGGACAAATGGCTTCCCACAACAATTTGCCATCCGGTGACATCCAATATCCAACCGCTGGGGCGCTGGGTGCTGTGGTGGGATGGGTTTGATTAGTCAATTACAAAAAGGGTGATTAATCAGGATATAGTGCTTCCATTCTTTCGCGCAACTGTATACCCAATACCCGCCGGTTTAACGAATCAATGAGCAGCGCTCACCACGGAGGTTACGTGTTGCGCTTCCACGTTCGGGGTTTTGTCACGTTTTGCCATCGCTATTTGTGGATCACCCCCTCGCCCCCCCCCCCCCCCCGCCATCCGTTTAAAACACGCTATTCTAGCTTCACCTTTCGCCGCCCCCGGACCCGGTTGGATAAGCGGCCGGTTACGTGGTTAAGGGGTTTCATTCATGTTTCATCCCGATGGCGCAATGATTCCGCCTTTCGGGCTACTGTTGCTTTCGACACTTTTACCTTTTTCCCCTCCCCGACCACCAGCGATCGAAGTGAGTTCACTCGCACCCATCCGACAATCCGGTGGGTGGGTGGCCTGCGAAAGGTTACCTTATAACGCCAGCCGCATCTTCCGCATCTTTTCATGGGAAACGCGAGCCAAGAGGGTTAGCATAGCACTTCGGTTTGACATTTAATGAGCTCACCCTTTTTATCTTCACTCTCTCTCTCTCTCTCTCTCTCTCTTCCTCTCTCTCTTACTGTCTCCTTCGCACAGATAACAGAGAGAGAGAGAGTATTATCCCGACAGTCGCACCAATTCAACCTTCACTTCAGGGGCGATGGTTGCTGGTGGTACTGGAACGGGGTGTGATGGAGGGATGATCATAACAATCCCCCGCTCGAGATGGTACAGAGCTATTTTTACATCATCTCTTCCATGCACTTAGTGCCACAGATACAGACACACGGCTGAACACTCACAAGGCTATGGTAGTTCTTCCCCATTCATGCTGCTGTGGCTATGACTCTCCGGAGGGGGGCCAGTGAGTTATGCTGGCGTTGGCACTGGGATGAAAAGTGTGACCGGCGCCCCGGAGATAGTGGCAAAAGGAAAGGGACAGCAACCTCCTCAATAGCTTTCACCGGAGGGAAAAGTTTTTCTGGAACCAAATTCAGTAGCAGCAACAAGCAAGCGCGTACGTTAGTTGAGAACATTCCCAGGGGGGTCACAGTTTTTTTTTTGGGGAGAAGCAGGGAACAGTTGGTTGATTAATGGCGTGATGGGAAGGGGATAGTGCGCCCGAACTGTGAGCCATTCCTTGACCTTCCGTTCCGTTGAACAGTTAGTGCAAAACAGGGAGAGAAAAACAGAGAGAAAGAGAGAGAGAGAGAGGCAGTCACGTCACCTGATACTAATGATATGCTCCCGTCCCCGGTAATGCTCATTATGTGTGCGCGGTTATCCTTCTGTTTCATTCAGCTTCATTCACTCCTAGCATGGAATGTTGTAGCGGGAAAATGTGCGAGCAAACCTCACGTTGGAAAACACTAATTTTGTGTGGCGGGAAAAAAAACAAAAACGGAAACAATATGCACGCGGCGAGAGTATGGCCCACCCGCGGCATCATGGCACACAGGAGGGGTACGCCGATGTCAGGGTCTCGCACTGGCCCATAGTGTGTCACGCCCTTGAGCAGCGGCCATCATTCGCACGCATTCAAATGTGGCCGCCGTCGCTTAGAAGAGGTGCGAGTCGCGCACCGCTACCGAGGTGACATTGAATCACAATTGGCGGCTAGTAGCGGGTGTCACTAGCTGGTTTTGCATTGCAAACGAACGGACGACCGCGCGCTGGATGCGCGGCGCCTCGTTGAGATGCGCGAAAAACATGTTTCGTCCGAAGACCAGCCGCCGTATGCATTCAACCGTGGCATGCAGATGGTTCGTGTCCGCGCAGCAGTCGTGCCTTTGCGGTGTCGCGATTTTATAAAAGAGTAAACAGCGCGAGCAATGCGAGCATCACAAACCACATGTGGCTTGTCGGGAGGAGGGGAATCATATGTTTTTTCCTTCCATATTTTTTTTTCTTCTGCTTACTTCGCTTATCAACCGAGGTGTTGCTGAAGCGGAATGATTATAACACATTCCCAAAGCACTACCAGAGACCAGCTGCTACACACGGATGCGAACGGACGCTCGGTTATCGGTCAGTTTGTGGTTTATCGCTGCGGGCCATTTACGCGCCAGCGACCCGCGATGAGGAGCAGCAGCAGCCCTGTGTCTACCAGGGCAGGTCCGTAATTGAATGTAATTGCCTTTTAATTACTCATCTTGTCTCATGCTTCGTGCCCCGGCTCATTGTTGGAGAGGCGCGTGCGCGCGCGTACAGCATCGAGCATCCTGCGCATCGAGTTCGAGGGAATGCAGGACGGAAGCTTTTTTACGATTTTTTTTTTACGAAATACATACTCTGATGCGTGATAAAATTGTAGCGTCATCTCATTCTGTTTAAAAAAAAAATGCGATCCAGCGAAAACGATCTGCGATCGAAGAGGAACATGTTACCTAAACGCGACTCGCGTTACATGAAGGGTGCATCGTTTAATGTTTCTAAAAAAAAAATGAACAAATCAGCTCCAAACCGAGAGGAAAACAAGCCTGGTCCTACCATCGATCACCGTGATTCGGTGTCGCCTGCAGGCGGCCAAAATCGAAAGTATTTTTTATGCAATCACTAATGGATGCTGATGCGCCGGCCGGTTATGTTGGCTATTTTTAATTGCTCGGAATCGGACCAATTAATAGCCGCGCATAACCCGTGCAACCATCAGTCATAAGCGAGAGGCGAAAATGGAATGGAACGCCAACACAGACACCGCCAGGAGGTCTCAGAGGAGTAATGATGAGAAAATCCAATCTCCTCTCTGTCCGATCCTTCGATGCTTTCTTTCAGATTTGTTTCTCTTTTTTTTCCTCTAGTTGCAACACTGGGTGCGCGTGTTTGAGCTTTCACAGCGATGAAGTGTGGCCACTAACTAGGCGATGATCTAACGCGCAACTGCATAAAACATCTTCTGTTTGAAAACGAAAATTTCCTCCCGTTCCGAGCTTAAAATCGCTGACAGAAGAAGAGGTTTTTACAAGAGGAAAAAATTGCACATCATCCCCACAATCCAACCCCACAAAAGGAACTCGGTCGCGGCATCGAATCATCTTTTTCGGCTCGATCGTCGTGCCTTTCGCTGAACCTGAGCGGCGCTGAACCGATTCGCGCGCTCCAGTTGGCCGATTGTGCTTAGACGAGCTTTGGCCGCCCGGCCACTTACCTTTCGTATATCTGCACTCTGCCGGAACGAACACCCCCCCCCCCCCCTGCATTCCGTCCCCGTCACCAAAAAGGCCGGTGAAATCGCGATATGCGCGCGCGCCCGCGCTTACAAGAGAGAGAGAGAGGGGCCAGAGTTAGAGTTCAGTCAACTCCGGTGGTGGAGTTCGGCGTGGCTCTGACATCTCTTCGGCTACTTTCGAACGGCAGTTGAAGCTGCTTAGCCGCCCTTTCTTCGGTGTTTGCTACGCTATGGACGGGGAAAAGTGCACGGAAAAGCATAAAATGCCATCGAAACTGCGGACCATTTGTCGCCCAATCGGCGCATGCATTTCTATTCTAAAATATTCAACCGAGAATCGTGCGCCATCTGCTGCTCGAATTGTCTGCCGGAGTTAGGGTTGTACCTTTCTCCGGAAATGATTCCACATTCGGTGGCACATTCTTTCCCTTGCGCGGTTCACCTTGAAGGCGCCATGCGCCGCACGCGAATCGGTAACGACCCCACGGTTCGAACGAACCATCGCCCAGGAACCGTCCCGGAGTGGAGAATGATCGCAGCTCCCGCTTGCCCTAGCGGAGTACTGTAGCGCATTGTTTAATGCATGACGAGGACGACGACGACGATGATGGCACGAAGTAGCGCTCTACACACGCGGCGGCATTCGACACGCGACTTACAATGGCCAGCGTCACGCTCTGCCTCCCCTCGTTGCCACCATGCCACTCACGTTGCATAGTCACGTTCGAGCGGCGTGTGGTGCAGCGCTGTGAACGCATGATTCTCGCGCATCCCCTCCTCGCCATCACCATCGATTCGATTCGATCGATGATCATGATCTAAGCATGTGCGCACTCCATGCTGAGCTAAGCCACGCCATGCCACGCCACGGTGAGGTGAAAAGCCAAGCTGATCAATCTAGTCAGAGCCAGAAGCTCCCCTTCGCGAACACGTGGGCTGGATGAGCATCATAGTGATGCATCACCATCACCACAACACACCACAAGGCGTTTGAACTAATAACCATTCCCGGTGTGGGCCTCGTGGGCCCCCATTAGTGGCAAAGTGTGGCCGGAATATGGGGATATGTTTGCACTCGTGGTGAGCGCATTTTTTTTTTTTAACATTTCGACTCATTAATCGCTCTCACATGGAAGCTGACGTGAGGGAGGGGAGTAGGAAGTGGGTAGTTGTTTTAATACTGAGCTCCCTGAGACTGCGTCAGTTTGTGAAGGCATGGACTGCCTACCGCGATCGTCATCCTCATCATCATCATCATCATTATTTGGAGAGGCTAGAGACCAGAACGTGTCTAATAATAAATAATGCTGGGCGCACCCGTCCCAGAGGTTTGGCCTCGCACGTGCGTGCATGTTTGGAGCGTCAGCTGCAGAAGCAAAGATGAGTGTTGCGCATGATTACCTACCGGCTGATTGTTACACGCTGTCTTTACGCTGGAGCACGAGATCGTTTCACGGTTGACAGTGCACAGTGCAGTGCAGTGCAGTGCATGTGAGGTGCATGATGCACTTGTTGTCGGTGGATAGGTTCTCGGAGTCGATCGTACTACTTACCAGTGTTACGCTCAGTCGAGATTTGGAGGGTTTTAGGGGGACGAAGAATGGTTATTATTTCATGTTTCTTTACACGAAAGAAGCTGTCACTATTTTCGGTGTTTAAAGAGTAAAATATTTGCTATATTTTCACGTCTTTTTACCACGTAACTCGCATGGATCTAACATAATTAGCATAACGTTTTTATTCTACTGGAAATGTAGAGTTTTGTGGCTGAAGATGTGTTTTTACGAGGACTTCTTAAACAATACTTCAACCTAACGACAATCATGACTAAAAGTCATTTTATTTTCATGGAAGTTTATTGTACTAAGAACACGTGCGAGAAGTTGTTTTGCGCAAACATTAAGTGTTGATTTTGTCTTAAAAAAGAAGAAAACTATTTACTGCTTCAACGACAGAAAATTGAAGGATTTGAAGGAGGATGAAGGAAGGAATTGAAGGAAGGATAAAATTGGAGGATATCGAATCGTTACAAGCGATGATAATTGGATTCATCAAAAGCATTCTTAAAGGAAAGAAGGCCGCACGGTCCAACTAACATATGAACTATTAGGTACCGGAATAAATCCCTGCGTTGTTTTTTATTCAATGCATGTGGCCTAATTACTACTACTTAATATATTACTACCTGGTTGAAAGTATTGTCCGTGGTTAGCTACAACTTTCTCCCATCTTTCAGGTAGTTACCGGATTTTGTACCGGACGGGCGGTGTGGCTTCCCGAAAGATAATGGGACCATCGTTTAAAAGAAACGAAGGAATTTATTCCGGTGCCTAATATATACATACACTGGTCGATAATATTGCTAATGTGGCATACTATCAAAAATCCTAAGATTTATGGTACGTTTGAGACACGCTTCAGTCTCAAAGTAAACCGAATGAGATAATAGACAACATGATCAACTTAATCAGCGTTGAACCGGAAAATTATGTCGTAAAGTGGTTTAAAAACAATATAATAGAAGTGAAGAATTGTTACTCTATCCGCTATACTTCCTAGGCGTTGCCTGAATACAATCTGTTCAGTTAACTTCTAATGAAAACCATCGCAAAATGGAACTCTGATTACATCTCGAATGATGAGTTTTTTTTCCTATAGAAAACGATGCACATAACATTCATCAAGTGCATAAGTCAGTTACGAGTTGAGCTCGCACTCTATCCAGAATGACTATTTCTTCTACAATAGTGTTCTTTGATAATCGGATAGCTAGACTTATTTAAGAGCAAAAGTAATGAGTTTTTGCTCATCACAAACCCTCCCGTCTGTCGAACACCGTAGCGAATGAATTTATGTTATTTACACACACCCTTTTCACTGGACCCCAAACCACCAATAGATAGCCATCGCCAGCAGCAGCACCAGCAGCAACATTACGATCCAGAAACTGTGTCAAATTGGCGATGGCAACGCAGCGGTTGATGGCCGTAAATCAAGTGCGCGCCCGGACCACAGTGTACTGTGTGCCACCTTATGGTGAAGACAGCTCCCCACCACCACCACCACCAGTGTGGTCTAGCCCGAGCCCCGGCACCGGTCGTTACCGCCCCGTACGCGAGTAGCGAATGAATTAAATTGACACATCTATTAAATCGATTGCCGTTGCGGCTAGTGCACCGTCCATACGCCACCGCGGGGGGGTCCGTTCGAAGAGTAGAAGAAGGATGCATGCGGGACCGGAAGTCGCCAATGCGCCAATAAAACAAACACAACGGCTACCGCTGCCGTCGGCTGCTGCTGCTGCTGCTGCTGTTGACGGGTGCATCGCATCATCATTCTTGTTGTTTTTTTTATTGGAGCGCACTAGAGAACGTACATAAGAAGTCTGGAGACAAATAAGAAAAAAAAAACAACTGGGCTGTGGGCACCATAATTTATCGACAGAAAATCCGGATCCAGAGCATATCTTGGCGATGCTGCTGCTGCTGCTGCTGCTACTCTAGTGCTTCCAAATGGCACATCCCGATGCCAAAGCATACCCCGTCCGCAATGCTGTGCATTGCAGTGAAATAGGAAATGGGAAAAGCCGTTTGCCAGCTAGCCAGCCATAGGAACACTCGCTGGCAACGGTACGCGACGACGTTATGACGCACCGCGGTTTTTTTGGTTTTGTTTTGCATTCCCCGTTTTGCTGGCTCGATCCGGAAACGGAAGCTGATGCTGAATTCCGGCCCCGGAATCGAAATCGATTTCAACGAAGCTGCTCTCGCACTGCTTGCACAGAAAGTCCCAGATGATTTCATTCACAATTGTCGCCTGATTGCCCTCGGTTCCCGGTGGTCGCAATCGTCACTTTTCGCCGCGCGCATAAAGGTGTTTGGAGCACTTGAGAGCAAACGTTGATAAGCAGTAGCAGCAGCAGCAGTTACGGCATTGCATGCTCCTCTGGCCAAGCAGCATCACAACTGACCTACGATGTCACGTGCATCTAAGTAGCTTGGAAGGGGAATGGATGAAAGGAGGCATTCTGTAGCAGTGTGTGTCTAGTAGTAAAATTTTTCGTAATTTTTTCTTCTTCTTTTGTTTATCTATTTGTCTGGCGGATCTGGATTCCGATCTCGCCGTATAAATGGGGCTCACACTTGGCAATCCGTCGGCCTATTGTGCATCTGCTGCAATGCTCTAATCGATCGGAAATTGGCCACGAAACGAAACTATGCCAAACACCACGCCACGCTTGCCGGTGAGAAGATGATCGGAGTTCATCCTTGGCCATGCCTCTTTACCCAGGCCAATGCCAGCCAGGGGCATGTGTTCCCGTTGGCCGTTTCCATTCCACGCGCGCCACACACCTGTGATCCGTGGTGTGGTTTTTTTTTTTTTGGGGGGAAGTTAAATTCCGTTTCGCCTCCGCCTCTCAAGATCCAGCAGCGCAAATGCTACGTTAATTGTGGGAAGCCATATTGCTGCTCCTCGGGCCAATTGGTGGCGCTCAACCTCCCCCCAAAAAAAAAACCGGTAACCGGACGAAGGGGCTGCCATACCTTCCGAGATACCGCTACGCAACGGGGGATAGCTCAGCGAAACCATTTCCCTATTTGCCTTCCGCTGGCTGCCACTAACACCTTTGCTCGCCCTCCCCCGGGGGGAAGCCTTTTTTGGTCAGCATAAAATGAGAGCCAGAGAGAGAGGCAAAGTAGTGTTTTATCGGTGGCCCAAACCGCCGCATGGCTGGCTAATGATGGAATGGAGGATTTTTTTCCTTCTTCTCTACTTGATTAGCGATATCGAGGTCAGCGAAATGCCGCGTTCGTCGCCCGAGTTAAGACACGAGTCCCGAGCTCCTCAAACAGCTGACAACGCAATGTGGCGCACATATCGGACCTCCTCTCCCAGTGGCCCAGTTCGATTCACTTCCTCTCGAGCACGTCATTCCGGATGTTTGAAATGGTGCCATCGTGCTCTGTTCCGGTTTGTTGTATGACATTTCCGTTTTTTGTTTTGCTGCTCCCAGCGCTGATAGTCTGCTATCAAGCGCTCGTACAACTGGCACTGGCAATGACGAAACCATCTGGTTCATATTCGCCAAGCGTTGGTCAACTAACAGCACAGTCTGGATTCGCAATCATCGAAAGTGGATGCTCTCGGGATATGGGGGAAAGGAAAGCTCTGATGATGATCTTGTGGATTCATTCCAAAGATGCAAACGTAGTGATCACCACAAGAAGTGCGCTGTCCTGTTCGAGGCGAAATGGTCTCGTGATCAATTCGTGCGTTCGTGCGTGCGTCGGTAGCGTTCTGTCCCGGCTATGGTGTCTGTAATGGTTCGCGATTCTTCTAAATTTAAAAACATACACCACTCAGCCATGCAGAGATGACAGCACAGCACAGCAGCGAGCGAGCGAGCGAGCGACCGTTTGAAATGGCAGCCGATGAAATGGTTGCCCGTTCGCGAATGATTAAAATCCCGTCCACGGACACTCCGCGATCGCGTCGTCTGTCGCATCTATTTTGCGTTTTGTGTGTGGCCTTTTGCCCAGAGGTTTATACCGGTGCGTCGTCGCTGGGCCCCTGTTCCGCAAACCGCTGAGCTCTATGCGTTGTGCTGCATGTGCTGCTGCTGCGGCGATTAGGAGCCTGACGTCGAGACGAGGTCGCCTGGTGCGCTGTGCTGTGCTGTGGGAGAATTTATGGCATCCTTAAAATGGTGGCTTGCGTATCTTTCTCTCTCTATCTCTTCTGTGAGATGGGTATTGTGGTTGATCGTTTTCCGGGTTCCGTGGTTGTTCCGGGGAATGTATTATTGGTTACGTCGTAGTTGCGCCGCCGGATCTCGGGAAGTTTTGTTTGTGGTACAGGAACTCGCATTAGAAGAAGGTCAATTTGTCGCCAGCAGGTAGCAGTGGACGATTGGACGATGAGATCAGCAATGGTGCTTTAGGAGAGGGGATCATAGAGGTCTTAGAAGTCTTGATGCTGCTCGCTTCCTGATCAGTTAAGTCATCAGTAATACCTACTTCTATGTTGGGATGTCAGTCGAATATCTAAAATTTATCTTAAATTTGACTTAAACTTGAAGACAAACTTATCTGGAGAACACACATTGGATAGGATGACTGTGGTCTCCCTGAAACCTGCCTTGGGTTCTAAATTTCCTTGTATTACCAAGGAATGTATTGTATGTATTGTTCAGTTATCTCTACTATTCAGTTAATTTTACGTAAAAAAACGCTTTATTACATCCATTTTCTATCTACAATGGCACTATTCCCTTTCTCACAACAAACTCTTTAGAAAATGTTTCAAATCCAAGATGCGCCTTTTGAACATGAAGCGATCAAACGACAAACATCCGAATTTTGTTATTTTTTTTTCTACCATTAGCTCCCCCGCGCCGCAAAGCACAGACCAGACCAGAGCAGGCCAGACGAACGAGGGTGGGAATTGTCAAAAGTAATTAAACCTCACCGTCAGCGCACCAACAGGAGGAGTCTGAACATCTGTTCCTACCACATTCGAAGGACCACCAGACAGCAAGGAAGAGAGGGGAACGGGAAGTGTGATGTAAAGACGCCACGCCAGTGCCCCACGAGCCGAGTAGTAGCGTGAACTTCCATTTCCATGTGAGACCGGGTCCCTCGGGTTTGGCCTTCAAAAAATCGGAGAAGAAAGTAATTCGTGGCCGACGCGCGCGCGCGCCCTTCCATGAACCCAACCACATGATGATGATGAGTAACGGGCGATGCATGAGATGAGAGCAACATTGGCATTGACGCAGCGGTAGCAGCAGCTACCGTCCCTCCGCCGTACGTATGCTGCGCGATCGGATCGGCACCAGAAGCTGCACAGCTGCTGCTGTTGGGTTGTGAGTTCTGGGTCAATCTCATGTCCCACGTCTGGTGGGCTTGGTGTGTTCTATCTAGCACCCCTTCCCTCCAATAAAGGCTGGTAGAACTGTCGAGTATCGCTAGTCGCGGTTGTTTATTTTTAAACAATTCGTTCCACGTCTCAGACCTACTCTGGCTTGTGTGGTGTGTGGAATATGGAGCGGACCTACCCAGCAGATCGCTAATGTATATGTGTTTGTGAGAGTATGTATGTCAACCAGATTGAGCAGGAAGTGGCAAATGAAAACGAGTAAAGAGTAGGATTGATGGGCATACTTTCACGGCTGTCGCGCTTCCATTTACGCCGCCGAGTCTGGTCTCCGGCTCTGGAATGGACTGACCGGAACTAATGGCGAGTGTGTGCTGGAACTGCGCTGTGGCCCGCTGTCTCTCGTTCAATGTCATCCTTGTTTGGCTTGGATCTGCTGATCTGCTGCTTTCTCTCCCCTAAAATGCGTCGCATTTAATGGTTTGATGGTAGTGTTTGCGAGCTTCCCGTTGCTTCCAGTAATGATGCTATCGTCAAGCACAAGCCCCCGTGATCGTCGTCGTTTGTCACAAAAGACGTTGCGCGGACTTGTGGTTGGCCAGAGAAGGAGCGCGAGACCGTGGAGTTGTAAAGTGCTAGCGTAAATAGATCACCGCGATGGATTCTCGACCGTAATCGTTCACCTTGATGGCGTGACGGCCTTTGGGTGCAATCATCTTAACGCCACGCCACGATCATCATATGTAGCTCGATCTCGATGCGCGCGCGCTGCCTGTGTTGGATCTGGATCTCTACAATGTTTCAAATATTCACACTCAAACCTCACACACCCGTATGTGAGCGATCAATCAATCGACAGGCGAATCATTTCCCTCTTTTCGAGGTCTCGAACCGATGAGTAATCCCGATATGATGGCCAACTGAGTGCTGGCAAGCAGCTAGCATCTCCCCTTGGACACGACGGCGAAATGCGCATAAACATTCAAGCAGCTGGCATGCTACTGGGCCAGGTAATGAGTTTTGAATTTCTTAATCTCCTTCCTACCCTGCCGCCCTTTAAAATGGCCCTCTAGTCAACGCTACCTTCCGGTCCGGGTCCGGCGCTGTGCTGCTCGCTGTGTTCCCTGCTGCTGTTCGGACGACGAAGGTTTTTAGGGAAGATCCTCGACTGCTGATCGATTTGACTTCCCCCACACCCCCCGTGTGGCTGCATGCGCGCGCGGCTATAGAGGCTGGTTTTCCAATTTTAGAACTTCTCTCCCTCCTCCCCCCAAACGGCACGACCACTAGGGAACGACGCCGGGGGCCTCATGGTGATGGTTGGCGCATTAGTTCATCGAATGTTGTGTTGTCGGGCTTCCCTCCTTCAATCAGTTGCCAAATGTTTTAAGGGCAACTGAGACCGGCCGGTCAGCGTGCAGACCAAGGCTGGCTCGTGTTCCGATCGATCGTGGCTGGTGAGCATCAGGAGGATCAGGCTTTGGTTAAGTGATCGGCTTTGCGAAATGAAATGAACCAGATCGTTTCGTAGGATCGAATGAGCAAAACTCTAATCGTAATTGCATCCCAGTTGGTTGGTGGTGCACGTGGAATGGCAGCCACGTTATCGATCGTGGATCGCGTGAACAGAGGGGGCGATCTTCTAGAGATACACCATCAAGCGTATCGACGATCGCCATCGAGACACGTTTGCCCTTTGACCACCACGGTCATCTCGGTTCCGGCCTTTGCTACGTCCTTTCCACGTCTCGCAATCGCTGACAGGGCGGCGACTGTTACTCGTCCGTTCTCTCCCGCGCGCGCTCTCTCTCTCTCTCTCTCTCTCTCTCTCTCTCTCTCTCTCTCTCTCTCTCTCTCTCTCTCTCTCTCTCTCTCTCTCTCTCTCTCCCTCTCTCTTCCCTTGAGCTAGCTCATAAAAGTGTGGTTCCGTCCGTGATGCGAAATTCAACAAATTAATCAAATGTCCGGGAGCGTGTCCGCTCACGCAAGCATCGAATCTCCCCAGGCACTTCGTTTTTAGACTTGTGGTAAAGCTGATTATGTTCTTCAAGGTTTTCTGCACTGTGTCCTAAAAATCTGTGTCATAAAAATTGTAATCTCCAAATAATGTCACACTTGCAGATGCTCAGATTTAAATAAACCTTTTCCAAGTTACAAACTGAATCAATTACGATTAATTTCTGGCTTTGCAATTCCACTACCTTTCTTTCGTTGCATTTCACTCCAGAACTTTTAGATTGTTTTAATTGGTAGGATGTAGAGTTCGATATAATTGAGAACCACGTTCAAAACTACAACGGTAATAGGCATGGTGTAATGGAAAGTCTTTATGCTTGGTCAAATTTTCCGTTAAATTTGCCTGATCTGATCTATCCTGTTAAAATTCATAAATGTCCTGGATGAGGTGGTTTTTATGTAAACTCTCTGTCAGTGCTATCATCAAAATATTCCCGATAATCTGTCATAATAATGTGATCTATCAACAATCTTTTAAATCTCTCCTTACCTATACCTAATGTTCCTATGGCGTTCTGTGATGCCCTACAAGCATATAACATGTAGTTTTGGATCTTCTGGGACTGGTTTAGGAGAATGCTACTATTTATCTTTTTTTACCATTTTTTTGTTTCTATTGTTGGTAGAATTTGAACGGCTAAGTGGAAGTAATCAAAATTAATTGTAAAAGTACCTAATAGAGGTTAATCATTAATGCAAACAATGTGCGTAGACTACAGGAAGGTGCTTCACTACGATCTGGTGGAAATGTATAAACGAATTAATACTGTAAATACATTAATTCATTCAGACATTCTAAAACTCAGCAAAATCGCCTATCGCTTCAATAATGTTTAAAGTTTTCGATAACCTAAAACACCGGTTTTGTGTTGTCTGGTTTCAATACTTTTCCCCGTGAAGCACATTGCCTCCGGATCGTGCTGGATCTCGCATCGCACCCAGCTCAATGTCAACCGGTGGCGCCAGTTTCGCACCTCTTCCCTCGATGCCAATGATCTGCGGACAGTTGAACAGTGGCTTACTGGCCGGCTGGCTGGCTGGCTGGAGGTGGCAGCGTATGTCACCCGCGCACCAACAGAAGCATCATACGCATGGCAACGGAGCATAATACAGTATGAGCGCTCTCCGTATTTGTTAAGGCCACCGTAGGCCATGGGGTTCACACATGCGTGCCCGGTCGCTTCTGCTTCGTGATCCACGTTCCACGATCCCTCATCCCCGCTGAAAACGACTGTCTGCCGTATGGGATGCCGAGTGGATCGATAAACCAGACACATCCCCGTATCCCCGCCATCAGCACGCGAAGGTCCAGTGTCTTTGCGTTCTATTTTCGTTTCAAACGGTCAGAGGGGGTTCGTCCGCCCCGTCTAGCTGGGCCTGTATTTTGATCCGAATTCCTCCTATCGTTGATAACATCATTGTATCGATTACTGTTGTTGTTGCGTGTGCACGTGCAGCACGTGGCCGGCGACCCAGGGAGAGGTCAATCAGGAGACAGACACAGGAAGGGAAGGAAGGAAGGAAGGAATCACTCAACGGCGCAAAGCGTCATCATCTAGAGGCCAAGTGGAGGAGGTGCTCGCACGCACGCGCACTCTCGCTCGCTCGCTCGCCCGTTCGCTTGCCGCTTGTCAATGAACTATCGCGTCGTGCGCGTCTTCTTCGTTGCAAACGCGAGAACGCGAGCACGTCAAGTCGTTCGCTGTCTGGTCTGTGTGGGAGCACGGAACGTGACGCACTTTCGACCGGTGAACGGCGATCGACCTTTTTCTCCTCCTTTTCCTCCTCCTCCTTGCGCTACATGCTGCTTTCCATTAATTCCAATTCCGCCTCTGTGTCCACGGTACACGGTTTGTGGCGAACACGTAAGAAATGACGCAAATTCGGACGCCGATCTTCGGACTTTGGCGATCCAGTTGGAATTTTTGGTGCACGTTCGCGATCGCGACCCCACATTAAGACCACTTTCCCGCCCAAAAGGATCCCGTCGCAAAGCAAAAACCTCACACAGACTAGTTTTATATTTAACTCCCAGGCGGGCTCTAGAGTGTAACTTTCTTTCGGGTTTGGAACTCTCAAAATGTCCCAATGAATCAATCACGAGGATGTGAATGATAAGAACGGAGAGCGACAGGAACAAAACAAACCACAAAATGAGAAGGGCCACCGGCTGCCAGTTCGTGACCGTGACATAAATAGGAAATGGTTCCAATGGCTCAAAAGCATCCCGCGCATCTTCCGCGATTTCCTTTACCTTCTCTTCCTGCTCGCCACCAATCACCTTTTCCCCTTAACGCCACCACCTCAGCCGAGCCCTCGAGCTCTCGGTCGCGCCGCCAAGTCCTCTCTGTATGGTAACTCTATAAATATGTACCAAGCAGACCATCTGCGTGAATGTGTTATATGCTTGTCTTTACAATCATAACCTGCCCTGCGTAGGAGGAGATGGGTGAATGGAATGTGTGGTTAATTAATTTAACCGAGCGCTTGTTGGTCCTCTCGGGACCCTCACCCCGGTTGCCGGCGTTTCCCTTTCACTTTTCGGTGCGATTTCCCTTTTTTTTTCCTCGGAGCGGGGCCGAGAATGGTCACCTTCCCTGGGGGGGACACTCCGTGTCGTGACAGATGACAATGTGGCGTCTCCGTCTCGCTGGGGAGAAAATCAAGCGGAATCATTCCTCTTTACACGCAACATAGGTATGCAAAACAATAAAAATAATCTTTCCTTTGCGCTGCCAGACCACCAGCATAAGGCACCAGCATTCTCCCACCACAACACCGGACGCGCGAACACATAAAGTCCGGCATTGATTGAGGCAAAATTTTCTCGAAGTGTCTTAGACCTTGGAGTGAGTTATGGTGCAAGGACGGCGGATAGCGGAGATTTGGCGACGCGTTCACGTGTATGCTGAGCAAGTGTTGGTCGTGGTAAGTGGCTTTCTCTCTCTCTCTCTCTCTCTCCCCGGGGAGCGTTGTGGCCGTCTGTTCAACGTTCCGGTGGTTCCCCAAAGGGGGTAGCTCGGTGGCCAAGCAAAGTTGTTTCACAAGATGGAGATGGAGATTGCAAAGGGTGGTTTGTTGCTGGATAGTTTTATGATTTTATTAGTATAATGCCATTGCCTGGTTTCTCCCCCCCCCCCCTTGGTGAGTGAGTTCTGCTAAGTTTTATCAACCTCAACCAAGCAGCAGCAGCAGCTCCAACCTAATTGGCAATATAGGTTGAAGCAGGAGCAATCAGAAGTGTTTTTGCGGCAAAGTCGCGAAGAAGCGAAGTGACGGGGAAGCAAACCGAAGAGTTAATCTCATTGACCCAAATTGCGCGCGTCGAGTGCATATCATTCCACTGGCATCTGGTGGAAATGGCTTACGGGACGCAGAAAATGGGCAAAAACCTCATTTGACGGGTGGAAACCGAAATGGAATTGCATTGTAGAACGGAACGAATTCCTTTTTGGGATTTTAACAGTACGATAAGCAGCAAACTAGAACGCGTCTCTATTTCCAAAGTGTTCTACTGCTTCTGCTTCACTCAATCGCTTCTATGTTCGGTGCATTCTGCATGGATTCGTACTTCATATCTCATCTGGAGCATATCACATCTCATACTGTACGCCAACTGATACCAGATAATTAGATCAAATGTAATTCCGGTTGCCTGATCTTATTATTCATTGTAAACTCCCTCACAGAGCAACACAGCGAGCGAGGCAGAGAGAGAGAGAGAGAGAGAGAGAGAGAGAGAGAGACCTGGAGTTTAATAATGAAATAGAACAGAAAGGAGGGAGCGTCACCTCGGAAGCGACCGTTCAATTTGCACCTCCTCATGGGCCCCTATCAATCCGCAAAACCATAAACAGCAACAGCACGGTTGTCATCGTTGTCAAATGCCCTTCTCTCGGTCCCATTTCCCGGTCTCTTGTGGTTGTGCTCCGTGTCATTGTGTCCGTCCATCCGGAGAGGGGTGGTGGTACATAATAGCATTATGTGGTTGCTGGCACACGCCTCGATCCCTACCAGGCAGAGCAGAGGAGGCTCTCTGTGGGTGTCAGGTATCATCAGTGCGGCGAACCGCCGGCCACATGACGGCCAACCAACCAGCCAGCCCGTCCGCCAGCTAGCGTCTGAATTTGGAGCGTCAGGAGTCACCGGCAGTCACAGGACAGGAGTCCAGTAGCGGGGTGCTATAGATGCTTCAAACCAGCTTCTCCCATCAGCTCCCCATATGACGAATGCATGATACGGGCGCATTGTAGTTCTTATTTAGTTATGACTTCCACTCGGTCGGCGGCCGGTCTTTTGCTCATTGTTCTAGCGTTGCAGGATACGGTAAGGAGAACGTGAGAGTACAGCACAGGGCAGGTTTATGCGCGTCCACCTCAATTTGTCGCTGTTGTTAGAGAGGAGGAAAGCGCCGGGAAAACACATCGTGCAGCTGCAGGGATGTTATACTTGGCATGGCCACGTGACACCGAGTGCTGCCACTCTAGCACTAGCTTTAGTTCTGCGAGAACACCGCGCACGCTACCAACAACGCAATCCAATCGGCAAGAAGCTTCGTTGCAAATAGGATTACACAGGGGGTGTACCAGCATGGTAGCAAAGGTTTCTGCTTCGCTTCACCACCGCACCCTTGGAAAGGTGTAGAACTACTGGAGGCGTATAAGAGATAAGGAAGGCGGGAGGGAAACATGTTACCTGGCTGGGGCTACCCCCTGGGAAGGGAAGATTTTGGGAGTAGGATTTCCGTTTCGCATTTTCGTTGCTACCTTTTTGCAAATCTAGCAAATGAGCTGCTGCGCTAGTGTAAAGAAAGCTAGTTCAAGTGTAGCGTGAGGGCGCAAAACACGGTGTCACGGTATCACGTTTTGTGCCGTGATTTGGATAATTGGATAGAACTGGCTTAAGTGACGTGGAAGGCGGCACCCTCAGTGCCATTCGGGAAGGGAATTACTTGAGAGAAAACGTTGTATTTTAAGGAACACAAGACCAACCGACTATCTTTGCGCGTCTGTTAATCTCACTGGAATGGCTAAAAGTATGAGTGTATCTGCTGAGATTTTAATAATGTATTATTGACATATTTTTTTGGACGAATGTTCGCGACACAGGGTGACTTCTTAAGATCGCGCAGCAATAATAATCTGTTCTTCTCTAAACTAAACAGATGTTGTCCGATTCTTTACGACATTAACCCGTTACCCACAAATGGGGCACTGTACTGCTTGCAAGAAGTCCTACCAGAGTTCCTATTCCAACACACTGGCGGAAGGGCAAGCAACAAACACTATCCAGCTCCCAGCTTTGACCAACCAGCTTGACTAAAACCACCACCAAATATGGTACTCGCCAGGTTCCAAAGTACGCGGTTTACGCGGGGACCAAAGCCGGCCAGCACGCGCTGAAGAGCGTACAATGCACGCCTGTTGCATGCATGCCGCTTGCCCGTATATTCCCCGTTTTAGCTGCAAATGGTCGCATCCGTCCCTTTATGTAACTCCATCAATTACACAATCCTTTTAAAGGCCTGAAATGGGCCGGTTTTGCTTTGCGCTGGGTTCGGTTTGGCAAGTAAAACATCCATTTACGGTGCACTTAGTAATGCCTGGAGCAAGGGCCGGTTCTCGGCCAGTCCGGTCTTTGGTGGTGACAACGAACACCACACTACACTAGACTCTCTGGTCTGACTGGCTGGGTGGCTAGGTGGCTACAGAACCATGGCATGGCTTCATCGGGATTCGACTTTGCAGCGAGCACCAAGCAACCAACCGGCGTCCGCTGCCACATGTGTTGCGCATGTCGTTCATCTGTTTCTTCGCCCACATCGCCCGGCCTCCGCTTCCGGTTCGATCGGACGTCTTAGACAATAACTGCGCAGGGAATTCACAAAACAGCAGCACACGTACGGTCTCAGTCTCTCTCTCTGTTAGGCTTATTATGCGAAGGTGTACTCTGGGCTGGGCGCGCTGGGATCTGTTTCCGATGACGCAAGACGCGTGGTGCGTGGTTCAAGCTACGACATCGCGATCATTGGTATCTGATCTATCGAAACCCGGAGGTGTGTGTTTTGAAGCAACTCCGTCACAATCATTCATAAAATAGATTTCCCCAAAAGGGGGAGGTTAAAAGGATAACGGGGTCATTATCATCGACTGACCGCCGGACACACAAACACGCGCACCTTGGCCTCGGCCCTTTTGCGAGCCCTTGACTGAGGTGTGTCTCTTTCTTCTTGTGCCAGGTCATTACATAATGGCCACTACCCCCCGTATGCTGCTACTCGGAGTGTCTCGGTGGATTTTTTGGCAACATTTTCCCCTTAACAGAAGTCGTTGCCAAAATGCATTTCACCGTCAAATCGTTGACCGCAGATCATGGCGGATCACATACCCCGGGCCGCCCACTACTTCGCCAGCCAAATAGCGTTACCAACGACGACGACGCGACGACGACGCCCCCGATAGTGTCCAAGGTCTTCACGTTTGATGAATACGCATCGTATGTGGAGCAAAGCGTCACACACGGTGCTTATTCAATAGCGGGGACAGTTCGCCGGATCTCCTATGGCTTCGGTGGGATGTTGGGAAG
>NC_064877.1:28875000-28885000 GCF_943734665.1 Anopheles aquasalis | reverse complement strand
CAAAACAGTGCATTGCTTTCGTCGCGATTGGGGATGCATTTGAGCGTGCCTCGAACACCGGGAACTGATACTGGCCAGGTAGGTTAAAGTCGTGTTCTGTGCACACGCCATGTAGTCGTAACAATTAGAGAATAAGATTCTCATGGTATATTGTTTTCTTCCCTTTAAAGACGGGCCGGAGCAGAAAGTGCTCGATCGTGCAGGAAGAGGAGGACGACGAAGACGATGTTCACTGTACGGGCCACGAGGAGCTATCGACGCCGCTCAACCGAAGAGGATCTCGATCGGAGGGACGGCTCAATGTGACCGTACAGGATCGGATAGCGGAATCGGAGCGACTAAAGCTGGAGGCGAAAAAGTACCAACAGCAGGAGCAATCGAAGCTAAGCTCCGATGGCGAAGAAGGCCCATCAGTAGACGAAGTGGATGGCAGAAGCGTGCAGCACGCTCATCATCAAATAACGTCATCCCCTTTGCTGGGAGGAATCGGCAATGTTACGCTCATTACGAGCGAAAACAGTAGCACCAAGGATCGGCTGGGCATTGCGGGCGGTGGCCTTCATCGGAAACCGATGCCCGAACTGAAGCGAACGGTTGTGGCGGCCGGCAGCATTGATTCGAAGAAGGCGTCCATTCTAAAACCGACGCTAGTGAAAATTTCCGATGGTGCCAGTGCCCGGTCCGGATCGTTCGATCAGTGTATGCGAAATCTGTCCTGCGGCGGTGGTGAACTGGTAACGACGAAGATCATTACCGACAGCTCCACAATAACGATTCCCATTCCGACGCTCAACATTGTGACGGCATCGACGATACCGAAGTACAAAACAATGCCATCACCGACGCGCTCGAACGCCATCTTAACCTCGACGACGAACTGTTTGAACGAGATCTTCGAAGAGGGTACGGATGTGGGTAGTTCGGCGGATAGTGCGAGTACAACACCACGCCCGCTGGTGCGCAGCCAACAGTTCCGTCAAGCTGCCTCGGCCAATGGCGGAGGAGTTGCTGGTGCTGGAGGCAGCACCGCCAGCGGCACGACATGTTCCGGCGGCGGTAGTAATGTGCACCGTCGCAGTAGGTTCAACAAATCGCGTACGGCCTCGTGCAGCAGCTCGGATGCATCGGACGATGATTCGGAGAATCGGAAGAAGCGGGCACACAAGATCGTGGATGCCAATGGAGGCAAACCGCTCACGCAGCGACGCGATTCACATGACGATTCGAGTGACTCGCAGGATCCGGGTAGTAATGCAGCGGCAGGTGCAGGCGGTACCGCTAACCGGGTGGCGCAGTTCAAGAATGGAAGCGGCATTAACGGAGGAACCGAGAGAAACGGTGGCGAGAGTAGTGGTGGTCGTGCGGGAAGTGGTGGTGGGTCGGGCGGGGGTAGCGGTGGAGCTCAATCATCGCTGGCGGATGGAAATTCATGCGCCCGTAGCCAGAAAGGACTGCAGCAGCAACAGTCGGTTGACTTTAGGCGCCACCGAGGCCGCAGACGGCCCGTCGAGACTCGGTTGCGCGAAAGTCAATCTTTGAATCGAATCACCGAGGTGCAAGAATCGGAAGTAAGCCATTCCGTAGCTCAACAGCTCGCTAACTGTAGTGCGGTGGTAGCCACACCGGTGGTAGCTCTCGTTTCTGCGGCAAATAGTGCTATCACGAACAATACATCAGCAACAGTCGACGAGAGTAACGGTGCTGACCGGTCCTGTGATAAAGGGGAAGTGATTACAGAGAAGGTTTCCCAAGGAGCTACCAGTCTGGCCGCTGCTGGCACTGGAGGAAAAGAGCTATCAAGCGAAGCGAGTGACGGTGCTAACAGTGCGATCGTGAAAAGTCCTCAAGCGAAACAGCATGCTTCAGCGAAACCGAAAGGATTCAGCGCAAGGATATTCCATACGTTCAAGAAACAATCGGCAACGGCTGCTCCTTCGGCCAATGCTACAAGCACCACAAACTGCAAAACGGCCAGTAATCCCTCGAATGAGCCACCGTCGACGGCAGCGGGTGACGAGATCGAGATCGTGGTGGAACTGGCCAAAGCTCTGAACAATGCGGCGGCCACTGTGGCCGATGGTGCAGCTGGATGTAAGGGCGCTAGCGGTGGCAATACCAAGAAGATAAAAATTCTTGGCCGATACTTCCAGGTTAGTGGCTCTGTACACAATACTTTAACTGCTTTGATTCCATATCAGTTCCATTCATTCATTCTTCATAAAAATGTAGTTACTTCTATTACGCTATGGTTGGATTGGAACTAGTGAACTATTACTAACATTTGCTTCACTAGCAATTCATATACCATCGCATCGCAAGTGTGACTAACATCAACGTCTCTGTATTTTTCCGTTTTCCTTTGCTGCTGCCTAGGTGCATAAGAAAATTTACGTTCCGCTGTCCGGTTTGTTCCAGCGAGGTCGGCTGTACAAAGCCCAATCCTGTGGTTCGATTGTGCGCGATCGTGTCAACGTGAACCCGAACGGTAGCTCGGGAGCGCACAACACCAACACTGCCCGCCATTCCACGATATTTAGCGAGAAGAATCGAATCATCAAAAACTGTCTCGGTGGCGGTGGTAGCGCTGGCGGTGTTGGGGTAGGAGGTTCACGGCATCTCGGCAGTGATAGTGATATTAATCACAACAATGGTGCCAGTCACCATCACAGTAGCGGCTTCCTTGCCGCTCTTACCGCCAACTCTACCTGCGTGTCTTCGACGGATATCTCGAATGGCGGGGATGGCTGTGGTGGCGGAAGTACCATTGGAAAGGTCCCTTCCACGCTCGAGGCAGAACATTCAGTGTCGGTCGGAGTTGCTGCAGCGTCCGTGTTGGCCGGACCGGCCACCACCGTCACACCAGTTCCTATCAAGACGGCATAGTGGCAGCGTCGCTAAAACCAACGAAAGCATTCTGCCACACCCCGGTGAGCCATTGGTGTATGGATTCGTTGGTTGCAGGAGCTGCAAACCGAGTCCAAGGATGATCCAATTCTAAAGCACAACCACAGCAAAACACTCCTTCATTATATTGCACGTACAGCTATAAAGCCAAAGACGAGTAATCGCCCCGATATCGAAGACGACGACGACGATGACGGAAGTAGAAGGTGTTTCGCCCAGGAATTCTAGCTCTCGTTGTCATAATGTCCGCAAAGCGTTACCGGTTTTACGAAGTGACACAGCACAAGCTACGGTCAAAGTGCAATAATTTTGTTTAAGGATGCGCCAGGGATACAATTCCCATTCGTTTTGAAGACCGTTTTTACTTAAGCACCGTTTGACGCCGTCATAGGCGAACGATGAGAGTTGAATCTTATTTGTCCACACGAGCAAAGTATTATTAGTATGAAAGGGATGTAGGAGGGAGGAAGAAGCGGCACGGATGTTGTGTGAGCCGTGTCCGAGAGAATTCGATTGTAGGATAAATCTTTGTAGCATAAGTTCCGTTACGTTTGGTTGTACAGAAACTAGCGCTAGTGAGACGAGCCCCTCGTTCGGTATACTAACGTCGATGGACCACCGACGAATCGTTGGACCACTGCTGTGTGCGGGCTGATGAAGAACGAAAGACAAAATCGAGAACAACGCGTTGCAAAGCAGATGAGCGGAACATGTGTCACTGTGATGCACTACCGTGTAATCTCCCGTCAGAGTACTTAAAATAGCGACAAAACAGGAGTAGTGAATGCGCGGTACCAGTGGATAACACCAAATAATGCAGGACAAGTCATCCGGACGTGGAAGCTTGTGAATTATGTGTTCGACCACTGGCATAACATGGAACAGGAAGCATTAGAATTGCACTGAAATGAGACAAAAAGTAGCAGAGGAAGAGAGAAAACTCTATTTTTCTAGATAAGCTTTCCTTTTTGAAGATTCATAACTTTTGATATTAACACTTACTATCCGCCGATCCGGCCGCTTTTCTCGTTTGGAGAAGATTGTCACGACAAAGATGTGGTAAAAGGATACATTCTGTCGGGGATGGCGCATCCGTACGATGTGAGTTTATTTGTACGTTAGTTTTTTTTGTGTATGTGCCGTGCACAACGATTTATCTACTTATTGCAATACACACATGCGTATACTACCCGACGCGTTGGTGGGCTCGGCATGAGCATCAGCGCTAATCAGTTAGAAAACCCTGTTCCTTTTCACCATTTTCCTTGTCACCATTTTGTTGATGGCGACATGTAACTGGGGACGGTGAAATGCAAAACAAAAAAACAAAATCTGATAGGAGATAGCTTATTTTTTATAGTTTAGAGTGAACGCTATCGCTAAAAGCTAAGCACACGTACGCTGCTGCTGCTTCCGAAGGGCAGAAGAGAGGTATGCTAGAACTGTTACAAATAACTTCCACCGATTTATGCTGCTTATTTAAAACATTTAACGGATCGGCAAAACGTTTCACCTGGAGGTGGTTGCGTTAATTTTTGTAAAATGACCACATCAGCAGCGAACCGCAATCAGAATCTCGTGTCAAACTAATGCAGCGATTGTTTTGCTTCATCGATTTGCATATACGATTGTTTTTTAAACAACGATCAAAGCGGATACTTTTGCCACTTTTTTATTTATCTCCTTCTTGTCTTTGTCATCTGAACTTTCGAACAACCACGGGTGAGCTCTAAAACAAACGAACCGATTCTATGGTAATCAAAGCTACGCCGGCACTCGCGATTTTGAATTACAGATTGCATGGTTGAACTGTTGAGGCCAAACATGCAAGCTAGAATAATATAAATAGTTGTAAAGGAACAATCGTTACGTCATCCTTGTTTAAGGTGAGTTGCTTGCGTCCTCGTTGAAGTCCATTTTTCGGTCTTTCTTTTTCAAAGGATATCCCGCCAATGAAAGAGCGCCAGGGTACCGAACAGTTTTATTTACGTAGGAATAGGTAAATGGTTGTAGTTTGAATAGAGGAAGGCTGAGGTCTCAATATTGTCTCAAATATTGTTAATAGGCCCAACAGACCCGCATGGTGGTCGTCCAAGCGTTAAGACGAATTAATGTTTAGAAGTAGCAAATTCGATAGAGCCACAATGAGATGAAAACGATCGGCCCGAGATCGTGTGATTGCAAACCGTTCGAAAACTTTATGAATTGACAATTGTGTAATGCGTAATGGAGAAGCAGAAGGAGCAGCAGCAGCAGCAGCAGCGGAGTAAATGCACTATCCAACAAACAAGCTGGTCTTGTTCTGTTGTTGTCCCTATATTAGGCTTAAGGTTAGTCGATAGTTAAAAATTGCGTCAAGGAAAACAGATGTGACTTGAAAACAAGCATGGCAAGCCACGTCTCTCATTGATGACCGGGGATTCACAGAGCAGAGGAGTGTGGAAATTTCGGGAACGAACAGTCACTACCGCGAGCGATCAATTTTCGCCTATGGGATTGATAATGATTTTACCGTTTTGTTTGGTTCGATCGTTCGATTGATCAACATCGATTGCTCGCTGATTACCCCTGGGTGTTTTCCTTTTCTCACTTCAAGAGCTACACTGCTACAGTCACTAATTTGCAGCGTTCCTTCACCGGTTTTCGGTATTACCCGAGAGGGGAAGGGCTCTGATGATAGAAATGGAATAATAATGTAGATGCTATGCTATTACGATAGAACACAAATAGAAGCGTAAGATCCACTCGAAAATAGCTGAGCAACATGACACGCTCTTGCACAAGCAATCGAAAACTATAACTACAATACTACACACCTGTACCACATCACACAAATGCAGTATCCTACTCGCTCCATACGCTATCCGGGAAATAGTGAACGTAGAACCCGTTTCTAAAACATTCTACCTAACCATCATCGACTCAGCGCAACTGGTGAGAGGAGAATAAGTACCAATTTTAAGTCCACGCAACCTTAGTTTTGTTGGTAAAACCAACAACCACCATCACCAGTCCAGTGTCCCTGTGGTAAAGGGGAGACTGGCAGATAAGAGCAAATAACCGTCATAAGGACCTGTCTGTCTAGTTCATACACTCACTGACGATGAAGATGATCATGTGACGATCACGTCTCGTCGCACAGGGCGCTTTTGTCACCCAGTCACCAAAATTCACATGACATGAAAGCGGAAAATACAGAATTGAAACGAAACTCGAATTGGCCCTTACTTGTTTGTTGTTGTCCGAATCGGCGTATCCCGAAGCGAAAGTTTCGCACATCCATTCCGAACGATTTAAAATGACGACCTGAAGGAAGAGAGCCGCATGGATCTGATGGAGGCGCATGGCCCTTCGTAGAAACCAGGCGTCTCCATTGGGGGAAACTTTCTCTTAAATTACAATCTTACTGATTGTTTCTCAATATATTTGACAAATATGGAATTGGAACTCCGTTCTATATATTCATATATGTATAAGTATATATGTATATTTTTATTTATATATTTTCTCAGTAGTTTCAACGCTCGCTCGCCACTCCTCGGCTCGGATCCCTTGCCCTCCTACAAACGGATATCGAGATCGTGTTCGCTTAACGGTTCGTACTTTCTCGCTTTACACGCAGTATGCTATGCTTCTTTCCCTACTTGCACGGTCACTTTAGTTTATTATTGTTCTACTACTTATACAAGTGCTCTACTTTTAACACTCATACGTACACCCACACACACACACACACACACATCCACCCTCAGACACACGCGCACACAGTCACACACACGCACAAACATACACAAACACATAACCCGAGTGTTTAAAGATACTTGACGGCTGATGATGCTAACAATGCCTCTCGGTCGGTCGGTCGGTCTAAAAAAGCAATCGGGATTTCGAATGGATAAAGCAGGAGTCTCAGTAAGCGTGGACCTGTTTTTGAGGCAGACGAAATGCCCTCACTACAAAGCCACTAGGTAAACATATGCACGCCGCGGTCGGTCGCGTCTAATGCTACATTCTCTCTATACGGCAACAGTCCTCCCCGTTATATGATTATTAAATTTTGCGATAAATATTTGCATATCCAATGGGTGTCAAGTCACTGACTACAGACAACAGACAAACAACTACCAACCAACCATCTTCCTCACCGCCTACCATAAGCAACTTGATACAAGAGTTGTTATTATTTAATTACATATTTTCATATCTCCTTGCCTCACCTACACCATCGCGCACCGCATAATCCGGAGCATAATATCCTGTGCGTGCTTCGTGACTCACACAGATGATGATGTGATGTGATTTCGTGTATGTGACTGGGTGTGCTCGGGTGTGTGCGCGTTTGTGTTGTGAGTGTGAATGTACTCCTTCCGTTTCTCTGTTCTGCTGCAGTAGTTCTGCAGCAAAGCATAAGCGTTGCGACTGGAGTAAATGAGATTTGCTAATCAATAATCAACAACGAACTAACAACAGTGTGCCTGTATGTTGGGTGTCTGATATTAGACACAACCGTTCAGCAGCTTCTCAATGCAGAAGGAAGTAGCTTAGCCGCAGTACACGATGACAATGGCAATAAAGGGTGGGTGGAGAGGGTGTTGGGGAATTGACAATGTAATTTGCGATAAACCAAGTAATGCGCTTTGCGCTCCGTGCGCCATCGCGTCACCAGGCTACTTAGCTTAACACCCAAAAATTGCGCCACAACACAGCATAATCCACAACCAGCAGAAGCCTTTCCCGTAACATAGTAGCCATACTGTGTGCTGCCCACTGAGCTCAACATTCTATCAAACTCAGCCTGCCGCGACTAGCCAGTGTTTTCTGTTAGAATTATGTTTTATGCTTTTTTGCTTTACCTACAAATGTTCGTGTGCGACTGTGTGTGCGTCTGTATGTGGCTCTGTGTGGGGGAGAGAGGATGTGCGGCTTGTGTTTTCATCGACACTCTGACTCTCTTGCCCCACATACGTTTAATAACTTTATTCCAGTCTCTACGTTTGTAATTGACAGAAGTTTGCTGCTTCACCGGTTGCCTGCCCTTTTACTTAACAGTATCCTTCTTCATCTTCTTCGTCGCTATCCTACTCATTCTCCTTGCGCCGCATCGGACTCGGTAGAAGTGTTGTTCTAGTCCATTGTGCGCACTCTATTCGCATAATCGCTTTTCGTTCGCGTCTCTAATCGAAATATAGCACTTTTGCAATAAGTTTTCTTTTGTTTGTTTGTTATTCTCTATATATATATATATATGTATATGTATATATGTATATACTCAGCATTTAAACGATTCTCTCTTTTAATTGCGATAATAATTTGTGACCGTAACCATCGGCCTCCCGCTCTTCTTTGACGGTTCTTCGACACTTTAAGTAACACTCACGAAGCAAATAATCACCACGAACACGCTCAAAGTACACGCCACTAGCGCAAATGGTTCATGTTGTCCTCAATGTTCTGCCACATAGGGCTGTTGAATGCTGGTGCTTCGCTGTTCCGATAGTTTTGCTCTATGCATGTGTGCTGGATGCGTAAGCTACACGTTGATATACGCTACTGCTATGCCATGTTCTCACAATATCTGCTTGCTAAATCGAGCTTACTATGCGCAGCATGGACCGATCGGTCGAACGATCGATCGAAGCGTATGTACCACATCCCGTTGTTCCAAAGCAAATAAAACGACTGCCACTTCCGCTCGGTTAATCCGACATCGGTAAATGAGCAAGATGAGAGGAAAAGGTAGTAGTAGAGGACTTTGCTTAGCCTTTCCCTGTTTTAATCACGTATGTGTGATTCAAACTGCTCCACCACTATCTCGGCACCCGATAAGATGTATGTTGGGGTCGGTTATCATTAAAGAGTAGAGCTAATCGGTATCATTATGGGGGGAGGTTGTTCTTTTGATTATTTTCCATTCCACCCATCCCAGAGTTTCGTCATTCCGCGTTTCATCCCTGACAATCAGTGTGCATGTGTGTCTGTATGTGTGATTGTGGTTGTTACGTGTGGCCTGCTACGTCCCTGGTAGCGTTGCACATGGTTCCAAAATTGGCGAAATGGAAAAGGGATTCCTTGGCAGGATCTTTTTTTTCCATTCACTCCGCAATACCCTGGGAAAGCAAGCTTCGTTCGTTTGAGCCGTTGACCATAATGGTGTTGAGGAGATCGCGTGTTTTCATTTAAAGGATCGAAAATAGATTCGTTCTAAAAAGTGTATTTAGTAGTGTTCCCCTTTGTCCACACATTTGCTAGCAGAGTTTTACCAGCTCTTCCATTCTATCTTTCTCTTTCTTCCATTCTTTTTGTCTATAGCTTTTTGTCTCTCTTTCTCTCGCTCTGCCATAGCTTGCGTTGGTTCTTTTATAGGATGATTAGTATTCGTATGGATATCTTGAATTCGGCTAAGTTTACGAACAAACTACTACTGCGTCTGGCTGCTCTAGCAGAGGAGAGAATTTGTAGAGGAGTAGGCTATGACCATCATCATCAAAGTAGCCAATCAAAACACAGCACCACAGCAACGTCGCTGCCACCGGCGAGTCATCCTGTTTTGTGCGGTTTTCCATCTTAAAGCCGTTTCTCGTAGAAATGTATCTGCAGTCCACCCGCCCCACAGCCACGGAGGTCCTACTGCGGCTTTAAAGCATCTGTTCCCGTAGGCATATCCAACACTTTGCATGCTGCATTCGTCAATTTGTGCTTTAGTGTTTACCGCACCGCACGTTGCAGACTGGTGCGCTAATGCTCGCCGCCGCTATCCCTCGCTTCGGTGTGTTTTGAATTTAAGGATTTGCGAAACGTGGTTTTAGTAGGATTCACCCTTACGATACGGATAAAGGAGGGGAGGGCCGGGCGCGAGGGCTTCTTTAATAGGAATGTTGGATAAATTTCTCTAAAAATGTTACAAACTTTACTAAACGTGTTCATCGTCCGCGTGCCCCCCAACGACGGTGCGACCGAGCGGGCGATGTTGGTTTGCTTTTTTGTTGTTTAAGGTTAAGGTTAAATTCTCTGTTTATCTATCTTCTACTCGCTTGATCTGTGTGATCTCTATGTAAAGTTCATACCAATTACAGGATAGCAAATAGATCTACAATAG
>NC_064877.1:28857500-28870000 GCF_943734665.1 Anopheles aquasalis | reverse complement strand
AGGCGCGTCCAATGCGTAGAAAGATGCACGATCGTCATCGGCGGTAGGAGCGGGGGGGGGGGGGGGGGGGGGGGGTAGAGCGAATGTGCGTAATACCACAACCACCTCCTATGAACTCACACGATCGTCCGTTGACCGCAAAACGTGATTCAGGTGGCGAGCAACAAACAATAACAACCTAAGCACGCCATTAATGCAGGGAGAATGAATATCTCGCATCACGCCGCTGGAAGAGGCGATTGTGGTTTTGTGGTGTGCAGCAGGCCATTGAGCGATCGATGCTAGCCAATTTCTCCTGCCACACCGTGCATTCAATCCGACTCACCGATCCGATCTGATAAAACCATAGAGACCTGCTAGAATCGCTAGTAGGCTGTCACCTTTTGTTCGCCTGCTTGATTGCTTCGATGCCTTACAATTTGTGGATTCGTTTAGCGTTTGCTCTCGAGAGATTCCCCCCCCCCCCCTTTTTGTTATCGCATGGCCACCACCGAATAGAGAGGGACACAATTCCATCCCTGTGAATGGGATGCAGTGAGCTCCACTTAGCTACAATAATGCCCGGGAGATTTCTATGCAGCAGCCGCAACCGCCAATTCCCCTGGAACAATACAATTAATGATGATGCTTCGGTCATTGCAATGGACGAACACTCGCTCAGATCAGAGGGTGGGCGTCAGATGGTACAAGCAGAATTAAAAAAAAAAACAATCACACATACACCGCACAATCAAATCACGGGTGGGGCTTCGGTTGTGTTATTTGTTGTCGGTTTGTTTCTATGCTTATTATCACAAACAATGGTCGGAACATCGCTCAGGGACAGAGAAAATGATGGTGGTGGCTGGCCCCGAATAGCCGTACTCTAGAATGTTCGCGCAAACGATGAGCATGCTTACCATCTGCGTGAACTCACGTTTGTTGCTTTAGAAAACTCCTTCAAATATGAATAATTAATTGGATATTTAAACAGAAAAAAACGCCTAGATATGCGCAACAGTCGAGGTTAGGTGGAAAGCCAAGATTAAATCGTTGACTACTGCGCTCGATACAACCTTGTTCGATTGTTCGTTTAAAGATGGTCATAGAACAACAAGGCAACCGTAGGTAACGATATATTCAACCGAAGTCAGCGTTAAAGTAGTCCTAGATCGTCACAGCTTAGCACTAATTAAAACCGCTAAAAAGCCTAAATCTAGCAAATAAACCCCTCCCAATAATATGCCCATCCGCTTTTGCGACAGGTGTACCTGATCTCCATATGGCGCCAAGTTGAGTAGTTCGCACATGGTGCTGCTTCTGGTGGTGGTTATGGTTGAAAACGGGAAACTTAATGAGAAACACAAACACCTTCCGCGGACCGAAGCGGATCCTTTAACAATTCGGCGACTCGACTTTCTGCACTACGCGAGTTCACTCAACACAATCCGTCGTCCGTGACAATGCGTGAAGGTAAGGGAAAGCCAGTTCCTCAACTAACGATAGCAGCCTTCGAAGGGCGAGCGAGTGGCGAGCTGCGAGAAACGCATTTGCAAACGCACATTCGCGCGACGCAATGGCCCTGAGTTGCAGAGGATCGTCCGCTTAATTACTGTTTACGGTGCAAACACGTATCCTCCCGTGCACTCTGTGGGGCTCTGCTGCCGTTCCCTCGTCTTCTGCTCGTCAACACAAACGAGGGCGTTAACAGTCAATAACAGGGGCCCTGTGTCGGCGGCGGCTGTGTAGCAGCGTGTTCGGTATTCTCACGATCTGCTCTTCCAGATCTCGTTGCGAGTATTTGGGAAAGTACGCAGATAGCCACAAAAAAAACCCCGGATCCACTACTAGTCTTAGGCCACGCGGTGTACGTCACGGATCGTGTTCAAAAGCACATCATCACGACTCCAGGATGAACCTCGGAGGAGGAGCAGGAGACGGAGATCGCCAACTTTAGACTGGGGTTCTCTTTGGTTTGCCCGCCTAATTAACACCAACCGGACTTGTTGGCACACCGCACCTTCACAGCTTGGAGATTTAATAGCAGGAATGACCACTACGACGACAACGACGAGCACACTTCCGCTCCGACGGGGATCTCGCGTTAGACTAACAGAACGGCCGAGAACGCAATCGCACGCAAACGCTTTGTTGCTGATGAGCATCTGGCCTGTCTGCTCCTCCACCAGCGGAGTATAGCGTTGGTGGGGGTGAGGGTAGGCTGTACTAATGGGTGATGATCGAGTCTCTGTACTCGTTGGTGCGCCATACATATGGACATGGGCTGCTGCGGAGGGGGAGGGGGAGTAGATACGACGCGCATTAAAGGCGATCGCGCATCCCACCGTCACACCACACTTTATATAGAGCATCCTCGCTTTGCCAATTGAAATGCCCCATACCCTTTTATCTATAAAAAAGGGTTTTCTAGAATTTGAAGATTCACTCAGTCAGATCTTAGTGACTTGGCGACGAGGAGCGGGACTAACAACTTCCAAGACATTAATTGCTGCACGGGAATCAAATTGTTTATCCCTCCCTGGTCGCATCGCCGTAGCCCCCTCGACGGACTGTGCCAGTGACATTGTTCTCCAAGCTCGCGCTCCTCCGGAAATTGGCCTCGCTCGACTTGACGCAAAAGAGCGATGTGAATGTGAACATTAACCACAAATAGTGGCCCGGCGGACAGGCGACCGATCAGCGCCAATCGAGCGATCTCCAGTCAGTTCCAGTGGTACCCCCTCGCGACAATTTGGAGCCTGTTCTTCATCTCGATATCTCATTTAGGAAGTCACGATCGGAGTCACGATTGAGAGCGACTCGTGCACGCTCATTCTATTTCGGGGTTCCGTACGACTGCTATTTCGCAACTTTTACGCACGTACCCTGGATGTATGATGACGATGTCAAAACGAGTTCCGATGCGGCTAACCAACCATGCGATACATTTTTGTTACAATCCATGTGACGTTCACTCCACATCTGTTTTTGTTGTTGTCTATTGGTGAGAAATTTTCGGGAAAAACCTATTAGAATGGCAATGGGAAAACCACCAACGGCAGTTGATGATGAAATCGGAACGGAACTAAGCTAATTAGATGCTCAGGCTTTTGACGCTCAACCTATCCCCGGCCCTCCTCTAGTTCCGATCGTCTGTATTACGCGCAATGTCCGTCACACTCAAGTGCGTCAGTTCCAGTAGCGGTTCGCTGGGACAAACAACAATGAGAGAACTCCCGTGCGGAATCGGGGCTAACAGGTGTGACTTGGGCAAGCGGACACGCAATGCAATGTGTGCTCATCGCTTCATGCTGCTGAGGATGATGATGCACCAGTGTGCATGCATCATACGCACTCATGGGCGTACTCGGGGATGATCTGGGAGATACAAACACACATCCGGCGCTACGGATGATTCAACGAAAAGGCTTTACAATTGACGTGCGCGCGCGCGGATGATATATGCGGCGGCCACTACCGTGATTCATATGGAAACGCTAACCCTAGAGAGCCGGCCATCTGTTTCCCCGATGTGGTCCAAAAACGGAGGCACGTGTCCTTACACTCGTAGGCTTAGCAACGACATCTGACACCTTATACCAGCAGCCACAGTTCAGTTGGAAACAGCTGTACTAGCACTCCACACAAGCCGATACCAGTTCGGTACCCTTGACGCGTATGCGGTTGAACCGGAGGAGCGTTACCCACGATACCTTTTCATACCGTACGTTTCCTATAAATGCGGCTTTCGACTGATCTCGATGGAATGTTACAGTTACACGCCTCACGAGGATTTCTCCTGAGTATCTGCCGCGCAAACCACGACTTTTTTTCCTATCAAACAACATTCTACCAAGACAAGATAAAATGTCACTCATCGATGAGAATTTTACGGTAAAGCACTGCGAACCGGTTGATCGGTTGAAAGGAAATTTGCCGAAAACCTGAAATGTACCCGTGGCGGGGCAAAGGGACTACGACAGCAGCAGCTCTCTGTTGGATAACTTTAATGAGCGTCACTCGTTAATTGGAAGCATCACTGCTGCGAATGGAGGGCAAAGTGTCGCGCATGTCGGCCGCAACATTTGAAAAGCTGCTCGACAGAGGACAGGAAATGGTTGGTTTCGTCAGGCGTCGATCACTGATTACTTCACTTAAGCGCACTGCGCTCCATAAATCAAATCTCGCGCCACCAATCGCACCGACGGTCATTACATTTAATTGCTCATCCACACCGGCTGAGCAAGATTCTGGGGCCAGCCAGCTTGCCCATTCGCCGGTCGCAACGTCACCTGACGAAACTGTCAATCGCGAAAAAGGGGAGGACGCTGACATCGATCGATTGCACTATCGGCCCACGATGATGCTACGCTCCGCAATGGCTGGCGAAACCCAAGGAAGTCTGTTCACCCCGATGATGCAGCCGAGCTGGGTTATGCAATTCGTCGCTAAATCATTGCTCGAGCTTGCGTCTGACAATGCAAATCAGAGCAATTGCGCTCTTCACGAGAATGGGCCATCCGGGCATGGAATTTTCCACCACGAGTTGTGGTGCACCAGGAGCTGCAGCAGCATCCCGGTGACCGCGGGGGGTGTATCATCCGCCGGTAGGTTCGCTGTCCGTGGTGGTCGCGGCGGCAGCAATCGCAATGATGGGCACGCTAGGTCAGTCGAATGTCAATCGGCAACGACCAGCGCAATAACTCGTTAATATATAAAGCCCGGCTTATCAGTGACAATTCTGATGAGCACCATATGGTGATTGCGAATGGAGCGCAATGCTAGTACCAGTAGACTCTCGCCTATCAGTGCGCCGGTAGAGGTCACCGGTTGCTGACACAGCACATGGGTGTTTATGCTCTTAGACAAGTGTTGTCTACAATGTAACAATCTGTTGCCTTCGGTCGTAAACAGGGGAAAGGTTAGAAATCTGCAGATGTGGCTTCCGGATGTTCATGGCATCGGTTAGCACAAATCACTTCCCATTCGTTCCACTAGATTATCTCGATAGTTGTGCATGAATTAGTGCAGAGTACCTAGAACTATTTTAAGCTTTAATTTCTCTAATCTAGGTTGCTCCAGATTATATCAAATTCATTATATGAAGTAAGCTATGACTTTCATCCAGATAAGTAACCTTTTTGTTGCTACGATTTTGTTGAATCATAGTACGCTATGCACGTAGTAAACATTTTGAAACACGGATAATTTAGCTGCTCTAAACTCATTTTTTACTTCTGTGAATCTTGCGCTCAAACTTTCTCTCATTCAAAGAAATAGAATACCATTTGTAGGGAGCCTCACTGCGATTCACGTACTAATCAGTAACCGAAAATGCTTAAACAAGGTAGGTACGTAAGGCTTTTGAATTAAATTGATAAAAGTTTACCATTGCAGGCATCCCAAAAAGAGTAGGAGCTGGAACTAAGCAGAGACTTTGTAACACTGTCCAACTGATGTATAATTGAGCGTTCAAAATAAGGAAATAACGAAAATATCATCTTTAAAACTGAAACAGTGCGTAATTTTACGTTTCAAAACATAATTTATCCAAAATCACGATTGTGAACCGATGTTGCATCCTTGCTAAAGTTTTGAAAACTTATCATTATGATTGTACTAACTTTTTTAGTAATGTTTTTATAATCCCTTTATCTTTTTTGAAGCACTTTGCTATATCAAAGACTAATCAAACAATTTCCCTTAAAAAATATATATTAATTTAACCATTAACCGTATCACTTCATCGCCACCTCCCCCCTCTTCCTACCGTGTGCAGTCGATCATCGTCGTACTCCTCTTTCGCCGAAGAGCTCAGCAGATAAGCGTTCTCATCGGCATAGTCTGTGGTGATGCTGCTGCTCCCACCAGCACCACCGGATAGTGGCAGACTGTCATCGTCACCGTGGTGGGACTCGAGCAGCGGTGGTGTCGGTGGTCGCGCCTTGCCCCCCAGTACACGCCGCAACGGAATGAACCGGGCCCATCGATAGTACAGCTGACGGCCCCAACGGCGCGAAACGAGATAGAGTCCAACGGCCGGTATTGCTACGAACAGCACCAGATACCACATCATGCTGGCCACGGGATGATGTAATAACACACCAGCCCTCTGTCCACCACCTGTTACACAGCGACGCAGCGGTGGCAACGGTGGCCAAAAGATTGCAGATTGTGCCGAATGTGTTTTCGAATGTTTATGTTTATATTCGGCCGTAGTCGTGGTTCTCCCTTTCGCTTCCCGCTATCTGGTAGTACTCCGTTAATGCGCGCCAATGTACTCAACGCATACTAAACTCGTACGCACTCGTACACTCATACACCACACGACACGATGGGGACAGGTGTGCTCCAAAACAGATTTTTCGACGAAACCAAAGTGGTATGCGTATTCGAAAGGCACGTACTACAGCGATGGTTGCTTAGGTGGGGTGGAAGATTGGAGCAAAAGGCCTGCCGTGGTATGCGTGTGCCTGTGTATGTACACCGACCGGGGACCGGTTCACATTCGGAGCATGTGGCACAAGGGGTTGTTGGTTGCTTTTTTTCTTGGCAACCACACCAACGTTGTCTGTCGCTCGGACTGGCGACGACGACGACGGTAGGTCTCGTGACACCCCGTGGTTGCCGCGTAGGCTGCACCTTTCAATTCAACATTCACCACATCAGCAGCACATACAAGAACTGGGTTGCTTCAAATAGGATTGTTAGTGGCTGCCACTCGGAAATCTCGGAAACTACTGCACTTTTCATCCAACACAGTCGTCGTCGTCGTCGTCGTCGAACCGAGAATCCATAATAGAACCAACGACTTTCGATCGATTCTTAACACAACGCCAGACACCAGTTAATACGAAAACGATCCCGAGGCAAGGGAATGGCACTAATGGAACGCAACGAAAAGCAAGAAAACACAAGAACAACAGCGAAAACCAGGCACACTGCGATGCAGCAACGAACGAAATGCACGGAAAGCAATTCTCTCTCTTGGTGTCAGCAGGCTAACTAGAGTGCCGGCGGGAACCGGCGACAACTTTTGACAATCCATCCAGCCAACCAGCTCAGCTCAGCCCGCTCAGCCGACCAGACCAGACCACACCAGCCCAGGTTAGTGTTGGTGTGTCGCCTGTGGCGCCCGATACGCACACCGTAGTAAAGCTTGGCCGGCCAGGCGGCCGCCGTCGTGTTCGGATCGTGTTTATGGTCGAGACAGCCGATGCGTGCTGCAACTGCGCATGTTTCTCCCCGGAGAAGGGTAGCTCCCCCCGGGGGGGTTGGTTGGGGAGGGACATGGCATATCCAACCCATCGATCGGAAACCCCCCTCGAGGAGGGAAGTCTCTTTCACTCTCTGCCCTGTGGCGAGAGAGGAAACAAGGTCGACGAACGCGCCGTCACGCCGGCGCTGGCGAACAGATCTGGAGCTTTGCTTGGGAGCAGAGCTTTCGCGAGGGAACGCAGGCTACTATCTCAGCGCAAGTTCCGCGAGTAGCACGTGAGACCGGGCACGTGTTGCTCTCGTATCGAGTGGCAGCCGGTCGAAATTTGAGGATAAGGTGATGGCGATGGCGATGCCGGCGCAAACAAAGCAAGGGTGAGAGCCGTTTTTTTTCGGTTTGAATCAAACCGCAAAGACACACCCTTCCTCCTTCTTCTTCTCGTGTGCTACAATGAAAGTGGAGCAAAAAGGTCATTTTCGTATTTTTAGGTGCAATCCAGTTTCGGGCGGTTGGGCGTCCAGTGGAGGCCCGCGGTTCTGTTGTGTTCGTTTGCCGCTCTCAACGCACTCCGCCAGCTTATCGAGGCCACCACCGACGAAATGAGGGAAAGGGATCGTTGTATCGACGCACAAATGGCTAAAGCAAAAGCAGAGACTATTTGAAAATGTTGCGTTCAACATGATATTTCTGTTAGATAAAAAATTATTAAAACATGACTTAAAATAATTTAAAAAAAAAATTTGCGTAAAAATCATCGTGGACTATTTTTTCAAAGGGAAATTACTGGTTAATAAACCTTCAGCAATACCGCCTAGATATTTTAATGTGACTACAATCAATATTTACAAGGTCATTTCAACCTAATCGGAGGACTATGCTTCGACCGTCGTCTACAGACACCATCCGCTATAGTAACGTTGGTCACATTTAACGCGTACCCTATACGAGTACTAAAACACAATAAATCCGCCATTTAATTGCTGGTGTCGTGTGGTTGCATATTCACATCTCCTGCAGGTGTGGGTGCGTACCCGGACCACGAAGCTTCTTTCAAGCCACACCTCCCTTTATTTGTACAACAGGAATGGGGGTCTTGACTAGTTTAATCGCTTCCACCTTCCACCTAGGAAGGAGCGTGCACAATGACGTCCATCCAAGAGGATCAGCTAATCGCTTGCGATGCGATGGTCCGAAATGTGACTCGCACACTAATTGAACGATTAAAATGCAGCACGTCACTTTTTACGTTGCACCAGCAACCACACACACCCACCCATGTTGGACACCGCGCTAGTACAGACAGCAGCAACACCAGTAGCCGCAGTAGCGTTGGTGTGAAGGAGAGACATAAATTTGCATCTTTGCGCCTGCGACCATCAACCGACCGATCGATGACTGACGGAGGGTCAACCGAGTGGAGGACGACAACGGCGACGACAACAGCGACGACGACGATCGTGCTCTATTGGTAAACAAAACAAGTCGTCTGCCGTCTGATAGCAATGCCTGATACGCAAGGAGCAAAAATGTGCCCGGTGAAATTATTTTCACGCGGCACAAAAAACTGGAGTGAAAGCTGAGTTGGTTTCGCCGAGGAGATCCCCATTCGTTGCCCGCAGCTCGTACGAACCGTTCTCCTCGCTTGTGGTATAGGAAGGAATGAACCGAATGGACCGAGTTCACGAGTCCGCTCGTCCCGCGTCCGCGTTCAGTTGTGCCGGGCTTCAGTTGGGTGTCAGGGTCACGGCAAAGGTTAGCCCGTCTTCCACTCTTCCTCCCTGTGCACTACTCCTGCTGCAACGACCAGCGTTCCGGTCCTATTCCTCGACACACAGCACACACCTGACCTGTGTGATCGGATCGGGTGTAATTAGAGACCCAACGCTTGTGCTTGAGAATATGATTAAACGATCCGAACTGGCCAGCCTGCTCTGCTGCTGCTGCTGCTGCTGTTGTTGTTGCTACCGGTCCCTTCTCTCTTGCCTATTTTTATGTGTGAACAATTTGTACCGCACCTGCTCTCGAGGATCGAGACCTTTGCACTTGTTGTCGCCGCTGTTGCCGAGCTCCGGCCAAGACACAATAGCTAGAAACCGACCAAGCAGAAGGTCTGGTGATGAATCGCATTTTTCACGCTCCACGGCTCCCAATGTTTCAAACGCGGGAAAAGGATTTTCGTTAGTAGAATGCGAAAAGCGCACGACGACAGCGATGGACAGCGCCGTGCGCAGGAATTTACCTTCGTCTTCAGATACTTCGTCAGGCGATTAATTTTGGACTTCGACGTCATCGTTTACCGTTGGTGATGATCGGTGATGAGCTCTCTTCTGATTCGGATTCCTCGTTACTTTCAGTCGCACAGGTATATCTCGGTCGCGCACGCACACAGAATATAAAATAAAAACTCAACAAACAAACAAAAAACGCGCGTTGGGAGGAGAGTATTGGATCCAGGTATAAATATGTATCACAGATCGATCGCGAGAGAGAGAGCGATGGATGGAGTTGTGTGTAGATGACACGCAGCACAGCCACTAGTGATCGGTGGCCCACCGTTGGACACTACGCGATCATCCTATTCGGTACCGATCGCGACCGACACCTCTTCGAAGGGCAGCTTATGATGGTGAGTGATGGGATGGATTCCAATTACACCAACTAGCTGTTCCGGTTCCGGCACTCACAAACTGGGCCCAATTTGGACCGCCACCAACAACAGGTCGCTACGGATTGATTAGCCTGACCTCGGTACAGCTGGACTTCACTTGTGGACCGCAGGACGCGGTTTGGATCGTTTGGTACAGTACTGGTCGGGCTACTAGTAACGGATCTGCGCAAATCTTCTTCATTAGCGCAGCAATCGGGATGAGGATCATTCTTTAGAAATTTGAATTGCAACACTTTACTCCCCACAAACACCAACAAAAACACACACAGACATTCTTCAATCACTCACGGGCGCCTGAGAGATCAGTAGCTTAGACGCGATTAATGGAGGCAACACCAGCGCAGTGTTTGCGATGAGCAGAGAGCATCACATTAGAGAGCTATAAGCGAAAGGAGACGGACACAGCAGCTGATCGGATCCCTCTTTCGCTTTGGGAGATTCGTGTCGTGAATTTCGATCTTCTCTGTTGCTATTTGTAGCGCAACACAGGCATGGTGGACTGATGCTGCTGAATCACGCGGACAGTGATGGCGGACACCGAAGCCAAAGAGCGTACGGACGGTACTACACAGGAAAAGCGACGTGAACGTGGCCACGGTTCAACGGAACTGTTTCACACACCACACTAGCGCAATCCAACATGCCCACGGTTGTGGTCTAACAAGGGAGCGACCGACCGACCGACCGACCGTGTGGTGCTGGTGCGGTGTTGAGGGGAAGAGTTTGTTGACCAACTTTTCACCAACCACAACAGCACGGCCTCTGGCAGGTCGTGTGTACGATCGCGCGCGGTTGCGATGAGCGCTTGGCCCGTGATTCCACCTCCAACAATTCGGTTTTCACAGCTCGCTCTCTCTCTCTCTCTCTTGAAATGCGTACCACGGTTTGACCTTTCCTTTTGTTGGTCCGCACGATGCCTCTATTGCGGCACAAAGAATCAAGCTGATCTGCACAGGACTAGTGGTCAAAGTGTCCAAAACATTACACTTCCGCACAGATCGCCGATCACGTTATCCTTGGTTCAAGGCCTCCAAGGATCGAGTTCTCTCAGCACAGGCCACAACGCGCAGTAACCGTTCTCTTCACCTGCTGCTGCTGTTGCTGCTGCTGCTGCTGCTGCTGCTACTACTAGTCCTCGATCACTCGATATGCACACACTCTACACGCAGCGTCGTCGCCATTATTAGCGAATGGCCAATCCGAAATGCATATTATACACGCTGCTCACCGCGTCGATCGATGGCGGCAGAATGAGGAGATGGTCAACATCAGCGCGGAATGGCCGTTCGTTGGACGGGCACGCGCGCGTGGAAAAGGTGACGGTGTCTGCGGCTCGTCGTAGTGTGTGACCGATCATGCATGGCTCCGGCAGGGAGAAGGATGGAGAGGGAGGATAGTGGGGCGGCCACGTGTTAGTGTGTGCGTATGAGGTGAGTGGGCAAGGTGAACGATTGGGACGACGCTTCAACCGGGGCCGAAGCAGCCAGCCATCGATCGATGAGAGATCATTGGCTCAAACCGGCCGCGTGCGACCGCGATCTTTCCCCATTTTTTTTTTTCGGTGAATCCGCACTCGGAGCGGTCGGAGAGTGGCTGTGGCTCGGTCCAAAAACCGACGCACTGAGTACCGCGCGATTGGCCACACAGTCGCAGAGAAAGACCACGAGCGAAATGCGTCGCATCCACTTTCGGCTGATCGGATGAGATCCGGCCAACGGAGCGGTGTGACCGAAGCGAACGAGTGTGCCCGAACGATCGCGAAAACAAAAACAAAACCCGGGCACACAGCGTGCGCCAAGACCCAAGATCGCACCGAACTCGACCATGACGGAAGGGCCGAGATGGGTGGTTCTGGTGCAGTGGAAAACTACGATCGCCCCGGGGTATAAAGGGCAACAAGCTTAGCGGAGAAGCTACGACAAACCGGAAGTCATGCGACCATCTTTTCCCGGCGAACCAGTTTTTCCTATTCTTTGCCTTTGAGGTGCGTGCGATCTCCGCTCCGATCAGTTTGGGAACTTTTCATCGTGTCTTTTGTCGTGTCCGTCGTAATGATTTTTGTGGAAGTTTTCCAGTGAACCAGTTCATGTATCGGACCAGGTAACACCGTGTTACGGTTCCATTATCAAAGATATTTCCTCATCGGTCGCGTCACAAGTAATATTATTTCATTGGAAACGATCCCAACAAACCACCAAAGAGACGCTGCTCCCGCGTGCCATTGCCACGCCAGCCATCGATGCAACGCAATTGTGGCTGAGGGAAGCAGCATGAGCTGAAGGACATCGAAAAGAATCAGAAAAGACGACCATAGTTATCTGGAGAAGTGCTATGCATCAAGGATGATCACTTTCATTGCGACGGTAGAACAGTGTCGGGTTGTTGAGCAATCGCACAGAACAGAACGCTGACCTTAAATGGACAACGCAAAAATGCCAAATCCAAGACAGCGAGGTACCGAGACAGTCTCGCCAGGAAGGACAGTACGCAATGCAAGAGAGGTGATCGAGAACGTCGTTCTTGAGTATCGAAAGCGTCGTGCAATGATCCAGAATCTGCGGGACAAAAAACAGGCCAACCTCCATCAGCTAACACCACCAATGCCATCGCACATTCTGGGGGCTATCGAAGATC
>NC_064877.1:28797500-28847500 GCF_943734665.1 Anopheles aquasalis | reverse complement strand
CACCATTTTTGCAAAACACGGCCGTCTTAAACATTTGTTCAAACATTTGCACCGCGCTCACTCCTTGAATTATACATTTCCCGTTGTGTCTCTTCTTAGCACAGCAACACGGCGATGGATTCCGATAACCAATTACACGATTAAATCCATTCGAGGGCTGCAAAACTGTTCACAAATTGGATTTCCCGAAACTCTTCAACCGCCCAGGCAAATTAAAAAACCCTTTTTAGATAAACGTAAACAAAACAACACATTTTTGACAACTGCACAGCGCCGCCTGCCTTTCTGTTTATACTGGCAGATTCAGCACTACACGATGATTTTTCAACTGTGAGTTCTACCATGTTGTACTATGTTGTTGTATTTTTCCGAATTTTTCCTATTGGTGCAGTACCATTCCGAAGTTTTCCTAATGGAACAATCATACTACGTGGCATTGCTCTTGGATGGTATTCTGAAAACAGGCCCGACGCTGAAACACCCGTGCCCAATGCTCGCCGGGCATTGCATGCTGCTTTTGAAATTCGATCGTTATAGCGCGCGCGAAGGCACCGCGACTTACCCTTTTCATCTTGCGATAAGTCTTCCTGTGAGCCCTTGCGCCGGCCATCGGTGGGACTGTTGGAGGAACGTTCCGTACTGGCGTCCGATTCGCCGTCCACGCTCGTTTTGGCATTTTTGTCCGGCACCAGCAGCTGCTGGCCGGAGTAAATGAACGAGCTGGCCAACCGGTTGAGCTGCGTCAACTCCGACGGTGTCGTATCGAAGCGGGCCGCCACCGAAGTCAGCGTGTCGCGGTCCTTCACTACGTACGTAACGGTGGGTATCGTCTGCATCGATCGTTTCTTCTCGCCATCTGCAACGAAACGAGTGAAATCATTAGTGACTACACAGGCGGGATTACATGATTGCACGATTTACGCCACCACGTGGATGCAACCTTTCCGTCCGCGTGGCTCGGTAAAGCTCAGCAACTGATACGAGCTATCGATGACGAACGGATCGTTGTGCGCTTTGTAGCAGGACGAGTACACGACGACAAAATTGTACTGCAACGACGGAGCCTCTCGACGGCACAAGATAATTGTGCGTCCACTGGGCCCAGAACCATTTGGAAAGTTTACCGAACACGCGCTTATCATTATGTTAACGTTATGTTCTGCAAGATGTTCCTCTTGGAGCACTTGGTCAAACGACGTCTGATCTATTCGGATGCAACGGCACGTTTAACAACCGGAGAATTTTCTCAGTCCCTCGAGACCTACGGTCAGCTCCGTCGGACAAAACTACTTCGATTGCACTTTTCAAACATGCTGCTCCTTGCATCTTCCAACAGAAACTGTACGCCAGAGCGCAGCAATGTATGTCCTGCACTGAGAAAACCGACCTTCTATTAAAATAAATTATTAGTAAATAAATAATTTACTCACAAATTGCTAAATATTAATAAATAATAAATAAACTATTCCCTCTCATTCACACGAGCAGCCTCCCCCCCCCCCCCCCCCCCCCCCTGAGATGCCTTGCGATCAATGGTTTCATTCTGATTCTTCTCGGTGCCACGTAAACATAAACTACCGACACGGGCACGCCAACCCTGTGGACTCAAGGCCTAACTTGATATTCTGCGCCCTCTGTTCCCACATTCACTGCAGGAGATTTGATGCACCAAACAACAAACAGACTGGCCACAGTACGTTCCGCGTACGGATTTGTGACGAGAAATTGCTGACAAAAGCAAACCACGCCGTTGACCAGCAGCCAACCGCAAATGACTGCCATTAGCATTCCAACAACGCTGATCTCACGTTGACCAATGACTTTCGTAGAATTACAAATTAATGCTAAGATTTCTTCTAAGAAACACACACGGTACACAGATTCTTACCCTTCGACAGTCGATCGATGCTCTCGAATCGGCCCTCGACTTTCGAGCGAAGCGAGTCTAGATCGAACGGGGCCGCTAATCCATGATCGACACTTCTTGATTTGCTCCTAAAAAGGGGAAACGGATAAAAAAACAATATTGTTGTAATTTGCGTCTGTAGAATGGCGAAAGGAAATGAAACGCCACGAAGTACCGTAATCTATCGATTTACCGGCTAAATAATGTCCACGTGGCATTGATACGGCACGTTGCCACTACACCTACAGTGGCTTGACGTTTTGGTATGATCGTGCCGATGCCAGGGACGGTCGTAAAGCAGTGCACTATTAAGCGCTCACTAAAAGCAGTAGTTAAGCATGCGTTCTATAACATTCTAGCGTTCCTGTGCTGTGCGGGGGCCGCACTATGGAAGTCACAGTGGTAGATAAAAGCAAAGGACATTTCATGCATGGCACGGTAATAACAAGTCACATCACTTACCTTTTCTTATTTAACGGTACTACTTGGACACATTTAGATGCTATAAAAGTCGCTAACCTTTTCAAAGTGTGCTTTTTGAAGCATCGGATCAAATCAGCGTATCATTTCAATATTAAACAGCTCAACAATATGACGAATCACATAAAACGGAAACCTGCTTGGAGCAACATCCAGTTCACAAGCATCAACCCTTTGCGCATCGAATGCAAGCATATAAGTGGAGTTTTTTTTCAAAACCAGTTTAAATATAGGCCATGAATATGTTGTTACAACAACTGCTATCTTTCGGCGCGGCACATTGCTTACTACCAGTTCCTTTAACCATCAGCGGACGGTGCAACGTGCAACTCTTCCACTCCACGTGTGTGTTCGATTGCGTGTTACGTGAGCATTTCCGGAATCCCTTTCGGGCAGAAGGTCGATCAAGCGGGCAAGTTTGTCGGTTGGTTTAAAGGCGGCCCTAGCTGTACCGTGTTGCCAATCGTAAGCCCACTAGAAGCCCCGCTTCACCCCCTTACCACCTAACGCCCCTGAGGAATTTCCATGCTGACAGCGAGCATAAGCAATCGCAATCTGTCCCGAGCCCTTCCTGGTGCGCACCGTTTGTGAGGTGCAGGGGCAGTCTATAACACTAAGTTGACTAAGGGAGCAACACCTGATCTGCTGCTCCACTCCCCGGGTGTCAATTAAGAATTGAACGCCGGAGCCGATTGAACGATTGTGACATTAATCGCCTCTAATCTATATCATCACAACTGTTCTGTGAGTTCAAGGAAAACTCCTTACGCCTTCTCCATTGATACCGTACCAGTTGATCGTGACTCGCGTGACGTAGAAGCTAAAGTTCGTTGACACTAGCCGCAATGGCTTTGAAAAAGGATTTTCAAATGCAGATCTAAGGAGCCGAGCGAACGAAGATTTATATTGTTTAGACTCAGAACACGATCAGCAGGCCATGATCAACGAAGTCACTTGCGTGACCGTGGCCACGATGAAGGTGAGATAAAGAAATGTTGGAAATTTCATGCGAATATGGCTCCATAGGACCATCAATTGGACGATTTCATGCCATAGACCTTGTCGCATGCTTACGAGCGCACAGCTGATACATCTATCCGCTCGTCTAGAGCGCAATCGCGTCACATCAACCCGAGGCTCTGGTCCCGAGTTGTGGCGGCTGCTAGCCAGGCCAGTGGTGAGCCAGTGACCTGGTAGCTTCGTACCCCGATATGCAGTGAGGGGGGTCGCAAAACCAAGGAAAGCTTTTGTGCGAACACACGCGCAGTCACTTGAACCAGATTTATGCTTCCGGTTCGACGATTAACTTGTCGCTCTCACCTGTGCGCACACCCGGCGGGGAGGCCAATCCGGTGCAACCAGTCAACAGTACACACAGGCACGCGGAGACCCTGTTTGTCCCACGGTTTATGGCGAGGTGCATACGGGCGGTGGTATGGTGCCCTCGAACAGTACACGATCATCGTGAGCGATCTGTGCGCTCGCACGCAACACCCTAGCAGCAGCAGCACCCATTGCGGCACACTGTGGCCATCGTTGGAGCCGGTGACACTAGCGCAGTGCGACGACCGGTCTCCGAGTGTGTACGGGGTACGGCCAACAACGGCAGCAACGTCAGGAGCAGCATCCATCCATCCATCCATCGATCGATGATATCGCAGTACAGGAGTGGAAATCAAGATAATTATAACACAAATTTGACACGATCTCTGCTACTAGACGGCGTGATGTGGCGGCTGATGAATGGAGGCAACTCGTCCACGGCGGCGGAGCGGAACGGAACGTCGACCAGTAAAGGGTGAGGGCACCCTCACCCTCCTCCTTCTCCTTTCGCCATCCTCCGAACGTCCTATCGAAGGTGAGCCAGATGTGCGTCAGTGAGTGCAGCCGCTAGGCGTCGATGCTGACAAATGCCCTGCCGCCCCCCTCTCCCCAATAAAGGCTTTTCCTTCCTTCCACGACACCACAACCCCGCGAGTGCGCACATTTATGGTACGTGGTGACCGCTCGCAGTGCGTTTTGATTAAGGAGAAAGATATTATCACCTGACACTAAGTGACGCCCGAGTGGTGACCGAGGTCACTGTGGGCACCTCTCGCACCGGGCCAGGAGGATACGCGAAGCACCTTATAATTAAATTATGGCCTACGCTGGATCCATCAATCCGCGATCGCGATTCGGACAAACCGTGTACGCACAGTCTGGTCGTGTGGCCGTATCGGTCATACGCACGATCGCGATTGGCGATTTTCTCGCCGTTGGAAAAAAAAGAAGAGGAGGAAAAAAAAGGACAAAAAACGCACTTCCATCGCCGGCACCGAAAGCGATTTCCGTAAGCTCCTGCACGGCGGTGGCGGTGGTGGCTTTAAAAAGCCCTCTTTGTGAACGAAAAGGTGATTCCGTTCCGCTTGGTTGCCATCTTGGTATCCCAAAAGGCTGCACACGTTCGTGCGTGCGTGCGTACGTGCCAATGTGATTTCATTGGATTGCGTCGGCCACGGGGAGGGGATTTGGAAGTGTGCAAAACCCCCAACCACACAGGGCAACGATACCCTTTCGAACGTCAAATCGATCGTCCATTAGGGGGTCCGCCGGTGGTTGGTGCCCTGAGCCCCCGAAATCGAAAGCCAGCGAAGCGAACGAATTAACCGCAGCTCGTACGACATTGAACTCATCCGGTACCGGCGGCCGGATTGATTCCTTCCAGGATGAAGCGAATCGAAGCGCAGTGTCCGATGTGGATGTGGTTTTGCTTCTTTTGGGGGATTTGACGCCACTCGGCCGCTCGTTCCCAGAAAGTTGTCCTTGCGATGCGATACCGATTGACCATCAGCATCAGGTTGGTTGCTGGCTGGTAGGCCTTTTCGTAGCATTCGCAGCGTTTGAAGAAGAACCCAGCTAAGCGGCCATCCGTATCCCAGTTTTTCGATTTCCGCGTTCCGCTCTGGATCGCTCACTCCCGCGATTGGTCCGGATTGGTCCGGCTCGGTCCGGAATGGTCCGATTAGCCGGTCGATATTCGTTACCCCTTTTTGTGCCTCGCCAGCAGTATGCTGTGTTGCAGGGTGCGCTGGAACGAGAGAAAGTGTGTGGTCGTCCGGCCTCCGGTGCGGTCCGGGTGCCCGGTATACGCTTCTTGTGGATTGATTGACAGGTTGTGGTTTGGCCATTTGAGTCGGCATCAATTTCAGCAAAACGGTCATCCACTTATGTGGAGACCTATGGTATCGGTTGCGTCCGCCGGTACGGTCGATTGACAGGTCCTTTGGCATGCGTGGGGAGCTTGGTGCTCTTCTCCAGCGATTGAAAAGTTCGCGAGAGTTCCAGATTAGTGTTTTGAATGTTTTGTGTTGGATCATACGAAATAGGTTATTTTTTTATATAACTTTTACAGTAAATTCTTATCTAAAACTCACTACTATACTCAAAGTGCTGTGTAAGTTGTTTAATTGATTTGTCATATATTTACCCAATAATTGAGATTGTTGGGAGTTGAGTGTTATTAAGTAGTTTAAATCTTCTTGTTGATGCTCTGCTCAAGATATCAACACTTCAAATTATAAAACATCTTGTACAAGCTTTCCTATCAGCTGACATATTTTATGTTGCTATGCTGATGCCTTTCATGCTTTCGAGAAACCGCGATTACAAAACATATTGTCTGAGACCTTCAAAATAACCAATCGCATCCTTCGCACAATCCATGAAATGAATGGGAAACTTTGAAAACACGTATGCAGATAATTCCAGATTGGTTTTGACTGTTCGAATGACTGATTATTTTTTCATATGATTGCCTTCCCGCAACGCTCTTGGCTATGAAGTAAATCAATACTTTTACTTCTTGAGACTTAATTAAGTGTTCCATTTCTACTCGATCGCAAATAAGACATAAGAACACGGGACCGGTTTTCAGGGCTACCGCAGGGCGCAGCACGATTTTTGACGTGGCTGCTGAAATCCCATTTTCCTCCTCGCAAAGAAGCAGAGGGGAAAAAAAACAGAACCCACCGTCAGTCCACGGCGTACGCGCAACATAATTGCAAAACGAAAAAGAGTGAATCCCACTAGCACGCGGTTGTGACGTGTTACCAACGGTGAGGGATTTTTGTCGCTGAATTTAAGATTCTTTTTAGCGTGGCCGATCGCACGTGAACGAACGAACACGTAGAACAACCGCCCCGCATCGTGATCGTGCCTTGTCCATTTATTTATGTTCTGTTTCCAGGGAATGATTGGCGTCATTCGCCGCGAGAATATCAGCTCTCGGGAATACCTGAGTCCAGAGCGAGAAAGTTAAAAACCACAAGACATTCCAATTTGACTTGACAGCCGACGGTGAGCATAAATCCGCAGCAAATTCGATCGTCGCTTCTCGCGTCTCGACTTGTACAGTTTAAGGTCAGTCCTTATGCGGTCTGTCAGCCACCAGACAACCAAAATAAAATGTAAATACCACGCCATCGGACTCCATTGGAGTATGTTTGCAACAAGTAGCAATCGAAAGCATCAAAGGGATCCCCTCCACCCCCTGCTGTCTAAGGTCACCAATAATACCAATTTCTTAATGCCCGCAGTGAGATGATTAGCCCGTCAAGGTTAAAACGGTGCGTGACGTCCGATTACGCAGCTCCCAATCGAATGTCAATTTCGGAAATGGAAACAAAGCATTCGATCAACCTGATCCGGCAAGGGGGGGGGGGGGGTCTCTCTGCACGCGCTTCTTCGCTGTGCTTCGGTGCGGCGAGCACAAACATACTCGTGTGTTGTGCATTGATTGTTTTCGAAGCATTCGTTCCAGTGTTACGCATGTGGCCTGTGGCGTGCCTGCGATGATGTCAAGGTGAGGTGATTTCCCTAAAATTGCCCCGGAATAGTGTCAATCGATTGCGACACGGCCCTGGACCAAAACAACCTGGACCACCGCTGACCAGGTTCCTATGAACCGGGCGACTGTTTAGGGAACGGCCGTTTTTGGTGTGGTTCGCGACGCGAGCAGCGTAACGAAATGGATTCCCCACCACCGGAGGTCCTTCCTTCGTTCGTCGCTTGTGGTAGCTTGGGGAATGTCGCTACAGGATGACCACCTTGGGTTGGTATTTTAGCAATGGTAGCAATTAGTACAAGGAGAGGTCATACTCCAAAACATAACTAACATGTGCTTTGATAAACGAAACGTTTCTTTGGAAGCTCTTCTCGGAATGGCATAAATAGTTCAAGGACCGTGGTCAGGCTCTTCCCTCTAGCGTCTCATTGCCCATAATGTGCCGCATAAGGTGATAATGGTGTGTCAGGGCGGACTAATGGATTACCCAGGTACATACATAGATTGATTACCAACTGAGGCTGAGCAGCAAACTTGCGCAAAAAATGGGACGATGATTCCATCAACTGGCCTGGCTGGCCATTATGCTTCGCATCAGCAGCTGTTTTCAATTGACATCATCGATCAAGAGAAGCCAAATTTTTTGCTGACCATTTGCCCGACAATACATCAAAAACAAAACGCAGAAACGAGGAAGAGCCACACAGGCACCCCCAACCCCCAAAAAAAAGAAGAACTCCACGTGACACACTTTGACGAACACACTTTGGCGTGTCTTCCGGAAACCGCATCGGAAGGGAACGAACAGCAGCAACCCAATTAAGTAGGCCCGCGGCTCTAGGCGAAGGTCATGGCTGCTGCTGCCGCCACGCTGTGTCATTCCGCTGGTCCGGTTTATGTATTTTTTTTTAATGTTTATTGCTTCCGAACCCTCTAAAGCCGGAGAGGCTGGTTTTGCGGGGAGGCACCAGTCCCTTTGCACCGTTCGGAAACCCGAAGCGTTGAATCATGCTGAACCCTTGATTTGATTCGACAAACGTCGTGGTCCGCGACGACACCGCGGTGCCAATGATAAAGTGCGTCTGCCACCCCACTCGTCGTTAAGCTCCGTCGCAAATCAGACCCACACGTCTACTGTCTGCTAGCTCCAAAAATAACACCCTCGCCTTCCTCGCCTCTGCCCTTTTATCAACCAAAGGTGGGGTGGTTCCTTGTCGTCGCGCTGCCTTGGACTTACCGAATGACCTTACGTGAAGGGCCGGCCGGGAAATAGAAGAACGAGCATCCATCCGCAAGACAATAACACCAGCGGTTTGTTGGCAGCGGAGCGCTGGCCAGCTGGCCACACGTGAACCGTGGAGCTTTCAATCGTGAAGCGAAGGCGGGCACGCGCTGTGTTTTACACGAATGTTGAACACATTTATGAGCACAAATTAGTGGCCACACGCTTCACTTTGCTCCGGCGGTGGAACGGGCGTTGATGTGAGCCGCTTACTGCTCCATCAATCTTGTGTAAGGCGATGAACGGTTATGCCGCCGACGGTTTTTGGAATGTAATCCAAACGGAAAAGGTCTTGGACACAAAACTATGCAATCGTCATAAATATTCCAAGGTGGCAAAGGAGTGGTGTGATCAATCAGCTGACTGATGACGGATGGGTTTATAGAGGACGAAGGATCGAAAAAAACGGACTCAAAATTCATCTCTTCAATATTAATAAATACAAATCGTAAATTTAACGCGTGCGTGACTCTTTAAAATGTACAAACAATCATCTCTTGTTTATGGTGAGCTCGATATGGTTATGATTAATAATATAGCACCAGTTAATGATTGGATCTTATACTAAATAAATTAAACAAAACAGAAGTAAAAATAAATGACGAAACAAAACAGAAAAAAAACAATAACTAACCTTCGGTAGGGTGGGCTACTGAGTGTGTCCGAACTTTTGGAAAGTATCACATCCTGACTAGCTCTACGGGTCCTGGGGATGGTCGGCCGGAAACGCCACGCGAGCGAGTGCCATTAGTTGCGGACAACAGTAACAGGACATGCATGCAAACGTGGTTTACGGAGGTTTCGATTGCGGACACGATCGAAACGGAACGACATTCCCGATGATCGGACGGTGGAGTCGAAGAACACACAACATAAAACAGGAAACGGAGGAGGAAAAAGAAAAATAAAGCAAACAGAAAAGAAAAAGAATAGTTAATACAAAACCTAAATAAACAAACAAACAATAAAACGCCTAGAACGTAAAATCCAACTGGAGTTATCTGAAATGACGAATGGTTTAGAAGGTTTAATGATGGTATAAACCATCGTATTAGCTATCCATTACTAGAAAAGTGATATCCGAGTGGCGTGGAATTGTTTTCCAAAACAAAACCATGCACATTTTGTCAGGCGTAACTGTGAGATGCGTAGCGAAAACAACCATTTGTCACCGTCTATTATCCCTATCACTCAAATGGCCCGTCCACGCTTATGCAATCCCTCCATCCATCCATCCATCCATCCATCCATCCATCCATCGTGCACGGCGTTGGCCTCGGGCTTCTTGTTGTCTTTGCACCGGACGTTGTCTCATGTGCGCGCCGCTCGATGGGGCGCACACACCAGAACTTTAATCTCTTCCACTCGATCGATAAAACCCCTATCCAACCGCGACGGTCCCCGGGGTTGGCGATAAGGGTCTCGAAAACAATACACGCAACAGCACAGCACAACACAACATCCGAAATTCAATCAACCTCGGGCGTAGCAAAAGCCAACCAATTACCATCTGCTGCTGCTGCTGCTGCTGCTGCTCCGAAATCGGAATCCGCGGGCGGTCGGTGCGATAAAACATTCGTCGATTGAAAAACGATGACTTAACAGGTTGCTGTTTGAGCCAGCCAGTGGCCTGGGAAGACCTGAGTCACGCCACACCGACAGCGACAAGCGCCCTGCCAGGAAACTAGCTGACCCAGCGAACAAAACCCCACACAAAACGCTTGACCCAATTTCTTACACAGAGGGTGTTTCGAAGTTTAAGCACCCTCCCTGGACAACCGCATTTCCCAAGTGTGAACCGCATTGTGGGGCCCCCTTCTCCGGGCTCTTGGTGTGCCTTACCAATAATGCTCCTTAAACTTCGATAGATGGCTTTTAATTTTCTTTGGTTTCTCCATGATCGGCCAGTCCACCGCCAGTCGTCGATCTTTCTCACTAAACCATAAACCACCAACGGCGCTAGAGATCACATGCGCACGTGCACTATCCGCTATCCGCGCTCGACGCACTTGCACTCACGGTGCCAGCCGGTTCTACACTAAGCGTGGTCGCTGAGCAGCAGCAAATGAGGCTGTTCATGGGAGAGGGGGGTTCTGTAATCAGTAACCGACGCCCACTATGGTCACTTCGGATGCTGCTGCTGGGATGCCGTGACCGTGGTTAGCCGAACTGAACTGCTTAGCCACTATGCGCGAGAGTGCGTGTAGGACCGAGAAGTTTCCCGCGCGGACACAACTCTAACTCCAACTCCTCGCCCGTAAATGGGCAGCGCCGAACAGTTCGACGGACAGCACACCTGAAGCTGCCGATAAGCTGATGAGCGTTTGTTTATGATTGTAGGTTAAACAGTAAGGGTTGGTACACTAGGAACCACGCATCGGGCACTGCACATTATCGACAATGGGGAATGGCTGGTGCTACTGTTTGACTCTCTCTCTCGTCTCCAGCGTCCAGTTGGGCACAAATATTGATTCCCGGCACTCTATCCGTTCGGCTCGACTGTTCGACGGTACCGCGCACGGCGCTTATCACGATGCGACTGCGCAGTGTCGCCATCGAGGAGAGATGGCCGCCTGTGTGCGGCTGGAATGGGAATTATTTTTATGTTCCATTTATCGTTCTGGGTCCCGCGGGCAGCGGGCAGCGAGCGACAAGCGCAAAAGGCGGATAGGGGCACGTGACCGACCGAACTGAAGGTGATAGACGACGACGAGAGATCCACGACGGATCGATCGACACACACCGGTGTGTGCGTGTTTGTGTGTTTGTGTGTCCAGTCTGTGCGAACGAGTACACACTGACTATCACCAACTTCGACTGGCTGGAACATGCGCGCCGATGATGCCATCAGTCCGCACCCTCAGGAGTGGGTTAACTGGCTAATCCCTTTTTACAAGCGACTGCCACTGCCCTGGCCCTGGCCCCCTATACGCACGGGCTGGCTGGATGTCTGAGCTACTAACACGTTCAGCCCAAAGTCCATCCTCTAGCGGCGCACAAGCTGGTCAAACATTTGCTCACGCTAAGTGAGTGAGCGACACGCAATCTATGGTCGCCAATGAAGGGCGCTGGAGGCTCAAAAGGCATTTCAAAAACAATGGTAAGTACATGATCCTTCTGCTAGCAGACTGATTCGATGAGCGTCTGTGAGTCATTTCCTCGTCGAAATAGGTTAAACAATCACTACGCTCGCGGTTTGACGAATCTGTTTGTCATCATCGGTGCTATGATAAGCTTAGATAATGCCAAAGGTGTCACTATCTCGCGTACTAGCTGCTGTATTGATGCGTACAGGATGAGCGAATAGTATCTCTCTTTAGACAAACGGTTACACCGATTAAGCATCAATGTTTGTGCTAATCAGGGACAAATGTAATCGGGAATTTAAGCATTTTGATAAACCAGACATAATTGCCTTGCCCTAAACTGATCACAAAATGCAACAGCATAACACCTCACATCGATTTCTGGCAAAATCCAAATGGTTGCATCATCTAAAGCGTTCGGCGGACAGAATCCTACAGAGCAAGCGCACAGGGCACTGTAACATTTCATGCCAGACAGTGTGACGTACCAGCGGAAGAAACCCCCGGCCGCGTGCCTCATCGGCATTTACAGATAGGACTCTTAGTGTGAGCAGGATGACGTTGAATCAATCAAAAGTTATCGGCTCGGTATCAGCATCTTGTGTGTTTGCTTTGGGTTTTGCAAATTGAAGTATCGTCGTACCGCTGATAAGAACATCCACCACAGATATATTCATGTAATCGCTGCTGAGATTGCTGGACGTCGCATTCTTTAAATTTCAACGACTCATAGCCGTGCCTCATCATTGTGTGTATCCAGCATCAACAAACATCCGATTGCGATTCTCCACCCCTCTTGCATCACCCGGGGTTAGAACTGCGCCCGCCGAGGTTCTGCTCATTGCATCATTTCAACCTCTCAGCCACTGAGGCTACTCCGTACATGCTTCGATGATCTCATGCGTGTCCCAGATGCCATACGCACCTGTTTACCTACTGCCTGTCAGCGGTCACGTAGCGCACGCCAAGCTTCGTCTCTCGAAAATAGCCTTCAAACGCAATGACGCGCTAGCAGCGTCAGCATTATTGTCACGGAAAAGGAAGTGAGTGCACTGAACTCAAAAGCCGCGATCACCGAGCGATCACAGTGCAGGAATCTCAACGCAAATGGCGGCGATGGTTGCCTGACGGTCAGTGAGACAACAACCAAATAGAGAACTACCACCTATTGCCGTATTCAATTGGAACCAATCAAAGGCGCTTTGGCGTCATAGCAACACAGGACTGAGCGGTGCGGTCTACGTGATTTGTGACAGACACACCTGACACGCCAACAGCCGCGCAGTTCTTTGTGTTTCCTTTTTTTCTTTTGGTGAAAAATATGTTTCACTTCCTGATTTCATAGCCCAATCAAAAACATCTAGATGAAGGCACAACAGCGCGGAGAATTCGATCTATTCTCACTGAAAGCTTGCTTCAGATAACGCGGCGGGGGGGGGCCTAGCGCCACTGGGTTGCATAATTACAGCTACCACAAGATGAGGTGGCATCGACCAGACGAAATAGGTCAGGGTCTGAACAAGAGTTGCATTTGAAAAATGTCATTTACAACGCCATATAATCTTGCCAGACCATACCGGTACGACGTGTGTTTCGTCTATACGCCACCAGCTTACTACCGAGGGCTTAGTGGAACGTTTACCTCACGGAGACTGTGGGCAAATATTGAACTTGCCATCGTGAAGCACTCTAAGCCCACGTTGCAAGCGAACAACGCGAACGAAGTGAACGAACTTCGCATAAGCACCGTACTGCCATTTGTCACCCACAAAGACTCCCACCTGCTAATAATTTCAATGGTAATGCACGGCGGTTGTAACATTGGCCCGTTCACAGACTTGTTCTCGGTCTACTAAACTTCTGCACTTCGCGACAGGGTTGACAGTACATCTGGGGTGAGCGGCCAATAGAAGGTTAGTTAAATCATCACAAGCAGACAGCAGACCAGACAAAAAGAAAGAAAAGCACAACAATCCTCCGTTGCAACCATGATGGCCGATAGTCACCTTTGCTTCAGGTTGTCCGGAACAAAGATGTTCCACCACGAGTGACGCTTCTCGCGCCCATACTTCCCACCACCGTACGCCGTCGAGTCGATGCCATTGGCTGATCCGAAGCTACTGAAGCTGCCGGCACCCGCCGGCGAAGATTCCTGCGCCGCGCTGCCCTCGCCACCATCCAGCGACGCTGCCATCATGCCCTTGCGCCTTCGTCGCTCAAGTTTCGTCTGCCAGGAGGATGATCGGCGTCGCTTCTTATCGTAGCCCGCGCTGCCGGGGCCACCGTTGCCGTATGGATCCTGGTATCCATTCGCGCCATCGCCACTTGGCGGTAGCTTCGATGGTGACGGTGCCATAGCGAACTGATCCGTGTTCGGTGCATCGTTCTCGATGTCCGATTCACTCGTCTTGATGTACTTTTCCGGAATTGTGCTGATCGTATGGCCATTGTGGTGGTGATGATGGTGATGACTGCCGGAAGGTGAACCGCCTCCCGTCGCCAGTGACGAGGTGGACGATGATCGGGAATCCCGACGGCCGAGAAACACGTCCGCTATGGAGCTGCGCCGTTTGTTGCTTTTGTCTGTGCTGGGCGATCCGCGGGAACCACCACCACCGCCACCAAGGAGCGCAAAACCGAGCGAGCTGCGACGGGGCGGTTTCGACGAGAGGCCATTCTTGATGTTCAAACTACTGCTACTGTGGATGGCACTGGATTCGCGGCCACCGGGTGCGGCCCTCAGACCGTGCAGCAGCACCGTGTCGCTGCTGACCGAGGTGGTCGTCGTTGTCGAGAGACTAGATTCTTCGTCCAGCGACACCAGCGTCGGTATCGAGCCGGTGCTGATGTCCTTCCGCGAGCGGTACTTGCCCGGCGCGGACAGTATACTGGTCATGTTTCTTTACTAGGGGCTGGATTGAAAGAGGGGATCCAAGAGAGAAACGAAAACAAAAAACAAAAAAACAATTCCATTGATGCTGAGGAGCTCTTGAAGCGTTTTGGCTTTGGATTTTGTGATCCTTGACCACGGTGATCGCTCTCTGTTTCTGGGCTGCGTTATTCTGCGTGTATTACCATCATTAAGCGAGTGGCCAACATTTAGGTCAACAACTGTGAATGTACTGATTATTCTCGGTGTCTTGCACTCTTTCAAGTGTCTCTCCCGTATTATCGTATCGGCTTCTGAAGAGCCGAAGTGCTTCAAGTTGGTCACGTTTTGCCGCGATAAGCCAGACTCGTGTGTGCTACTCACTTGAAAGGCTACTCGCGAACTGCACTACCGGTGGCGAGGCACATCGTACAGAGAGGGAGAGAGAGAGAGGCGAGGGTGCCTATGCCCCTTAAACTTGACAATGAAAACAATCCACATCAATCGGGGTGTGTCACGCTTCTGAAGGTGCGATCACGATCACACACGCTCGCACACACCCACCCACACCACAAGCGGGGGTACTGAGGGGATTAATGGCGAGATAGAGGATTGATTTATCATCTGCACGTGGGTGAACGGTTAAATTCGAAATCGCTGTACGTGCTGCGCTTCAGTTGGACGTGGTTCTGCCGCACGCTGGTTGGGTTCATTTTACAACCGGCACCAAATGGGTAACCATTTAACTCGGGAACCCTCAGGACTGTGCTTGCGACGACCGTGCAGTAATCGCGATTTTGGCACGACCCATAGGCCCTTGGGATCCTAGGAGTCATGGAGTAAGATTTAGAAGGAACCACGAAGAAAAAATGTGCTCATTGCTTTATGTTACAAATCACACAAAAAAAACTCGTTATATCTTCCAATCCCATTTTGATCAGCCACCTATAAATACTTCACAGTTTCAGGATGTTCAATCGGTGGCCCGACAATGAAGTGTCCGATGATGGGCAGAGCAAACATTGATTCCCATCAGTAGCGCAATTGTAACACGAAAGCGTCCACTAGAATTCAATTTTTATGGTGTTGCTCTGCCGTATAACCAACAGGCATTCGTCTGGCTCCTACCCCCTCGCAGAGTTTTTCATAAAACGATTTGTAATTGAAAACCACAAATTTCCCCCTCGGTCTCGCCTCTCTCACCACCATCGCCACCATACGACGGGGTTTCCTCAGTTCGCTTCGGTATGGTTACTGTTCAATGGCTACGACACAACGGCGCTTCACCCCCCGGTCATCGTCATCCGTTGACCGATGCCAATTAGTGTTCGCTGTGCCACATATCGTACGAGGAATCTGAAGGGTGCTGCTGGCGCACGGAAAAGGCAGAAAAATGATGGAAAAATTCAATTGAATTCCATTCGAATGGCGGGCACGAGTACAATCGCACAGTATCGCTGCGTATCAGCAGAAAGCGCGCCCTCATTGTAGCGCGCACCATACCGATGGAAATTGGATGCATTGCAGCAGGATTGGATTCAGCAGCATGGAGAGCATGGATATCCAGTATCGCAATGAGCACTGGCCACGGTGCCTGCGGTTGTATCCCGTATCTCGGACGATTTGAAGAGCTGCCATTGTACTGACTGCTCCGTTCGCTGGAATCATTTTTTTTTGGAGTTCAAAATCGTATCATTGGAGTCAATAATGTTCGAGTGATGGAAATCCCGATGACCTAGCGGGTCTGCTGGTGTAATTCACAGTTCCTTAAACAAGCTTGTGAGCTTTGTTTCACTTTCGTTATCGAGTGCTGCTTTTCCGCAACTCTGCTCATTGTATAGAATATGAATAGCCTTATGAGGATTCGAGTCAGAATTCAACGAGATGCACCAATAGCACTTTCTTTCAGCAGTTGACCAGTTGCAGGATGCATCTCAAAAACTATTCCCCTGAAATAGGAAATAACCCATACGTTGGGCGTCCACGTGCGTTGTGCACTACGAAAGCACCCCAATCAAGGATCGCTGCCATCTCGCCGCTATTGTTCACATTACATTGCGTTGTTTTCCCTTCCATCAGTCCAATTTCCGGGGTACAATTAACTGAATCGACCGCAAAGGCTACCGTCGTCAAGCGTCATCACCGGCGTCATTTTTGTCGTCGATCTACAACTCGAGATCGCTCTTCGAGAAATCCACCCGTTTCACTTCCTCGATAGCGTCAATTATCCTAGCAAGAGCTGTCCGGTTACTTCGCACGCAATTTGCGGCCGTTAAGTGTCTTCCGTTGTCGTCCCGTCGTCATCGAACGTTCTCTGCTGCGAATATTCGAAGAGAACGAACGTTTGCGAATGGTTTGATCAATTGTGGTGTCCACTTCCAGTGGCTGCCAACAAAGTGCTCCACTACCCGGGGAAGAGGGACGCGAGATGAGTAAACATCGATCACGGTACGGTTATGAGCGGAATGAGGAAACACACCAATTGATCAATTGATTATCAAGTGCGGCGTGATCGGGATCTCTATCAGGAAAGGAACTGCGAAGCAAGTCAGTCAGTTCGTCTAAAATGATAATTTGAAGGAATATTATCATTAAACTGTTGCCGCTGCTACTGCTCACCGTGCCATACGGAGAGTTCACTTTCCCAAACCACCGTCGATCAAAGCGATCGATAGCGAATCGTAAATGTCGGACTTTTATTAGATTGCAATTTGCCGCAGCTGCCACAGGCACAGCGGTTATGGCTAGAGGCGGAAAATGGAAACAATTTTCCGGCCATCGGCAATACACCACGGTTTCATAGTCGGTTTCGTTTCAGCTGCTAGTTCGAATGGAAAGAGAGCCGCAAACAAGCGCTCCGGTTTTATTGCGCACTAGCGCGGCGTGTGTAACGGATTCAAGATGCAAACTGGCGAATAATTATAAGCCATTACACCTACTGGACCAACGGTGGTGCGGCTCGAGCAATAAGCTGTCCCGCTGTGGAGTGCGGAATTATGCAAATCGGGCGATTAGCGACTACGCATTTGCTAATGTTCAACGCGTACGCATTCTGAAACCGTTCATTTAAATTTAGAAAAAGATTATACTAATAACGATTATCGATTGTAACGATTTCCGACATTTGAAGAGTTCATTAGAAATGGTTGATGTCGATCGATCGGTGACCAGTTATGACTTGTCTTTTTTTGGCTTGATTTTCCACTCCCCAAAACGGGTGATGGATAATCATCGATTACCGTAGTGAAGAGCAACAGCAGAGTCGACAAAAGCGAAACCAACTCGCCTCCAGAAACTCGCCTGCACTTGGGATGAGTGTGGCCACCACACAACAGTCGATGGCGGTGGCGTTGCTGTTATGCCCACCCGAAGTGGCTCTGTGTTGTGGTTCGATGCGAAAAGAAAATATGAAAATTACGAAATGCGGCATAAATTGTGTAAGTAACTGATTAATCTAAGGCCGCAGCCGTCGCCACCACTGGGGTCCACGGTAGACTCTGTGTAGGTTTGAGTTTGATTTTCCGTTCGATTCCGTTGCATCACGCTACGGTGGTCGCGACCGCGTATTGCGCGATAGTCTTATGGTGGCGGCACCTGTGCGTCCCACCCTACTGCTCCGTACTACCACGGCTGCAAAAATACATTCCGCGACTACGAGCATCATCATCATCAACATCATAATCGTGTCGGGTGGCTGGTAGTGTGCTTTCGAATTGTAGAAAAGGGACAGCACGACAGGCGGGGTGTGTTTTGGGATAAAATGATACATTAACACCCCTCGAAGACAGAGACCGCCAGATGTTGATAGATGGTTGCTGATTAATGGTGACCAAGAGCCACGCACGCTGTGGTCGCAGCTCCTTCGTTAGAGTGATCACATTACGATTGTGTATGGGAAGGGTAAGCAGGGACAAGGAGAAAGGATGCTGTCCTCGAAAAGACGCGGAAGATGTACCCATAGACAAGTCTTGACAGCAGCCGTCTAATCATCCATTACAGCGACCATCATTGGCCGCATTTACCGTCGGCAAGCAATTCAAATCGATTGTGAAAGGAGGTCTAGGCTAGTGAAGAGAGTCATCACGCAACATAACGATGGCCAAGCCACTGTTGCCGGTCGTACAACGAAAGAGGAAGGGGCTGGATGTCCACTTGGCCTATTTATGAAATAAGAAGCTTCTCTCGAAGGGCCGAGACGGTATTCGGTAACAACGGAACGCGATAACGTGCCCTAAACGAAAAGAACCTCCAATCATTCTACAGAGCGCAACAATGTGGTGCTTCGCAGATCATTCTGTACTCAGAATCATTTGTTTCCTGTCAGTCCGTTTGGCCTCAGCAGCAACATCCCAAATGAGGTGCATCGGTGGCGCGAAAAAAGACTAAAAATAAATTTGCCACTCTTCCCACTGTTTGATAACATTTGATTCGCAAACATTTCTCTCGTAAACTGCCTCTGGTACCACAATACGTGGCGGAGGTTCTACTACAGCGTAACAACATCGAACACCAATCGATCACTCGTGGGCGACACTTTCGCTTTTGCCGAAGAGATCAGTACGCACGAGGCGCGCTAGAGCTTCTGCTTTTCCTCGCGAGCATCCCTCGACTGCGTTTGTTTTCACATTTCCATTTCACTTTCCCGCCATGCGAACCCCCAATCGCGTTCGACACCCGACACAGCAGCACCCCAATGCAATGGACGCTGGGCTGTTGCGCGGTCGATGCGGTTTAACGACGACGCCATAAGCCGGGTATCACCATCCTCCCCCTTCCACGGCGTAGGCGACACCGTGGGCACCGACAGCGGCAGTTTGGCCAGTGGCCAGGAATTGTGAGGTGCATATGCAAGACGAGAAATGCACCGAAAGGGGGCGATGGTGGGTTGCATTTCACCGGGCGTGTTTTTGCAAATCGTGTGCACGCCGCCATCCAAGTGAAACTATTTTGGGTGAAGTGCTGAGCCATCGAGTCGTGTTTTTTTTTTCATACAGACACACATACATGCCCAGCACAGTGGTTAATTGATTGAGTAAAATGGGCTAATAACCCAATGTTCCATCATGGCGAGTAGAGAGGATTTGGTCGTATTGCGGGTTGATTACAATAATTAAAAGATGCTGAAGGGGTTTTCAATCGGTTCATCAATAGAATCAACTTCTATAACAAATTAGTAACCAAACATTGTTCAATTAATTGACTAAGAAGACATGTTTTGTGAAAGCGTAAACGTTTGCTTGCCAACAATGTAATGTCCCGTGCAACAATGTATGCTAGCGTCACTTTAACGAATATGAAGGGACCACAGGCATAGAGAAACATTAACCAAAACAAAATGCATGCCCACCATAAAACGGTGGTCAGCAAAAATCGTCGTCGCAACATTAAACATAAACATCCTGGGGTTCGTCATGCGATCGAATAAACAGTGTTTCGAACGCGAGAAAGGGTTTTCAATATGCGGCAGTGTTGCAGCAGAGTCCATCGAAGCGAGAGATCAATTCTGATTAGTGAGTCAGTAGTGCTGGTTGATTTTGCGAGTGACAAATGTGAACGGTTCTTGCGATAATTTAAAAAAATATGTTGATGGAGAGAGGTACAGCTCTACCGATATATTCTGTTAAGAGGTATGTAATTATAAAAAGTGTATGAAACACGTGTTTAAATCCCCAATCTGTTTAATGAACAATCAATGCTTGTGCTGTTAAGAGATAAAAATTTTCTAAATGGTGTGATGCTCGATGCTCATCGCCTTAATTAAAAATCAAACAAACTATCTTACATTTTGGCCTTCCATCTTCTGTTTCCCATAATGCGTGCTGCCCAAGTGATCGTGTTATTCGTGGTGGACGAAGCCACGGTGATACCGAGCACCGACTGCCACAGAGACACCAACAGCTGCAACAGTGGGTGTGATCAATGCGCCCGATTATGTTTGCTTTCGCTTCGCAAAAGGTATGTGACTCACGTGTTGTTTGTTGACTGTGAACAACAGTATTGCGCCGTCTTCCTCATGCACGAGAACGGCGAATGCATGTAATCATTGATTGCTTTAGATAATTACTCTTGATAAATGATAATTTACGAAGATCCAAAATCAATGTCCCATTCGCATACAACCCTCGTACCGATCCAGCATCCGTTGGGCAGCGATCAATAAAATTGGAATGCCAGTTTAATTGTGACAGCACTTTTACATCTTCTGGTACAGTTAAAACTGAGCGTTTTTACGATATGCTTCATTCTGTACTCCAAAATGTTAAATAACATTGGCCGATACTTTTGCTCTAAATTTACGGCCCATAAAAATTGTCCAAACATACATAAAAGACGGTGTGTTACGTGCAACGTGACTGACAGAAGCAGCAGCAGCAGCAGCGGTTGCAGAAGGGTGCACGCTGTACCTGGGGCAGACAGCTAGAGAATGTGCTTGAGAGCACTCGTGAAACATGGAACGCACATGAATGTGTTCGAATTCGAACGTAAAGAGCGCTCCGTAGTCTCATCAGCACGAACTGCAAAGTCCAGTCGAGTCCGAGCGCCCCTTCTAAATACTACTTCTTCAGCGACCCTGAGACAAGGGATGCGGCGCCAATGGTAAGCCGGAATTAATGTTCGACCATCGTCATCGCCGATGGATCCATTTACGAGCAAACGCAAAAAGTATCCCGTTAAGCAGAAGGTTACAGCATTCGCGAAATATGCTTTCGAGCGTCGCTGCTCAAGGCTACTACTCTGGTTTGGAAGGAAGGGGGAGCAGGGGGATTTGAGCCCTCGTTAGAAGCCCGTTTGTGTTGCCCTGCATTGCGAACCATCCGCCGCCACCATAAGGTCAACCGGAGGAAGCTGTGAAGGTATCGTGCGAAGAGCGGGAGCTGGAGTGCCTCGCTGCGGAGTGGTGACCGCCATTTTCGTAGCAGCGTCCAGCTGTCAGAATATCCGCGGCCATGGCTTCGCAAGCCGCCACCGTCGTCAGCTGTTTGGAATGTCTGCGTCGGTGTGGCCTAGTATGGCCTACCTAAGGCAGTGAAGCGGTGCAAAGCGGCACCACATGGCACCTGTCATTCGTGTCCTGGCGTGGCGTGTGCCCCGTGAGAACGCTCCACTAGCACAGCCGAAGGGGAGGGCCGATGCCATTCGACTTTAATTGCCAACTAACTAACTAGCACCTTAATCGAGGACACACACGGCACGTGGGATGTGTAGCGGTTTGTGTGGAACGACGCGTAGCAAGTGTGCTCTCGTATCACTGGCCACCTTGTGGTTATCGTACCACCCCCACCCCCAATCCCCTCCACGAGACAGGACCCCTCCAGGAGAATTGTCCTCTCGCGCGACTTTCCTGCCAGCTACAACAGTGCGGATTAAGCTTACGAATGTGGCCATTGTGTCAACAATAATATTAACACCTCAAGAAGCAAGGGCCGGTTCACTTATTTTTAGATTTTCTCTGGGATTTGGCATGTATTGCTAGACATTAGGTAGTACATGTTAATTTATTAATTTGCCATTATCGCTAATTATCCGTGAAGATGATTGCGGATCATGTGGCATTAATTAATGGAGCGCCACAGATAATGCTACGACCGAACAAGTATGAATTGTACTAAGTTAATTTGAAATTAAATTTTGTTTTTGCAGATTCCTAAAAAACATCGTTCATCTGCGAAGGTAGGATTTTCATTAATTATCCCGTATCTTTTTTTCACACTTTTTTAATAACTATTTGCTTGTTTACTTGCTTTCTGATGTGTTTTGCAGATCTTTTACTTTGGAACAATTGTTCCAGCGTCACGTTGTTGACCAGATCGTTCGCTCGCTCGCGTGTCACGGATGTCGCGTTTAAGAATGCGTCGCCATGGTTGGCGGCACTCAGAACAGCTCGCAGCGGGTCACCGTCTAGCCAAGGACAGCAAGAAACAGCTATCTACGGTCGAATCGATAGCCGATGGGAGCCTGCTGCTTCTACTGCTGCTTCTAGTGGGGAGTCTGCTTCTACTGCTCAATCCGGAGCAACTAGCTACCCTGGTAGTGGTAGCGACAATCACCTTACTGCTAGCAACCGTGACAAATGCAGTCACGGAACCGGGTACATACACCACCACGCAGCTAGTGCACCGATGCCCTCCCGCCCTTCTGGTGGTGGTCGCATGCATTCCACTCGCGAATAGGCGTCTAAATCGGCGGGTTTACTTTTTTCTATTTCGCGGCAAACCGCACCAAACCGAAGATGTGATTCAGCACGGTACGGTGGGAAAGTAAATAAAACGCCGGTCGGTGGAAGGTATGGAATTTGGATGTGGAGAGGAGGAGAGGACGAGGCGTTTGCTTCACCCATTACCGGCATTGGCGTGGCGCTATTTGCGATTCACGTCTTCAAGCCTCATTGCACATAGGCAACCAGCACATCGAGGCAGGGCGAGATGAGTCAAGAACTTGTTGTTTGTTATAAATTAAACCATTCGCATCTTTGTCTCATTCTAGCCGTTGCTTCTTCACTTCTGATAATATCCCGAACGCCACCGGAAAGAACCGGAACATACATCCTTCCAACGGTTGCCTACTGCGATCGAAATCGAAAGAACGGACTGGAAACAAAACGCCATTTCCTGTCCGGCAAATAATGATCGATAGATTTATGCAAAACCGATCATTCACTGGTCGTCAGTGTGCTGAGCGACTACCACTGCTCAACGCTATGACTAGCACGAAGTCACAAAACGAAAGAGGTAACGGGGTGACATTTAGACTTCTCCATCCACTAAAGCAGCAGCAGCAGCTACGGTGGTGGCTGCCACCGAGGGCACTGCCGTGTGTATACCGTGCCGAAAACCCGTTATGCTTTGCCCACAACCATGAAGCGAATAACCGTTTCCTCCTTCACCTTATTGGGGGGTCCGTGCGGTGGATTCGCAACAACATCTAAAAAAAAAACTACCAATCGCCTCCCGGAGGGCAAGAAGGTGAGCGTTGCGTTTACCATTGTCTGGTCGTGTGCATGCACGAATATCATAACGTTCGGCTTGATGGCGTCAGAAGTTGGTTGCATGAATTTGTTCAACGATCGATACGTACGATAGTTCATAGGTTAGGACAGAAGCAATAGGTTATCCGATCATGGATCTCCTTCCAGAATGACACCACAAACCATTACGAGGAGGAAAGACATCTTCTTTGTTAAGCGCCATCGTCTTGTCGACACGCCTTTCCAACCTAATTGAGAGGTTATGCCAGACCAGTGTCCCTCACGGCGACGGGAAGGTCTACTTAACGGTACCACACCCGTGATGATGATGCTGCCGCTAGGTCGCACCCTCGCACTAGCAATACGATAGTTCATATTAACCGATAATTTACGATCACTGTGCTGCTCTCAATGGAACATTAAACTACGGAGGCCCCCATTGAAGGATATTCAAGGTTGGGTTTAAGTGAATTTTAAGCGCTTATTGAGCCATAACACGCTAACCATAGGGCGGCTTCGTGCCATTGCTTTGTGGCGTGTTGGAAGAAACCCGTTTCTGTCTTTCTGCTGCTCGGAACCAGTGTCGATCGTTTACAAAAGTACAATGAAAGCCAATGCAAAACATCGCGATTATACGGCCGATAGTGTCTCCCCGGTTCGAACCGATGTCACCTGTTTGGTCACCATTTTCATGTTCCGCCGAATTCCACCGGCAGCGATGCATTGTAGCTCCATTTGTTTTGCGCCGGGAGAGCGCATCTTGCCAAGGCCTCGAGCCAACATGTTGTCCTTTCGCTTTCGATGAGCGAACGAGTGAAGGAGGAAGCTTAACGCTGCTCCTAGCTCGGTCACCCCATCATCATCATCATCATCAACATCATCTCCGCCATCATTAGCGTAGTGGTGTCGCAAACGCGCGGTCACCACGGCACCGTGACCGGTTCATTGTCGGTGCACGTGGAGGTGAATGATATATTCATTAAGCAGTCGTCGCATCGAGCCTTCGCCTGGATCGCAAAGCTGCGCACCACAAATAGGAAGCGATAATTAATGCTAACCACGGTGCTAATTAGTGTGGTCAACCAATTTCAGTTTCGGTTCAAACCAGTTGGCATGCGCCGGTCTCCCGGTCTACGCACCCGGCGCCCCCGGTGGGGCCACTTCGTCGCACCACTCCACCGTTGATCCGTGATTCACACGTGCACTGGCCGTTCTAGTGTTTGTTGAACAGCTTTGCGCAACAGGGTTGTAAATGCGAAGATCGGGGTGACGAGATCGAGATCGGCTTGGGCTTGGGGTGTCGCGGAGTCGCAATCACTGGAGGAATCTCAGGTCATCGTGTGACCGTAACGAGAGCAATTCAATGGTCAAAAGCACACCTTTTGGTCGGTTGGTGGGTCGGCACCTTGTTGACAAGGAATGCTGAATTGAAATCCAATTTGTTGGCCCATTTATTACTCGGCACACCGTGACCAGCCCCTCGTTTCTATATCCTGTATGCCGGAGAGGTAGCATTCGAATCGCGAACTAATGCGATCAGTGAGTTGGGTGAACATTCACAGCAGGAGTGACCTTGGATTTGAGATTAGCAGGACTACATTTTAACGAGTATTTAAATTCGCATTCCTTTTGCTTCTTTCTAAGGTGTCTGGCAAACCAACAAGATCAACGCAAGTGTACTGACAGTCTGCAGTAGATTGTGTTAAGCTCTGAACAAACGATCAAAATGCCAACTGCCACTCATCGGAGCGGAACGAACGTTGGACATGGAAGCAAAGGAGACATTTAGCACAAAAGTTTACGAAAAAAAATAACTAAACCCGTCCTCCAGGATTTCAGTTCCGAGTAAGTTGTTTTGTAAAGTGCTGTTTTCCAGCATCGCTCACCGCCAAAAAACATTCGCAACCCACAGCAAACCAGTTCTGTTTGTTAGGGGATGTTTTATTTCCGTACAAACACATATTTGCGCTAAAAATAGAATTGGCCACATCAAACAGGATCTTGCCGTCCGCCGTTCGTGACCGTCCACTCTGTCGGATCACTTCGCTCGCACCGTCTGATGTGCTTCATCATGACCATATCTTGAGCATACGAGTGATGTACCACGTTCTGTAGACTGTAGATGCATCATTGCAATTCAACTGAGCCACGAACCCAGTAGCACAAGTGTCCGTCCACTGAAGAGTGCTCCTGGCCATCCTGAGGGGTTGTTGCGGAGAAGTGATCACTTATTTTAAGGTGATCGCGCCACGATCGCCATCCGGTCGAGTGGCTCGTGGAGCGTGTGTACGCCGATCACTCTCAACACAAATCAATTCACCTCAATGCTCCCAATGTAATCGATGTAGTCACTAGAAGGAGGATCATACGAACACACATACAGTCGGTTTTTTTTTATTTTAGAAGCCAATTCTCTCCGATGACTACACGCTATTGCTTTGATCTGGTTAGCCAGCGATCAGCCAGCATTCTCACTCACCATGTGACCGTCGCCACGATTGCTGGAGCGTGAGCAAAACCTGAACTTGCAGCAGTTCTCGGCCCATGGTACACGTGCTCTTTCGAGTCGGTTCTCCAACGCACTATACTTCCTTTCGAGACGCACTGGCGGGGGCAGACAGGTTTTTCGCGTGACGCTGCGAACCATGTGGCCCAATGTCTGGCGGCGTTCGTTCGAATTGCGTGTACCCCGGACCGGCAGCGCCACTGGCTGAACGAGAACAAGACGAGAGGTGAGGTTTTGGGTCGTGGAGTGTGGCCCACCGGGCGCTTTACACGCGGGAGTCGGCCAGCCCTCTAGTGTGGCAAGTGATCGTGCCCCAAAGAAATGCCTAAAATCGTTCACCAGTTTGGTCACCGATTGCCAAGCTATGCAACGGTGGTATAGAGAAGAAAACCAGCTTTCCAATGTGTCAGGAATGGATTTTCTTAGGCGCAGCGTCCAGAGCAGCGTTAGATCTGCACGACCGATGTCCTAACGCAACAGTTGGGCCACTGCTCGTGCCTTTAGTGGGCATGTGGGGTGTTGTGTGTGCTAATATTGATTTTTTCGAATCAAATTGAAACCTCCCATGACTTTATTCGGCCAATTTTTACTCTGCGATCATATACTAGATCATCGGAATAGACACAATCAGCAGATCGTGAACTATTCCGAAGAATGATTAACGTTTCTGTCCCTCATCGACGCGGCGGATTAACATGAATCTTCCAACTCTCTTACGGTACTATCTATTGGCTGAAAAGAGAAGATCCACTGCCCCCAAAGGTAATCCAAAACCGGTCATGACGCACTGTCTATACAGCGCCCACAGTCTGGGTCCGATCATCGTCATCGGCTAGCGGTGGTGCTTAACGTGAGTTCCGCCGGTCTGCCGGCCCGTCAGTCTTCCTCTTCTTCCGGGCATCACCACGAGTTGACTTGCGCGAGCCCCCAAGTCACCACCCAGATGTGGTGTGTGGATTTCACGGCCTCTCCCGCCCCGGCTATTGCCCGACATCAGAAGAAGCGCAAGTTATGGGCTCGACCAAGAGTCTCTGTATTGGTGTTGGTAAAAGGGACCCCGGGATCTGCCATCGACCACCAACTTGGTGGAAGCTTTCTTCCGTAGCTTCAGCTGTTCGGGATGGGACGGAGCCGGTCTGATGTTCAAGAATGTGGTCAGCATGTCAGCTAGCGGGGAATACTCGCTCTACACTCCTTAGCTAACCGGCGATCGTGAGTGTAGGTATTGGTTTTAGCTTAAGATAGTAGCGTTTTTTTTTCTCAAAAACACCTAACATTACCACAAACACAAACGAACCCTTTTTTGTGAGGGTGCGTATTGCCCGATGGAATACACGCAAAATAGACAGCAAAACAGAGAGCTCTTCCTGTATTAGCAAGGTCATTAGAATGTGGAAAACTTACTTCGTTCGAAGAAATGATCAATCAAAAAAGTGCACGATGGAAACAGAATTTGTCAAATTGAAACACGGGTACGTTGATTCGTCTAAAGATGCTTTCCGGGGACAGGAAGATGCTGAGTTGTGATGGTACGTGGAACGATATAGTATGGCACACTTCTTCGCCGGCTTTCGCGATCTCGCCTGGCGTCTCGAGAGAGGGAAATGGCGTCCAGTGATCGTCGATTATGCGAACACCAACACGCTCGCTAGCGCTCTCGATCAGCGGAAGATCAGAATTTAGATCGATCGTGCTCACTGCTGACGCGCTAGGTGCCGCCACTGCACGAATCACGCGATCGCTCGCCAAGAGATGATCTTCAGCTTTTCGGCGATCACCCGATCGGATTCATATCAAGCCACCGTACGGCAGACACTAACCGTTAAGCACACCTCACAAACACAGACGATTCACACAAATACAAAAACACTAATTTACACGCGAAGCACTTTTGTCGCTGCTGACTTCTTCCCTCAAGGGTAATGATGGCGTCGGGCGGACGGATAGGAAGTAGATCGGTGGTGGTGCACTACACCAGAACCCCCCTCTCTCTCTCTCTCTCTGCTCCTCACTAGTGGCTTCCACGGCGACCGGCGCCCGTTACTGCCAGCTGGTTTTGACAATTTTTAGCCCCGTTTTTTTTTTCGTTATTTTGCTCACTTCGTTTGCTTTCCGTTTTTTTCTACTTCTTCTTTTCTCTGGTTCGGCAGTCACATCGCTGTGGAAAGCTTTCTTCTTTTCACGGTTTGCTATCTCGCTTTCTCTACGCCGCTCGATCGCCGCGTTTCCCTGTCACTCACTTTCTTTCTCGTGGTGGTGTAGCACCGACCGCAACCCAACCGCCCCGTTGCAAGATGGTGGTGGCAGCGAGTAGTAGGTAGTGCGTTTGTATAGTAAACCGTTTGCTAGACTACTCGATGATGCCTGCTACTCAGCTGATATCGATCGTGCATGCTAGAAAGCTTGGTGGGAGAAGGAGGGAAAAAACTATGTTAACTAGATATAACCATTGGCCAGCACCTCGAAACCATCGGTTGACCAGCACAGCAACACTCTGCTCTGTATACGTCACACGATAAAATGGGGTGACATTTGGACATGCGAAAACGCCAATTAATGCGCTGAAGATGCGTTACCGATCCACTGATCGACTAACGACGATTGCATGTTTGGCTGACTGGCTGGCTGGCTGGCTGTCTGGTTGGATGTCTGGCAGGCTAGCAAACTTTCACTTGCAAGAAGCGCGTGCGCACACTACTGCAGCACGGGTCGGCGGCCACTGTCGCCACGATGGCGAGCACGAGCCATTGGCGAGCCCGCAACGTTGTCGTGTGTAATCATCCACTGGCCACACTACCAAGCACCAGGGCGGGCACACCGACAACAACAAACGGCTCAAAATACTTCGACCTCAAAATGGCCCAAGACGCGTGGCTGGCTGGCAGCAAAATAACGCGTTAAAACCGTCGACTTCAGTTGCGTATTCCACTAAAACACAAAAACACTCCAGTTTCCAGCTCTTTCACCAGTTGGTAAGAGTAGAACGAGAACGAATCTACTCGTCCAGCACCAACAATACAAACAGAACACTTGCTAGTAATAGCCACCACGAGAGGTTACAATGCAATAGCAGGTAGGTCACTCTAAAGGTCTACACATCCCACTACACGCACCATCGCTCCTTCAAGTTTCGCACTTGCACAGTTTAAATACAATTCCAGCAAGCACACATGATCGATCACATAAGCCCGGCACTCGGGTCGATCTTTTACCGGGATGAAACGGAATGGCCAACAACTGATGCTGGAAGCTGAGGATGCGCGATAACGCGTCGTTTTTCGATGTGAGACGAGAAACGGGTGCAAAAGGGAAGCTCAAGCTTTGCGCTGTGTTGCGTTGCGTTGCGTTCGGTAGTTCGGATACTAAATGGTGCCGATCGTGGTCGCAAAAGATTTAAGAGCCCCCCACAAGCTTCTTGTGCCGCTGTGGCGACGATCGTGATCACGAGAACCCTCGCTCGACAGCGCACGATCGTCGCTCAAAACGAACTCCTCGGGCCGATCGCGATCGCGTTTCCATCGGGTACACTCACGGGCAGAGTGAGTACCTTTGGGGCATGGGGTGCGCTACTCTTGGTCGCCGCTCTTCGGCGGTACCTTTGGGGCGAGCTTTCCCGGCAATTCCGTTGGTAGTGGTAGTGTAAGCCTTTACCGGCACGATCGCAAGCACCGAGCGATGGACTGCTGTTTCACGAACCCCGAGAATGAGCATCCACGATCTTTATGCAGCCAAAGAGCCTCGTGGTGAAGGTAGGAGCAGCATATGATCGATAGATTGAACTTGTGTATCTTACAGGAGCTTCATTCCTTTCACTAGATAACCCGATGACCTTTTGCCATGGAATCCTTCATTGGAGACACTCTACCGGGAGATTCTAGCTACCGATACCACCTACCCCACTTGTCTGAAGTGCAAACATTGAACACTTGTCACTGTGCCCTGTGCTTCTCGGCAAGGCGACACCCAAGTAAATCATTCCTCTCCTATCATGTCGCGTATCTACAATTTGCTCCCGTTGAGCACGAGGGCGATCGATAAGGGGTCGAATTCGCTGTTCAACCACCGCTCACCACCAGACCGGACCACCATCAGGTCACCTTCGAACCTGAAAAATGGACCCCCCCCCAAAGGGGTGGCTGGGTGGACCCGTTATCAGCCAATTGCATCGCCAGCTCATTCACTCCGCTTGGTGACGGCTTCGCAGGGCTTAGAGTGCGGGGCGAATGCCACGGCACCGCTCTAGCACCGGTCAAACGGCCGTGGTGAAGGTTCTGAACCAGTCGCGTACTCTAGCGCCACCCCTAATCTTGCAGTCCGGTTGAGTCTAGCGCGCAGGGCTGACTATACACCGGTGGATATGGTACAAGTCACACGGGTTGACCGTGTGTACAGAAAGTGAAAGGCCATTCACGTGAGTTCACAAGTGGCTGCGGCATCGATCGTGGCTATCCGCGATCGGTCGCGTCTATCGTCATAGCAAGGGCCTCCCGCAAGACCACAGACAGACACAAAAACCCATGCCTCATCTTTCGCAGTAGAATGCTGAGGCGGCTGGTGGCGGTGAGTAAACGGGGAGGCCCAGGTAAGCCCAGGTTCTCCACTCCTCCACCTCATCAGCATCAGCTTCAACATCCCGCGCCAGTGTGCTCGTTACACGACGGTGTCAGTTATGGGCGCTATAACGTGCAGCGTTAAGTAGAGTGTTGTTCTCACGCAAATTTGTGCAATTTGTTCGCCGATCGTGAGCATTGAAGTTTATGTGCCAAGTGTGTGGGGCTAACGGTGCCACCGAGCGCAACCGTGCCGGTGGCATAGCTTGTCCCAGTAGCAGCTACGCAAGCCGTCCTGCAGCCGTCACGCTTTATGCTGATCACCGAGCTGATGAAACTTGGGATTTGATTTGTGCAGAATGAGACGACTTCATGGGCAAGATGGCGGAAGAAGACTCTTTGAGATATGTTTTTGAGTTTGTAAATCGGAATGCAATTGTCATTTACTAAGCGCAGAACCCGGCGCCCTACCTGATTGCGAGTTCTAATGTGTCAAAAGAATCAAAATTGTGCCACCAAGGGACTCCACTAATTACAATCCGTTGGTAATTTGCCAAATCTAGTAGATTCGCATTTGAACCACAAAGCGATGTCCAAATCTGCTTCTTCGTCTGATCGATCGGTGTCTTGCGAAAAACGAATCTAGGTCCATCCTCGGGGGGAACTGGGTCAACGAAGGAAGACACAAAATGGTCAACGCAAAAGCAGCAGCTTTCGGGCACGTTCGCGAAACGAAATTGCACAGCACAGACCGGCATGACCTGCAGATAGGATAGCATCGCACAATTGCACACGGACGCTGCGTTCCACCCCGTTTATGGCACGTATGGTCGCGTACGACCAACCGACACTCCCCCCCCGTTGCGATAGAAGTGGCCCCGTGGCCGAGGAACGAGGATGACAATCGACGAGCTTCTCGTAGACAATCGCACTTACGATGTGCTAAAGACGGGTTTACGATAATTGCACTCATCACCGCGATCATCACGATGCCAGTACGCGCCATGGCGCTTATGATAAAAACCTACTAGCCACCCGGTCGGTGGTCGGTTCGCCCACTGGGTCACAATGTAAACATAATTTCAATTCTCCCGGCCGGCTAAAGCCCAGTCGCGGGGTTGCGGTCGTGTGCCTCGGAAGGTTGTGCTAGTGCTGCTGCTGATGATCATGGTTAATGATCGCAATAATACAGTCATTTATGTAATTGTTTATTTTCATCGCGCGCTAAACAATGCGTTTAACGAGGAAACGTAAACAAAACCCCGGGACGATGGTGAAGGTAACCGTACGAACGATACCTGCAAAACGTGTCATCATCCCCACGTGATTATTCACCATCGTGGGAGCGTTGAGCACGAGGCAGGGAAGCTCCGAAAGGGCATCCCAGGTATCTACCGTGAGCGGCATAGAGCGCGTGCCGCCAGCCGTCCGCCAGACCAGATGATGGCCCAATGCTATCTCGCTGCGATCCCTTGATCCTTGAGCGATTAATAATATGCCTTCGCGTTGCTGGTGCATGCTGAACTCTGGCGCTGCACTAAGGGCTCGGGTAGAAGCGCCCTGCGGTGGTTTAATTGAAAGATATTAAAATGATTTATTACTAGTTCCTCATTCGCGGGGGCAAAATATGGCGTGGCCTGGGTGAATATGTAACTTTCGAAGCATATAACATCTCCTGCAGCCAGCAGCTGTTAACATTCGGTACAACTTTGATAGCTGTCTGTCACACACTGTCCTCGAATACGCGCCATAGTGCATCCCAGCCAAGGATGGGATCCTCGCAAATGTTAATGATCTCAACCGCGTCGTTGCTCTTTTCTTTTCAGACCGCAGGTATCGGCAGCGAACCGAGAACCCTGACCGGACTGGACTGACGTAGCACTGACGTAGTGCTCCACCGTCGAATCGACGAAAGGTCAGTGTGGATTCGCCGCTCGTCGCTCGAACAACCGGAACACCACCACCAACCCCAGTCAGCTAGTTCCGTGGTTCCGTGGTTCACCCGATCGCACTGCGTTGACTGCGCTGCTAATGGTCTAGCGCCGCCGCGTGCTCCAATCCAAAGGCTATCCATGATCCACGACGGCGGTGGCACGCGTGAGGACCTAAGGTCTGTATGATTAATGATCATCAGTGCCCCGTGGATACCTTACTCACTAGCTTCACAAACACACTCCACACTGAGGGAGCATTTCAATGGGCGATAATTAATTTTATAGCACGTTATGAAGCCCCGAGAAGGAAGGGAATCGATAGAGATGAGATGATTCCTTCAATCAACGCCGTGGAGGGCTGCATGCTTGCTTGCTTGCTTGGCGCCTTCTCCAAGGGGTGCGAGCTAGTTGACCTAATGACTCTACGATCGCTACAGATCGTACGACTAGCACAGCGTGTCCAGCGTCCAGCAATCCATTCGAGTATCAACATCGAGGTCATTCCGATGTGGACACTGTTGTTGATCCTTTAAAGGAACTGTTGTCGGTTCAGTTTGCCGAACAAAATAAACTATCACTGGTCCACTAGATGTCATCATGGTGGTGATGATGATGATGATGATGTTTGTTGGAGGATGGCCATTTAAGGTTGCATTCGAGTGACGCCCCATAGAGCTCCTGGAGTAGCGCCTCTATAAGTGTATTTGGTGCATTCGATTGGAAACCGAATGCGAATGTTTCCCACCCATCGGGCACTCCAATGGACCGATAAAACACTACCATCCAGTGTCGGTGAATGTGCGGCACGAGAGCGCATCCCATTGACCGTGCGCGTCTGCTACCATTTACCATTGCTTGTATCCGAATGGGAATCAACAACCCTCGGCATTAGCACGATACTTCACGCTCCCTCCTGACTCCTACCTAAGCTCTTGCATTATCCTCTTCCCAATCCACTGGATTCCGGAGTGCACTGAAGTGCAGTAGTCGATCGGGTGTTATGGGGATGTTCACGCCATAAACAAAAACGGTCCCACCGGGTAAATGGGCACCGGCAGTCATCGCAAAACCCTTCTATCAGAGGGAAAGAGAGACCAACAACGTGTGGCCTTTAAGGTAATGTAACACTCGCACGATATGCAACGACATTGTCGTAACATAAGCTCTTCTCGTTACTAGTGCCAGCGAGCCAGCTGAGTGCGACCTATGCAATGCGGCAAGAAGCAGCAACAGCAGCAGCAGCAGCAGCGTGGTGCCAGGAGTGCGCTGATACCTCGCAATGTCGGTAAACACTCACGGACACACGGACACCCAGACACCCAGAGAATGCACTTTTGCGTTTTATGATGGGTGTTTTGGGGTTTGCTGTGTTTTCTTTTTTTGTGCGGACCTTGTTTTCCTATTCGGTTTGTTGTCCATTTGTTTCATCCTTTCGGACCACGCTGGCGGCTGGCGTCATGTCGATCGATCGGCTTACGGTGCTGCCGTGCTAGTGTAGTGTTTCACTGTTCACGGTGTTTTCGGTGTGTCTACAAACCACCAGACCCTTTGCCGGAATAAGCCCCAATGGGGGGGGGGGGGTCTCCTGGTCTGAACTATGTGCAGTGCAATGCAATCTGCCTCGTTACATGACTTCCAGACGGGAGTGTGTGTTGTAAGTGCTTGATACACTTTCTGTGTCTGTGCGCACGCCGCGTTCCGCCTCGTCTGCTATCGCTCGAGAACATTTCGTTTCTCCGTTTCGTGTTTATTTTTTTCTTTCTTTAAAGAATTTGGAAACTTTGTTCTCTGATTGTACGGACAACAAACACGGTACTGTATCAACGTGACGCCGTGCCCTGAAGTAAAAAAAGAGCTGCTCTTGAGCTTATACCATTTAGAACCTGGACAGCCGACTACCGGACAGCCAATCGTAGTCAGTACACGTGATAACACAGAGCGAGGTGGTGGTAACTGCAAGCACCCAGTGCCTCCCAAGTGATGGTGGAGCTGGTGGTGCAGAACGTTGCATCGTTCTGCCACTGTTTGTTGCACGACCACCCCACACAGACATTAGTGTGTCTGACGGAAACAATAGGAACCAAAGAAAAAAAGAAGAGGAACCCAAAGCGCTCAGCAAACAGCAGCGAGGCACGACTAAGGAGCATGCAGGGCTGGAGCTCGAGCCCTGTGGGTTTTCGATGCTATTCTTATGCAGAGGTGCAGAGTGGCTTCCTGCTATGGTACGGCGCGCTTCGAGAATGCCTCTATTTACATGGATTGTTCCCCACCAGCACATTCGTTCCGTTCGGCTTGCCAAGAGTTGCAGCTCTCTGGGCACGTAAGAAGCAGCAGTATCTCCATAGATAGAGAGCGAGCGCATAGGACGGTAGCTGTGTGGTTGCAATCCGATATCCATCCCTTCAGTGTTTCTGCACTCGCAGACAGGCCCCGAGGTTGCCCTTATTTTCGTATTCGGAAAAACCCCTTCCTTGGTAAGGTGGCTTGGGCTTGGGCTATCACGGCCCGGGTGCGTGGTATGGCTGGCGACCGAACCATAAATGACCTTCACCTCCACTGCAAGACCGGAGCCACTGCGGTACCGGGGAGCGAGAAACTGGAAGCTGAAAAGTGGTGGTGTTGAGGTGAGTAGCACAGACAGACAGACAGACAGACGGTGGGGAAGGAGGAAGGGATAGAGAAAACAGCGAGTAAAGCATAGACATGTCGCGGTCATAAGGTCAACAGGGCGGCCAGAGAAAGAGGTAGCTGCGCCGCGCGCGACACTCACGTGGCATCGCGTACCATGAGGTGTCGTGTTGGGAGTTTTGCCGAGACTTAAAGGACACAACCGGGCCCTAGTAAGGCTTCTCGAGATCGTCTCGTAAACCGATGGTGTGTTCCAATAACTCTCTTGTCAGCTCGAACGGAACGACACCTGTCCTGCGAGTTGGTGATGATTACACGTGTTCGTGGATCAAGGGAGCAATTTCTGAAGCTAATTGTGCTACTGGAACCCCTCTATCCTGGGGCTGAGTTTGTAATTTCATCAATAATCAGGATACGATTAAGCAACGTAGAAATTCATCCTGAATCGATTAAGAACTCAAATGAATGGTCCAAAGAGAATGCTTGGATTACGGAAACCAGTCCGCTGACAGCTCCTGGCCACTCCAATTGAGATCGCAATCAAATTATCAATTATGCTAATACGGGTACAATCAAAGTCAAACTGACGATTACGAACGGCGGCGACGACGGCGACGGCGACGATGGTAATGATGATATATCGGCGCCAGCCCAGGAAGAGAGGGAGAGATGATTATGTTGTTAGCATTGGGTCCGATATGCCAACGGGCGCACGCACGCGTGCCTCGAATGTTTAATGCTTGCGAGATGTTCGGCGGTGCGTGCGGTGGCTGTGGCCACAACTGCGAAAACGAGAGGTGGCTACGAACTCGATCGGAGACGAGGAGAAGAATTGCCTGAAGAGTCGATTAAAGCAACCGAGTCGCCCGGTTAAAGGTCACCTAGCCGGCCAGAGTCAAGGACAGGGGGTCAGAGGTACAGGGCCCTCTGTCTGGGGCTCTGGCCGCGCCGCACCTGGGACCCAGATTCGTGTCGGCGAGGGCGGCCAGCTTGATCAAGATCCGAAGACGCGATTGGTAGAAAAGCTGTTTGCGGTAATGGGCACGTCGTTCTCGTTAGCAAATCATGTGGCCATCATCCACTCTCACCCCCACCGCCCCACATCAACTGGGCCCGTGTGTCCTGTGCCGATGAGTTGACGCACGAAACAGCATCGCGGTCGGCCAGTTCGTACTTATGACCAGAAGTCATTACGCGTCTAAATTACGATTTAGCGTTTTGCTTGCCACGTTAATGTGACTTCCGGAGTGACACGAGTAATTAGCGGAAGCAACGGCCGGTGCGGCCGGACGAATTGAGATCGTCCTGGTGTTGACGTCGAAACTCACCGATAAAACCTAATGTGGCCATAATTGGCATCCAGTTGGCTTGGTTCTCGGCCAGATGGGGCTCTCTACATCATTCCGAACGATTGCATCGATCTCGGCGCTCCAGGGCATCCAGTAGCGATCTGGCTGACACTTACGATCTGCCCCAGCAAGTGCGCCACTGTGAGCACCAGTGTATGTTGCATATTTTATCAACATCTTCAAAGATGTAACCATTTCGCCAGACCAGCGAGCAACCGACTGGCAATATTTGCAGAACGAGCAGAGCAGAGCGAGGTGGCTCTCCACGAGTCTCATCAGTCAACATGCCGGTGGCCAATCAATCATTTCCCTTCACAGCCAAAGCAAACACCCAGTTGCAAACAGAAAACAGACCTCGTCGCTGGTGGCGGCTTCTTGCTCGTGGTGGTGGTGGTGGTAGCGAACGCCTAGGAAACAGCGAACCAATTGCATCAGATCCGTAGACCGTGGACTGTTGGTGTTGCTGTTTTGGCCGGTGGTGATGCAGCAGTGCATGGACCGATGCCATTTCTCATTCGCATCAATAAGAAGCATAGCCGGAGGGCCACGGTCGAGGCAGCACAACATCATTTGTACCATTCAGCCGGTGACAGTTGCCGGTCGAATCCATCGGAATAGGGCCCAATATGCAAACGCATTCGGTCAGAAGGATTGATTTGTGGCCCTTCCGATGGCACGGGATGGATGCACATGCTGATGATGGGTAGGAGGATCGGGAGGATCTTTTTGTTTGTTATTTGTTGGAACTGCAAATGCGTTCGAACGCATCCATCATCTCGAGACATTCCGGTAGGTCCATTACGTCCACGAGGTGATTACTCATAGACGTAACGTGCCCGTGTCAATGGGATGGAGAATTGGGAATTGTTAATTTATGATAAATGCTCTGAATTGCATAACTTCCAAGCACAGCATAGTGAATCAACATACTATTTGAATAGATGGCATATAATGTTGCAACTTTTGTGGAAATCAAATCGTATAAGCTTCGTATGCCGGAAGCACCATCGATGTTGTGGACGCTAAACCGACATCATTTCATCGAATATGCAATCGAATGTTCCGCACCCAACTAGCCAAGTGGCACAGCTTACCGGAAAAGGAACGAACGCGCAATGATTGTCACTAAATTTAGTGAAGTGACGGTCCCGCTGGTCGACCATTAATTGATTTCTAACGGTTTCGCAGACCAACGACCGGTGGTCGATGGTAATGAAGAGTAAAGTAAGGAAAGCAGAAAAACAAACTGTAGGCCACGATTGCAGGATAAATTACTGTCTTAAATGGGGCCAAAGGAAGCCAAAATGATCCGAAAATATGAATCCGTGTTAAGAATCCACCATCAGAATATTTGATGAAAGTTTATTAATGAATGCAATAGTTCTGAAAAATAAAACAATTAGGTCCTGAAAGATTGTTGGCTTTTTGCAAAAGTCTTCCGTCTCTTGTAATTTATAGCTTTTAGTAAATGTGTTATAAAAACCAAAGAATAAATAAAAAATCAGACTATCCCCCATAAGGAAAAGATTAGAATAAATTCAATAATCAAAGAATTTTGCTCCAAAACAGCGAACTCACAACACATTCATGCTCATAAGGACGTATTTTGTTCAAGATTGTGTAACACATGATTGATGAGCTGTGAACCATTCGTAGCACACCGGCAATAGAAGAACCGAGAATGTTCCGAAATCTCGTACTTAGAATGGTGTATGCTCTGCTGGGACCCACACCCAAGGAAACATAAATACACTCTTAACACACGCCAGGTAGCCCGACTGGCAGGAAGGTAACTCGGGCTATTGAAACAACCTTGATCGAATTATGACAGGTTTGTTCGCCGTGTACCCCAGTGACCTAGAAACGCCGTCAAATGGTAGACAAACCGTGGAGCGAGAGTACTCGAGATACTCGCCGAGAGGAATTGCTCGCCTACGCAAATCGCAGCGCTGGAATGGTGGTGGGAGGGGAGACAGTGTACCAGGAAAACCTTCGCAAAGCATGGTCACGGTTACGGATCGGAACGAGCCCTGCTAACCTCTCCATGCGCTCTATCCGCAACGAGCTGTGGCTGACGATGACGTAGCTCCTCGAGAAAGATCCACAAAATGATCGATCGCCATGGGGATCTACTTCAGGGGGTGGTGGTGGTGGTGGTGAGTTTCTATACGATAAGCCTCCACTCTGATCGCGCGAAGGATTTCCATCGTCGCTCACAACTAACTGGAACTGGACAATGCGCCACAAAATCCCCGCCATTTGCTCATGATGCCGCCCATGATTAATTGGCGTGACATTAAAATGTCCCGTCGCGATCCGTATCTCCGAGGTGGTCAGCAATGGATTGGCTGCGTGTGGAGAGAGGGCGTCGGGCCACCATGGAGGACCGGAGCCAGTGCAGGGCAGTTTGACCTGCCGCTTGCTGGAGGTTTTTGGCTTCGGACAATGCCCCTGTGGAGGAAGATAGATCCATTAAGGACGTAGATAATCGAATCCTGAAACCGGAATGCATGAGCATCCCGGTGGCACGCACATGCTCGGAAGGCAACAAAGGTGAAAGGTGCACCGATCATTGGCGCGAAACTCCATCACACCGGCAGCTTATCGACCACGACAGGCAATTCGATTTAAGATAAACATCGAAAACACATTTAAGGCCAGGATCAGCGGTGACTACAAGTGACTGATGAGGGCAACCACAAACTTCTTGCTACCTTGTGGGGGCTTCATGAAGTTCTCAGACTTCCAAGAATTCCTCGCCCTCTCCTAGGAACACTTGACCGAATCCTTGTAAGTCCCAGCCAGAAGAAGGTCATTGGTCAAAGTAAAAACCTGTAACGCAAAAGCTCGCCAAATTCCCTAAAAGATACACTCCAAGACTCCATCTCCAACTTATCTCCACTGCGACTGGGTGCGTCTGGTGAGTTGTCGCTTCCTGGAATGCCATAGTCTCCGCGAAATGGCCTCCAGACCCTAGTGCGCCCTAGTGACTAGTTCCATCTGCCCAGCACTCTAGCCCGCGTGACACTCGGTCGAAGGACGAAACACCACGAATGGTCGAGCGACGTCCCGCTATCTCGAAGCCCTTTTTACTCCGACAGATTGTTGCACGCAATGGGCGCAGCGAGGTGCATCTGACTACTCCAACTGCCGCTGCTGCTGCTGCTGCTATCCATTTAGTACACACATCACCAGGGTGTGTGAGGACACATCGTGGACAAATCGATTTATTAAAATATGCGTGAGTGTCGCTGTCGGTTGAGCGGATGCATACGATTTGCATACGATTATACGGGGATTCGCCGAGCCAGCCGAGCATCGGTGAACAATGGCACCCTCTCTGCCCTTCCCTCACCCCTGAAACCTTCCTCGGATCCCGCTTTTATGTTGTTGTCGAGCTCTTCCATCTCAGCTCGGTGCCTTTTGTTGGAATGTCGGAAATAGTCAGTGCCGGTGCACCGGTAAGCCGTTGGCCACACCAGCTCCTTTCCTACCGTGCTCTCGCCTCTCCGGTCGGGGTCATTCCGTGGTTGGAGCACTAGTTCCCGGAAGCAATGGCGGCTCGCTGTCGCATTCGATCATAGCCGTGGCCGCGACAAAAAACCGTCCAGGGGGCCAACGTTGTCGGCGTGTTTTGTTTGCATTTCTCGAGACATACGAGCGGCGGGAATGCTACAAAATGCTCGTTTCGCGTAAGCTTCTTAACCGCAACGACGCGGAGCTGGAGCGAGAGCGTAGTGGAGAGGAGCGGAGCGGAAGTTCAAGGATGCAACCATTTTGTTCCGCCGGATTAACGTCGGCAGGTTAACGGGGCCGCTGGATCGAGTGCGGTGCGGTGCGCTGCGATTGCGTTGAAAAGAGTTGCGACACCTGACAGCACGAAAGCATAAATATGCGAATTGGAATACGGTGGGGGGAAGGTACAAAAAGAGGGGGGTAGAAATGTAATCTTGCTTAACAGCTCCGGAGGGGCCATTGTCACATTGCCAGGTTCATTATATTTATGGAGGAAAGTCCATAAGTTAAGCGCTCCAAGGATGACTGTATTGGACTTTCGAATGTTATTTGCATTTCACAGAATTATCCCACGAGAACGAGACCGTGAAAGTGGGTTATGTTATATGGAGAGTAATTTAATGGATTGCACACGTTAGGAGTGATGTTTTAATATTTTTAATTTCATTAAGAGGGCTTGCTAGGTGTCATCTGTAACAAGTGGGAATACTGTTTATTCCTAAAATGATTAATGTAACATATGCCATAAGCTTTTATCATAGTTGCGTCTGTTGGAGTCACCGGAAAATTCTGTAATATTTCACCTCTATATTTATACAAAATGTTGATGCTCCGAGGATATTCTAAATTTAGCAAACACCATTTGCCCACAATCAGTACCTCAATAAAACTACGGAAGACAACGGAAAGACTATCAAATTGATAGCCTGACCACCCCGTGTATCCGGTTTTGATTGATAGCCGAGACAGGCGGCCGCCCGCATTAGTTCCGCACTCCCACCCCATCGATGTCATCTGGTGTTTTAGCGGTGAACGACAAATCAAACCGACAAGCTCACCCGAAAATTCACGATCATTGCCAAACGGAAGCGTCGGCCAAGGGTTCACAAAGAAGGTAACCTCAGTGGCGCGCGAGCGTGCGCGTTGGTGTTCCTCGATCAAAGCGCACCTTACGAGCGCTAATCGGTCTTTCGGTGTTTCGGTCGTGTCGCCTGATTTATGGCTCACCATCATTTACAGCATTGTCACCGTCGGCATCGACACGACATGCAAACAAGTTCCTTCCGCTCCGGGACCGGGCATCACGTGACGGCGGAAAGCCGTGAGGAACGCGTCGATCGTCATCTCATTTTTGATTGTCAAAACAATTTCGCTTCAATTAATCCGACTGCAAAGAGCTACTCCGGCTGACAGACGAAAGGAGACCCTGAAGTTCGTCTTCCGGGGGTCCACCACTTTTGTCACTCCGCTTCGATTACTCTGCCATGACGGCGATGATCATCACGATGGTGATGATGATGATGACGGAGAAAACCTACTTCTCGTTCTTGAAGGTTCAAGGGTACCGGCGGCGGCGAGACCAGACCAAGAGACCGAGAATCGGTGAGCAGAAGCGGTGAGCGTGCTCCGAGATGCTGAGACGAAGGATTCTGGAGCGCACTCGTCGTCGGCGGCCACGGACACGGCAAGGTTTGAAGTTCAAAGTTTGACATTGACTTTTGCTCTATTTTGCCTTCGGTCCGTCGGTCGATCGGTTGATACGCCCCGATCCGTCCCCGACCATCATCCGGTTGGAATTAATTAAACGAAAATCATAAATATGCTGCTGGCAGGCTGTCAGCGAGGAACCGAGCATAATTCTTCGGGCAGCCTCTCCTCAACCGGATCCGCCCCAGCGTACCGGATTGATTGGGGTTTCGGGGTGAAAAATGGTTCCATCGGTGCAGTGATCGATTAACGATCGCCCGCGAAACCTTGCGTTCAATCATCGCACGCACGATGGTGCTCGGCTTTCGGGGCGCACGCGTGCACGATGTAACCTATGCACCGCCGGGGTCCGGCTAACAACAATCTTTCATGTTCGGCTGTCAACGGCTACGAACGACTACGGCGACCGGGCACGCCAGTCTCGTGCAGCAGCAGCAGCGCACCGCTTGTAACCCGCTCTGCACTATGTGCCACTGGCTTTTGGTTTTCTGGCCCGTGTTGCGTTCGCTAAGTAACAGCTCCGAAGGGGTAACACTATTACGCGCTTGATCTAGATTATCGATTACGGCGAGCGTGATCGAAAAGCGAACGCGAAAAATGGGTGGACATGTTGGTAAACGGTGTGTGCTGGAAACCCAAATAACCCTAAAACAATCCGAAAAATCCGTTTCGTCAACTCATCGGAGGTGCCCCTTTTCGATTATCTATCTCGCCTGCTTCCCATGAGCGGCCTGCTCGATCAACTTTCAAAATGTCTGCCAAAAAGTGATCGCCACTGTGATCGCGCTTAAACAATTTCTTGATGAGTTTTCTCACGCATTAATGCACAATGTTTCGATGGTTCGAAAGTGAAATCTGTCCAATTGCACCGGAATCACGCATGCACAGTGCGCACACGCGCCGCTGCACCGCTGATCACTAGTTCTGACTAACGATCGGTGACAGAACAACATGCGTAGAGCAACGGCGGCCACGAGTCTGCCAAAGTGCGATGAACAACGATTAATTACGACGACGACGACGACCACGACGGTTTAATCGGCGACATAAATTGCTCTTGTGCATACCGCCTCTCTCACCTCCCTCGGGGAGGGTAGTTCCTTGGCCTCGAGCGGCCAGCAATTAAAGAGCTGCGCCCAGCCGAATCAAGATGCCGTAACAACGGAACGGAACCACCTCAGCCCCATTTCGCAATCAACGCCACTCGAAATGGAGCACTCCGCGGGAGGTATCGCACGATGCGATCGCACACCCCGGTGCGGTGAACGGGAAGTGCGCTGTCGCTGTCGTGAAAGATTATTGATTTCTCGGTGTTTAATTTATTGTTCCTTGACGGGTTAAGGGGTTGTGTTGTGGAACAAAAAAAAGGGGGAAACCGGCCATTCATGCTTCCACATGTTTCTGGTGCGTCAGCATCCGAGCTCGGAGGACAGGTTGTTCGATCGATTTCGCCGCCGTGGAAATAATGGTGGTGACAATCGGCATGATCGATCCCGCGCGATCGGGTCAATGATCGCCACCGGCGGTAGCCGACATTTTTCAGGGTTCAAGATGTAAAACGAGCCGCAGTTGGTTGGTTGGTGGCCCCTGGTTTTGTGTTTTTCCTTGGCGGTGAGAACGAGGTGAACGATCGCGGCTGCGATCCCCTCCTGGGTGCTCGTCACTCGATCGGATGCACCGGTCGGCCGGAATAGGACGCCGTGTTTGTCTCGAATGTAAAGCAACGCCACAAGGTCGGTCGGTTGCTCGGTTGGTTTGGTGCACATTGAGTAATGAGAGTGTTCAATTTCTTCGATGCCCTTGCCCGATTCCATTCCATTCCGCTCGGTACGCTATAGTCGGTTAGCGTTTTGTGGCTTTGGATTTTGCAGGATATCTGTGCTAGTGCATTAGATTGGCCCGCCTTGAGTGAGCTCCAGACGGTTGGAGTTGTGGGGTCGTATTTTAGAAAAACAAATGTGCAATGAATAAATGAGTTCGTAATGAATGCACAAATGGTTTCATATGCGACTGCAATAAACAATGATAAATATTGACATTTTTTCTGCTCAGGGTTCCAAGATAAGACCAGAAACATCCGGTTCTGGCTGAACATGGAGGGTGAAACGGAAGCTTTCCCTCCGGAAGAAGTCTACAGACTTTGACATTTGGTTGAGCGGAGTTGTTCTGTAGTAGGCGTAGATCGCAGTATGCTAAACGCAGGATAAAGCACGACAGCAGCATCATAATGGAAGCAGCTGAATTAATTGATGATTTTCGTTGGGAATATGCCGGAATAATCCAAATGAGACAATTTCCTTTTTATCTGATTGTTAGTTTGTTTTCGAAAATATGAAATCCTGGTCTGTTATTTATCCACTAAAAACTACAACAAATAGATTGGCATAAATGTTTGTAAATAATTCCAAATCTAACTCCTCTTTTCAGTAATTCAAAAATATTCACTATAATGTTTTTACAGTTGACATCCTTCCACAAGGATTTTGGCGTAAGTTACGTTCGGTTTTCATTCCAGCAATACCGCATTCCAGGAAACTCATCGCCCAAAAAGTGTCAACGAAACAGAATCACGAAACGCTGATCAAGCGACAATTCAAAATCACTCCACACCCCGTGACTTGCAGTGAAAACAGAACAAAAAAAAAGCATTCCCATTTCCGCGTTCCGTGAACCACACGCGACCACCACCAGCACCTGGTACCGTCAGAAACGCTTCGTTCGGTTTCGCGTAATTACTTGCTGGACCGCTACGGCACCAAGCCAAGTAGACAAAAGTATGCAACAACCGCACGCATCGCGCATCGCAGCGAACGCCAACTGATGCTCCGCTGCTCACTCCGCTGGTGAACCGGAATGGATCGTGTTTGGACCACGCAATTAGCATTCCAGTGAGCAGCTGCGCCCGGCGCAGGGGGTGTGCGCCTCTGCTGAAGAGGCGCGATAAAGAGCGTCCCCAGAACGTCATTCTATTTGTCATTAGGATAGGGGGTGCGTGCGCTCCGTGCGTTCGCTGCTGGTGTCATCTTCTACCCACACCCACGCCTGCGGTGGGTGCGATCATAAAATTCCTTACGAAGCAGCGGCAGAACTCACACGAGGATGCGCGCTGCCCGTTGGCGTTTGTTCTCGCCACGCTGCTACGCTTATCGGTTTCGGTGGGCTCGCCATCCGCGGCCGAGGCCGAGCAGCATGATGATGAGATGCAAATGTATTCGCGTAACGACCGAACACATCGCCCTGGCGCCCTGAAACCGTGGAAACACACAAAGAATCTGCCCAGCAAAAAAAACCACCCGGGGACCACCGCCAAAATGAAACCCCCAAAAACAAAGACGCATTGTTGACGATTCGCGCGATACGAGGGCGGATTCCATGAGCGGATGGGCCCGGGGCCTTGGGGCTTGTTCACCTGCTCCAGATGGCAGCAGTGGCCGGGGGTGGGCGGTGATTTGATTTTTAAATTTTCATTATCCTGCACACAAGCCCGGCGACCCATCGTCGTGACAATGGCGGTGGCGTGGTTGCCCATAGTTGGTTCGCTAGATCGCCCTCTCCCACCGCCCGGGAGGTGGACTGCCTCTGGTTGCTTTGGTTGCGTCGCAAATTGCTTTGATTCGATTTGGGTATCTCACAAAATACCATCACGGGAATAGTAGCGAAGAAGGAGCGCCATTGGGCGCCATAAAACGATTGGATAACATTTCGGTTCGGTCCGGGACCGTTTTTTGGAACGGTGTGGCTGTTTACAAAATCGAAATCCTGCATTCTCGTTCTTGTTACTCGTCCGGTGGCCCATGAAGCCGTGACGACAAATGGCGGCACAAATTTGACGTGAAAAATGGCAGACATAATTAAATCTGACGCAGCCATTATTCGGTTCCTCGGAACAGACGCGAGGTGGAGAGAGTGCGGCACCCTGGAAGGAGCAACCGAGATACCTACAGATTCACGGTCGCTCGTGATCCGGCATCGCTTCGCTAGTGCCGCGATACGATGGACGATGCGAGACATGGCAGCACAGGGAACGGAATAGGAGTCTTGTTCAAGTCGTCTAACTCAATTACGTCCATCAATCTGGGGACCGTCGCCAATGCCCGCTCGCGGGATCCAATCCGAGGATCATCGGCACAAACGGTTGGACCTCCAGCGTGGTTGCAGTGTCACTGCAACGCCACCAGCAGCAACACCAACAGCAGCAATGGCCTGCATTTAATTACCAGCCAAATCTGGTTATTGGTGGTGAGCTGTCTCTCGTTGAAGGCCCTACCCAGGCGTTCGCTGGGGTCCTGGAGAAGCTTACTGGAACCAGGTTCACCGCGATGCATACGTGCAGGACGGCGCTGATCGAATTATTCTCGTTGAGGAGCAGCGCACAGTAGGCCGTGACGTGGCAACACGAAACCGGAATCTGCATCCTACAGGTGAGACGGATCGCTTCCGGTCGCGACTGTTAGCATGGCTATGAGCACGAGCATTAATTTGGAAGATAAAGCAATGCGTTACATGCTGCATGGGTCTGCAGACAACGACGGTGAAAAGGTAGCTGCTTGGGGATTCTTAAAGTAATACCGATGTATACCGTAGCTGAACATCGGAAAGCTGTTGTACCAACTACTGAATGGGTTCTGGCGGATGCTGGAACAGATTGATACAGTTGCTCTACATTCGAGTTGTCCTTCTCGAAACCACAAAGAACGAGATTGTCTCTGTCCTCATCTGATCAACCAAGATGCACCAAGAACACTCCAACGTACCTCATGCACCATCAACGAGCAACTCAAATACGACGCCACTTACACAATGCGTGTCTCTCTCTCTCTCTCTCTCTCTCTCTCTCTTTGCCTCTCCCTGGACTAACTTTGTTAGTGCCAGCCCTCGTTTACGTCTGGTTCCGGCGGCACGCCTAGAACTAACTTTTCATACTCGCGAACCAACATCACGTATCACGGCGGCGAAATCGTGAACGGGCACTCGCTCTATTCCCCTTCACACACCAGCATCACTGTGCATCGTCGCGCGTCGAAACTACGACGATGCTATGAATAATTCAACGACCATAATGGTTAAGTTAATATTGAAATTGATTAAGTTATGAGCCAAGCCAGACCAACCAGACCATCGCATCACGGCTCACGCCGGTGACCTTGCAAAACCCCTTTCTTGGCGTGGTTATCGTGGCAGGTCAGAGGGCGTCTTGCTGCTGCTGCTGCGGTGGGGTGCTTGCTGTTTTGTTGTAAAAACTACTTTTTGCCTGCGATATGCGCGCTCGAGCACAACGCATAAGACGAGACGCGACTCGACGCTATTCGACGCTATTCGACGCTATTCGACGCCTTCTTCTTGCGGTTTCGAGAATATGCTCTCGAGGTGCACCACCCGCGGGCGGCGAATGGAAAGGAAATGAACCATTATCGCTGCTCCCGGTGCGCTCGCAGCAGCGGATTGATAGTAGCGTAGCGTAGTGTGGAGTGTAGGTTGCCGAGTTTGTCCGATGACCGATCGATCGGTTGTTCGGTTGGTTGATCGAAAGCAAATCAAGGACACGTGCCAGTGAGGGGATTTTAAATTAAGTTTCGGCCCTAGATTATGCTCCATGGTTGCTCCAACGAGCGCTAGCAAGGAGTAGTGGAGCGCGGCATACAGCAAATTACAGAGCAGCACAATCGCCGGCAATGCCCGACCGCCCGGGGAAAAGCGATGATGATAAGGATGCAAATCGGTTCGGGCTTCGGGACCCGTAGTACTGGGGCGAGTGTTGGGTAGATAACGAATAAATTGCTCCAATTGCTACCTACAGAACAGGCAGAGGGGAGCTTGCGGGCACACCTCGTCGGTCGATACAGTCGGAGAGAACGATTGACTTCTTGCACCGTGAATCCAATCAAAAGAGACGAAAGCTTCGCAATGCGAGGTGGCACAGCGTATTCAGGATTACAACGGCTACTTAAACACTTTGCTCCGTCACCCCGTATTGGCAATATCGGCGTATTATTGTCGGCACCTGTAAATGCTAATTGGGAGAAAAAACTGATGGAAAAGACATTGGCATAAAAAGAAACGCCTCGGATAAGATGATTACAAGCAACGGGGCGCACTCACTGGTGGTGTGGAATGAATGAAGAGCAATGGAACTGTGCATAAAGCAGCATACCGAGCATAGGTTGGCAGCCTGTTCCGACTCCGGCGGGGCGACTGGTCAAGGGCATTCGGTTGCATACGATGCTCGATGTACGATGAATTGCATTGAACTTTCGATCATGCGCTGGGCGTTCTCGGAAGAAGGCGCCGAACGGCCGCGAATGAAGAAGCCAAAGGTCAATGCGTTAATGCTCCAGTTTAAGCCGAGTCGCGTCTCCTCTGTCTCCCCTCGCATGGACAACTCCTTCGCATCCTTTTTGCCCTCGTTTCGCACGATCCAGAATGAGGCACAGCAAAGGGTACCACAGCAAAAGAGAGCAAAAGTAGTGTGGGGTGTAATGGCAAATCGCGATGATCGCAACGCGTGTAAGTGCGTGTTGGCAGCTTATCCGAATGTCTGTCTGCATGCCACCGGATGGAGGAGGAGCGGCCATAAATCCACCACCGCCGGGGCCGGTGGATGCTGTTGCACCGTTGATTGCGGATCGCGGAAAGGAATGGTTGCGGTCCCGTCATCGGTCACGGTATTGCATTTCAGCAAGAGGTCAACGGCGGGGCAGAGACTTCTCATACGGATATTCAAGCGATAGTATTTCATTATCGCGAGTGAAAGGTAGTAATAAAATGCTATAAACATCAGTAACAATGTGTTGGTCACGTGTATCCCGGGGAAGGGTGGTACTACCCGGGGGGCTATTCTTGCGAAAGGTTCTGTTGGTAGGGAGAAACATAATTTAATGTGATCAGGGAAAATTAAATTAAAAGTAATAATACATGAGAACATGCGTAAAACACAATATCAACATCTTACAGGAACATAGAACTCGATACATTTTGGTAAAGCTCGCCGTTTACTTAATAATTTCATCAGCAACGAGTAGTAAACAGACAAAGTGAAAATTGCAGTTGGATTAATTGGGAGCTTTTAATAGAAACAGTGTTAAGGTAAGGCATATTGAGACACTCATGTTTTTGAAAATGAAATGTGTTTAATCACTATTGGTGAACTCGGTGCTTCACAGCAAACATGTTCGATTCATCACTCAACCAAAAATATTTTGTTGTGCAAAAAATATATTGCTTTGCATACTTTTTATGTTCATTGTTACCCAATGGAGTACGTTATGCAAAACTAGTTTTTTTTTTATAAAACTGTTTAATGCTACTCAATGTGAACGCAATGCCAAGTAAATCGTTGACATCTTCTATCCCATAGTGCAATATTGCACCTTTCCGTAGCGGAAGCAAGGTCACCGAAACGAAACTTGCCCAGCTGCCGACGAATACGATCTCTCAGCGCCTCATTAATAAAGCTAAAAATACCCTCCGGCAACCCTGTCGATGCTCTTTCGTTGTTATTCCGGCGTCCCGGTCTTGATTTATGAAAAGTCATCTTCACTATCGTGCGTGAGACTTCACTTTACTCCGCACAAATTATAGCCTTCGAGGAGGGCAGAACACTTCACCGTGCGTTTTGTTCGATCTTCCATCTCCAACTTGAAGCGTACGTGTTCAAAATCACACGCCACGGATCCACGGTCAGCCATGGTGAGGCGTGATGTCAACAACCGTCTTCGGAGCGAGGTTGAACGGTGACCGTACTACCCTTTAGTAGTGAGGGGTGGTTGGGCGCACTCTGTACGCACTAAGCCGATCCTGTCAACACGCACCTGTCAATCGGTTTCGGTAAACGGAACTAACGGGAATTGATAGGAAACCATCAAAACAACAACAATAACCACAACAACGACCGATCAAAAATTAAATCCTCAGATCAACCACAAAAACACCGAAACAAAAAAGCCCTTTAGGGTTTTCCTTGAACCTTCTTTGGGTCGTACGCTGGGACCTAAGGGTGGGCTATTGGTCCAAAAGTAGTTCGTGGCGCGTGGTGAAGGTTGTCCTTCTTATATGATTGATCTGTGCTGCAAAGCTTGTTAAAGGGCCTTGCCGTTCCAGCATCCAGAAACGATACTTATCATTTCCGTCATTAGCACCATGATAGAGAAACTTCCTAGGGCTTTACTCCTACTCATTCACTACTCACGATTGTCCCTTTTCAAGGACAACGATTAACGTTCCTCGGGTCACGGGTGCGGTACGTTACCATGGCAGACAAAGGGTTGTTGTGATTGAGGTTGGGTTTCTATCATTCGAATGCGATTCAAGATGGCGCACATCGTGGATGACCAGAAAAGGAGTGTAGTTGCTTGAAGATTGGGAATGAAGGTGTTTGCCATCCAATAGGTTCCAGCTTGC
>NC_064877.1:28750000-28792500 GCF_943734665.1 Anopheles aquasalis | reverse complement strand
ACAATCCAACCGGATAACGAAGGAGAAAGAAGCTAGCAGCTGCCGACCGTTTCGTAGCGAAAAGCACAACATGACAACATAACGGATGAGATAAACGACACGGCAAACACACGTAGTAGCGCAGGCATACAGACACAAACACACAAAGGCACGATTCCGTCGAAACGCGATTAGCTAAGCGGATTTATGTCAACGATGAAGTATGGAAATGAGCACCTCTTTAGATAGCAAGAAAGACGATGAAAGCGAAGATGGGAATGGGTTAAAAAAGCGAGAAAAAGAGAGAGCGTAATGGGCACGATAGGAGAAATACAGTGTAAAACAAAGGAACAAAGCAAATTGAAAGATGGCAAGAGACGAAAAGGACGGAAAGTTGAAGAAACACAATTAGAAGCAACCGGAAGCCGCACCGGAAGTTTATAGTGTAATGAGCACGGCATCGTGAACATTACAACGAAACAGGGAATAGAAGACAGTGAAGATATGTGATGAAGTGGAAACATGTGGAAGAGGTGAGAGAATAGAGAAAGAATGGAACACATACATCGATGAGGGACTGCAGCGAACCGATGGAGGCGCCTGGTGATGAGTTTTTTCCCTCCGTAATTTGAGCTTTCCAGAAGGCTATCCCTATGCCGTGCCGCGGAGAGTTTGATTGCCTTCGCTTTGGTGTAGTACGGGGAGCGACCTTATCAACACCGTTGACATCAAGCCAAGACCAAAAAGACGCCGCAAAAACTATCGAATACGAATGCCACGTGTTGGTTCGGTGCGTGTATGACAACGAGTGTGTTGGCAGTTGCTGCGAGTGTAGATTGTTTCGAACAAGGTTGGTGCAACAGGGTTTGGTGTTGAGTTGACTTGAGGGCTTCACTCAATTCTTTACACTATTCGAGCTTCGGTGGGACCAGTCCTCAACATATGAAGACGGGGCACCGGCAACAGAGTCTTTCGTAGAGGCGTGTAGGGAACGGAAAGTGAAAGGCGTGGTATTCAAAATTTTGCTTCTCAAACGGAATTCAATCGGTAGCCAATTGTACTATCCTGAAAGAAAGAAGAATCCGAAAGAAAATCGAAAGAGAGAAAGAGAGAAAGCAAAGAAAACGAAGTAAGAAAATGACGAAAGAAACTCCGGTTAAATCGTTTGCTAGCTGTTTTGTTTTGGAGAAAATCGTTCAAAGTGCCAAAGAGAGGTTTACCAACCAAAAACTCAAAGTCCAATATTCAATAGAACAAAAATGAATACGAAAAATCAGAAGAAAACCTTCGTTTTCTTTCTTAAATAACATCCAAACACAACTAAGAAAAGAATCAAACAGTGAAATCGGTATCAGAGTCACGCAATCGTACAGAATGTGTTAATCACAGCGAAAAGTGAGAAGGAAAAAAACGGAGACAATCACAAGGTTGCACGATTCAAAATACTATATACACGGCAATACCGGAACCGATCGCTCTAGTTCCTTCTTGATGATGCGAAGATGAAAAGGCAGTCACAAAACACACAAACGCATACACACAGACACACAGACAGACAGACAGATAAAAACATTGCAAACCGCGAATCTGAAGAAATCACACCGCTAAGGCGAATCCAATTGATATGGCGCTATATAGAATGAATGGTGGAGAAAGAGCACAACACAGCGTGCCAGAGTGTATCAACGATATCGTTATACCGTTTATAAGAAATATTTCTTGGTAATTAATAGTACGGAAGTAGGTTTGGGTAAATATATTTACAATGTGTTCCGCATAGAAGCATTAAATACTTAATGACTAAAGAGAAACATGAACCTTAATATTCGATACACAATAAATGTCATTAAAAGGTAAACACACACGCTAAACCACTCAATGATACTCAGTCTAAACCTTAAAACCGTAGAAACATCCCGATGGGTAACATAATCCCTTCGGAAAATGCTCCACTTTATCGTGCATGCATGGTGAGAATGAGTAAATGATTGAATCGAAATTGATCTTCGGTCAACGGGCTAATGTAGTGCATGATACGTCGTCTTCAAGTTTGCAGTATTTTCGAGACCAGCGCGATAGCATATCAAAAGTTGCTGCACTTTATCAACGATGAGATACCAAGCACACACTTGGCGGCCAGTAAAAGGAGGCGATGCGGATGGCCGTTGTGTAGATCGCCCCAGTCGTCCCCAAGCGCAACTTCAAAAGCGCATAAAACACGTGAGCAAAAGAACCGGAGAACATAAAACTGCGGCGGCCCCAGCGTGAGGCAAATAAAATGCGAAAAGCGGGATCTCGGTTTCACGCGAGCATCCGCTACCCATCGTGGTGCCCATTTTCCGGTAAGCCGTGTGGGCGCACTGTTTACGACGTGATTTGAGACCCTGCGTAATAAGAAAAGTAGATGATGGCACTGGCGTGGCAAATCCTTTTCCTGCGGCCACCACGGCGGCGGTGGGTTTTGTTGAGCATTTGTTGCCCGCAAATGAAACTTTACGATCGAGATCGCTCAGCTCTGGTATCATCCGTTGCAGTACGGTGCACACCAGAGTCCGAGAGTAGTCTACTGGGGGACCAGGCATCTATTTTGATTCTTTTTTTTTCTGCATAGATATCCTGTGGTGGCCGATGTTTGCAACAAACTTTCATACATTTGAAATGATCTAGATGCACATTTGTAGTTGGGTAAGCTCGAAACCATTAACTCGGCTCCCTGCAGAGACTGCCCGGGGAATGTGTTCAACTGTTTATCAGCATGGGGGTGACACCGAGGCGCTTAATTTGTAGCTAGCACCAACAGTGTTCGCCGAGCATTGCTACACGATGATGAATAGAACCATACGACTAGGGAAGGAAATCCTTGTTTAATCCTTGTTGTTTATGATTAATCTCTAACAAGAGTTTATAAAATATGTTCAATGCTTTCGCTGAACCGTTCGTTGTAGGATGAGTTCATTGTATGGTAATGAATGATGCATATCAATATAAAGTACAACGCATAGCAAACATATAAAACAACTCTACAAAACACGAATAAGAGTTACTGGATCATGCTCACTACATGCTATACTATCACTACGGAGCTTACTGTCGTTTTAAATTTGCACGATGATGCAGGGCTTCCCAGAAAACTCACCTGAAAATAGATAGAAAAAATAGGAAAATGATTAAAAAACGGCTTTTGAAGTCTTTAGAATCTGAGACGCGATTTGAAATACAAATTCTTCCAAATAATGACGAACAGATCGCATCACCATCAATCGAAGCCAATGCTGGCCTTTTCCAGCCCTCGAGGGAACCTCAGGAGATTGTCCTAGGAATAAATTTAGAAATGAATCCAATCACCGCCCCGAGCCACCGGATGGCAGCAACAGCGGGGCGGAATACTAAAAAACGGAACCTTCGCATCGTCCCAAGGAACCAACAAGGATTAAGGCGAAGCACGGTGCGCTCGGTCGTGCAGGATTATGTCATCCACCGGCAACGATGGCACCATGTCGATGGTTGCCTGGCCCGGCCCGTGCCGTACCCATTGTTCGAATGGCTGTCAATGTGTGCTATCGTAAAACCAACACCACATGACAGAATGATGCGAGATAAATGAAACGGGCTGTCAAAATGAAATTATTTGCATCATCAAGCAGCAATGGCGCCAGCGGCAGCAGCAGCAGGAGAGGCGCTACCGGCAGACGTGCTACCGTGCTAGTCCCACGGCCCATCATCGATGTGTTCCGAACCGTCAGCACCATCAACAACATCATCATCCGTCGGAACACGCGTGGTGTTCACCGTGTCACCATGAGTGATGGGTCTGAGATGGGAGGTGAAATGCCATTTCATTGCTAAGCCGACACCGGCCGTGAAACTGAAATCAAAACATTCAAACAATCGAGCGCCATTGTTTCGTAGGATTTTGTTACATTTAATGGATGCTCCTTCACTGGAAAAGCTTCCACGTAGGCTGCATTAAAGAGAAGCAGCCTTTTCTAGTGTCAAACAGTCATTTTTAGTATAACTTCAATTCTAGTACATTGTGATGATTACTAGCTGTGTCAAAATTGTGATGGCTCGTATTCAATCCATGGTTCAGGCTTCTATCGTTCCATGTTGAATCCTACCCTCCGCAAATCCTTGATTCTCTATCGGAAACATACACATTCCTCATCCTTTAATTCGTTCTCAAGAGAATAAAAACAAAAATAGGACACAGCTGAGACGCTGTTTCAATGACACACCAACCGTTGGCAACCGGGTACACCTGTCCATCACACATACCCAATGGCACCGGTATCAATCAGTATTTCCACTTCCTCCATTTTCCTCAACATCAACCATCCATGATCGGCTTGTGGTGGAGGCCCCAAAGGTACTGTTTCTTTGAGAAATAACTTTTCCAGCATGCACGATTGATGGCGAAGGGAATCTGACGGAATTCGAACAATAATATGCCATTAAAGAACAACAGCGAGAGAGGGAAGGAGAGCGGAAGAGAAAGGCCACAGGAGTAAAGCATCGACAGCACAGAGAATCGTGAAGTTGGTTCCCATTTCCTTTTTGCTTTGTTGTTGTGCCATACAGCGCAATGAAGTGCTCAATAGATTGATTTGAATTCCTGCCACAGAGACCGCGGAAAACCAATGGTCCTTCGAGCCATACAACTCTCGCTTATGTTACGCACCGTGAACCCGATTGTTCAAAGTAAAATATAATGTTGCAAACGTAATTTAATGTTGCCTTTAATTTCGCAACTCTCTCCAGGACAAAATTCACCATCACCAGCACGACCACCGATGGTTGGTACGCCATTTTAAAGTCGGGATGATTTATGACATACCGCGACGAGCATGGCAGCAGCAAGCAGCGTGGAACACTTGACTGATCAAACTCTCAATGGAAAATTGAGATTCAAGCTGATAGTGGCCTGCCGGTATCACAACCAGTGCCGCTTTCGCATTAATAAATTACATAAAACCGATCCCCATCACCCCTTCCCAGCCCAGCACGACACGGTTAGCAAGATTCCGGACGGAGCACGGATCATTAAAACTTGACTCAATTCCGCTTCTGATGGTTCCCTCTGCTCCTTCCCGCAGCAACGGAACTATGGCGCGTGAACTTTCCCACCGTTGCCGACACAAACACACATACAAATGCACCCTCTGGTACTTCTAGCGTTTTCCAAGAATCCGATCCCAATACCGTCCTCCAATGCACGCTCTGCCGCTCTTGTTGGTGGCGTCGGGAACGGGGAAGTCCTCTAATGAATTTCTAACCTTGATCGATCTGGGAAAGTATGAAGTCCCGAAAAATTAATTAACACACACTCGTACACAGAGCCGCTACTGTCTCGAAGAAAAGGAACGGTAGCCTGAGAGCTGCTGCTGCTGCTGCTGCTGTTGCACTGGGGCTCAAGATAGGGCACACACAACGAACTTTCCCCGATAACGAAGAAGTGTCTTGTTTGTTTGCTTGCTTAGTTCGCTCTCTAGTTTCCCGGGCGTCGTGGCTCGCGGTGGCAGCGAAGAGGAAAATGAAGTGTTGCGATGAAATCGAAAATTCCTCGGAACCCACCGGTCGGTACCGGTCGGTACCTGAGAGCCTCCCGAGTGGTTCCGGGTGCAAGAAGGCACCCGATACCGATAAGAAAAGCGCCAGGCAACGCCAGAAGTGTGATGGGTGCCCGGTGATGCCTACCTTGGTGCCACGACCCAAGCAAGCAAAGGAAGGATAATAAACTTTCGATCGATGCGAAACTCCGGTTCGGTCCTTCCATCCCGGGGTTAAGCCCCCCCCCCCCCCCTCTCGCATCCATCTCGATTTACTCTCGCTTTTCCATCATCCGGCGCTCGGCGAATGGCTCATCTGGCCGAGCACACAACACGGTCCCAACACACAATGCCCCCGATGTGTTGGCGACTGAACGGCAGCGAACAACAGCATCAGCAGCAGCAGCAGCAGAAGGAGCACCATCAGCCATCGTCATCCACTGTGCAAAGGCAGAAGCATTTCCGACATCGTGTCCTTTTGGTCGCCGCCACGCGCCGCCTGTATCCGCCTCGCTCTTCACAGCGGCTGGCTATGTAACCTTGACATAGCACTTCTCGGCTCATGGTCGGAAGCCATGCTTTCGCCATTTCGTGAAATGTCGAAACCCCATCCCGCAATGGCGGCCGCAGTTGCCGCAGTGTCGAGAGTGGAAGATCCTTCCGCGACCGGGTTTCCCATGCCCATGGAGTGCCTTTTTCCCATTTGACGTCGATTGCCGTACTTCTGGTCTTACTGTGACAGCTGCGAGACCGGGCGAGTAATGTCAATTGCTTCGTCGGGGGGAGGCGTGCGGTGCCCCGCAGGATCAGTGGCTGCCCCGGAGGAGAGACGATTGACTTTAAGCGTTTTCACGCGAGTACCGGGCGCGTCATCGATGGCGCAAGATGAACGACGACGACGACGACGACGGCAATGGCCACCAGCACCAGCGCTGTCACATCAAACGGGGCGAGTAGCGAAGCTCCTGTCCCTCTTACTATCTCTCTCGAGTCAATTCGCAAGCTTAGCATTCATCAAACATCAACGATGGAACAACAAAAGGCCACCAGACACCGATGCCGACAGATAACGCAAAATGGCTGTGACTAGTGAGTAAGTGCGCCGCTTACAACGAGCGAGTGATCGAGCTGACCTCCTAGACCCAAAGAACCGGCGAAGGAAGGACAAAAAAAAGGAGAAGCCGGTGTCCTCCACTTCCGAAATTAGCCTTTGTCGAGCGTTGCGGCCAACGAAAAACTCCGGCTCGAGTGCTGGCAGTTGGCCAATTAGAAGCAACTGTTGAACCGCCACCAGAAAACTATGGCCAGCATACGGAACAGAACTTCCGGACCGACCGGTTCGATGTCGAGAAGTAGTACTAGGGGCTAGCCTTTTCTGGGTCAAGGACGATAAAATTAGCGACAGCGGAGCGGAGCGGAGAGATGGTTTTGGCCAGTCGCCATGATCACTCCGCGCGCGCGCTCTTCTCCTTTCTGATTTGGGCAGCGATATCGGATTGGCCTGACGTGCCCCGGTCTGGACATCAGTGATGGAATGACCTTCCTAAAAAGGCGATGGCGATGGCTTATCTGTGTGCCAGCCAGTCAGTGAGGCAGTCTTCTTTCCATGCGACAATTTTGTGTCGCCTTTCGATGTTTTTGTTGTTGAAAAATTCCAGCATGTTCCGTCAACGAGCACCTAAGCATGCGGACCCCGTTGCGGTTGCCATCGTTACACGCCAACCCAAGGAATCTCTACTGTCACAGTGACATCCAGCAGCTGTTCAGCGGGCAAGATCAACAGATAGGCCTCCCTGCCCTCCACCCACCCGGGTAACTTCCATCTTTTTCATTCATTTTCTCTGTCAACCCTCCTACTCCTCCCCCTAGAGGGCGTCTGGCGATGACGTTGAATAGGAAACGAGATAAGGAATGGGGAATTGGACAAGGACATTCGCCTCAAAAGAAGCATAATGAGAATTTCAGGGACCATAGAGACTTCCGGCGAAGCCGAGTAGAGACTGAGCTGATCGAAACCGTCGTTGAATTCGGGGATGGGATACAATCGTGGAAGATTGTGCCGATTGTGGAGACAATTCGCTTAAGCAAGGCGCGTGGCAACCCCAAAAACAGGGTGCAGGCTGAAGCAATAATACTCGTTTCTCATTCATCTACCACACAATCCCGATACCCCGACGATGTCTGCATGGAAAAAGAAACCATAGGACCGTCTTCCATTGAACCAGCTCCCCGGTATCGGCATCGGCAAACGTCACGTAGCTGTTGTGCTTCCTCTGACAGTTCGAGGGTGGGACCATTAAAAAGCTTCACTTTAAAAAGCCAACAAACGCCCACACCACCGCCATCATTGCGTAAGCGAGAAAATGGTTATGTCAAAAAAAACGTCGAAATGAATAAAGTCCGGACGTTTTCTGGGGTTCCGGAGTCCGGGAGTGTATTCACGTGCTATTGAACCAACAACCACGGCCACGGAACGGAAACGGGAACAATTTAATGCTCTCCGGCACGCCGTTCCTAGGTGACCGTGGCTTATCAGGCACGAGCCATCAGTAGCACCAGCACCATCACGGAACCGAGGCCTCAGACCAGTTCCACCGAACTTGGAAAACCTCCGCACTGGCTGCCCTGGTGATGCTGCCACCTAGCACTGGCCGAGGCGAAGTAATTTGGCACCATTTGTGCCACCGGCAGCAAAACTCTTCGAACATAATCCTTTTCTCATTTTACGACCAACCCTCGGAGCTCCTCTACAATGCCGTAGTTCATCCCAGAGGCCAGTTCCGCAAACAGAAGAGAAGGAGAGAGAGAGAGAGAGGGAGCAAAAAAAGGGAGGGAACACCGGAGAAAGCCTTTAAAAAGATGGACCTTCAGTTGAGTTGAGTCCGGTGCCCGGTGTGTCCGATGGTGGCCACAGCAGTCCACGGCGTGGTCACGCGCAGTTTTCTCGCAGCCGCAGCCGCCTCCGCTGCCACTACCACTGCCGCCATCAGTCTCAATTAAATTAGGATTAGCCAGATTGAGGCGCTTCGCAAGGTCCTTCGAGTGCCTGGGTTCGGTCCGGCGAACCGTTCGAGCATAAAGCGCGCGCCCACCGGTCGCTGACAATATATGCAATTATGTTTTTTTGGGTAATAAAATTCAATTACATGGCGGGCGCCCACAGTACGCCACGTTGTGCCACGCAGGGAGTGCGAATGAGTCTATAAAATGTTCCGTTTGGTTTGGCTCGGAAGGTAGGTTTGCTGCAGGTGTTCCACCTAGGACTCGGTGCCATGGGACCGGCACGGAAATAAAGTCCTCGCACAACATCCACACCATACACACTTGTCTGACCGACAAATTGGACGATTAATCTGTTTAAGAAGTTCTGCCTGCTGGTAGCTGGTAGGAGCCAGGCAGACACAAGCACACACTGTGTCGCACTAACTGTTGCGACTAATTAGGAAATTTGAACAGAAATTCAACGTAAACAGTAGCAGCAGCTGTAGTCTTATCTCTGTCTTTTCATTTTCCAAAAATGTCCTTCAATCGACTTCAATTTGTCAATCCTCGCAATCGGTCTTGCAGCCGTGGAGCAAAGATAATCCTCGCACCATCCACTCAGAACCACAACCAGGACCGCAGGCCGCAGGCGAGATGACATAAAAATATGTTTCAATTATGTGACGAGGCCCCAAAAACTTTTGCCATATCATCTGCAATATCCTCGAAATGGAGGGGGGGGCGGAAGGGAGGGTTTCGGAAATGGCGAATCATGTCTTCATTTTTGTTCGTTCTGTTTTTTTTTGTTTCCTCCACTTCCAGCACCCAAGAGGATCCAGCCCAAGGACGACAGAATGACCCACATCAAATCGAGCAATCAACAATCGGACCCCAGCCCAGCTACCGGCACCCACCAACCATTCAACCACCATCCGCTGTCATCATCGATTACCCAACTTCCACTAATCCGGCCGGGAAGGGAAGGATAACTCAATCTTTGACAGACGGAACACAACCAACGAAATTGACCACACACACCAAACAGACCAAGGTCCGAATGTTCCTTGGGAAAGTTGGCCCGGGGAACGAAGCCTGACAAAAGGGAGCACGAGCCCGAGGTCAGGCTGCTGCTACTGCCGCTATCGTCGTATCATCAGTCACATCAGCCGCGTAGCCCACTGCGAGCGGTTCTCGGGACAAGCGAAGAGTATCCGTTCGTATTGTATTCGTATCCACTGTTTGCCGTTAAGTAGTCGGCATGATGGTGTGTCCTTCCTTTCGTCTTGTAAATGATGTTCTTGCAAGCGACGTCGGTGCTACGCTGCCGCCTTGCGCAAGTGGCCATTGCCTGTGTGCGCCTTTGCCTTGTTAACGCTCTGTTGGATGCTGGCAGGCAAATTATGTAACCATGTTTTCGGCTGTCCTTCTTCGGGGTGTAGAAGGGATCCTGAGGAAGAGGAGAGGGAACGGGGGGGGGGCATCGAAAACATGCCGAAGAAGCAAAACAACCGCAGCACGCGCGCACATTCACAGCGCGAGAGAGAGAGAGCAGAGATGATGCGTGATTGAGGCTGAGATGGATGGAGAGCAGAAGGGCCACCGGGCTCGCACACAAGACTCTCGAGAACAAGAACAAGTGAAAATTAATGACACAGGAATCTTGACATGATTAATTGCACTTGCGAAAGACATGCTGACAGCAATGATGGCGCATGGATGGCAAACGCGCGCGAACTGGCTGGCAAGCTGGCATTTCGGAACAAGCGATCAATAGCGAGGCCTGGCCGGGAATCGCGATTCTGGGTGCTCGGTCGTTGATGAATCGCTAGAAAGCTGGAAGCTTTCTGGTGCGGTGGAACAGCATTTTCTTCTCGAAAAGAGGGGACGCGATCCCGGGGGCTGCTGGGGCACGGATCAGAAGTCAGATTAGATGTCAAGCGGGTAAGAATTCGTCTGAAGTTTTTCCGGGCGGAAAAACCCCGGGCCAGGGTGAATGAACGCTTACTGGTGTTAGCATTTAACGAAAATCCAAAAATAAGATAAGAAAAAAAACCCACCCACAAACGATGCCTGAACTGGCGCCACTGGAAAGTGTCCGAAACCGAGTTCCCAGTTGCACACAACCGAATGCTAACGCCAACGAAAATGCTAACGAAAGGTAAGTGATGATGTCATTGCAGGGAAATGGACGTTCCGGCCCATGCCACCACCTTCAAATGAGCTTCAAAGCGCTCTCGGTGCACGTTCTAACTGCTAACGCAGAGCACCACAGAGGTCGCCCAATTGTGGCACCGTCGTGGACGTGGACTACACCGCGGTCGCGGATACTAAATCATCCACCGTACGTGATAGTGTACGATCGTTTGAGCGATTTCTATCGGCATAGGAAACACAAACACAGTACCGTGAAATCCGGTGCAGACTGGTCACCACCCTGTACGAAGTCAGAAAGGTTGCGTCAAGAATAACACTCCACGTCCGCGCCTTGAGCGAAAACACTTTGGCGCCAGTGCAATGACGCAATGTTTACGGCGAGCCCATTGGGACCATTTTCGGGATGGGCTGTCTGATTCGCTTTCAAACTCCGGCATTCTTCGCGCTTTTCTCTGCGACTATTACGTGATCGCGGTGAGGCTGAGCTTAGAATGGAGCTCCACCGTTCGCTGCATAACCGGCAGTCAGAGCTCGGTCGGCCGAACAATCAGATTAGCGGGAGTTCAGGGACACCTGCAGGGCACACAAACAAGTGCGATTCTTGTCGTGATTCACTACTATTCAGATCGTGGAAGCACGCTTCCAAAAACCACTTTGCAATCGCGTAGTACTGCACAGGTTCTTCGTATCGTAGACGCGATTTTAGGCCGCATTCACAAGGGATTGCATTTCAATTCCGACATCATTCGGAAGCCTTGATTCTTCTCCCTAATCCAATCGCTCTATCGTCGAACAGGCTAGATCACAACCAAGGTCTCCACTTGCGCTATCGAAGTCAATCGAAAGTCTCGTCTATTGGATCCAATATAAGGCCGCTCATGGAGCCCACTCCAGCGTAGCTTCTCAGCAGAAGGAAGAGAAGAAATAAAAATTTCACCACCAACCGATGGCCGTGTGTCGTACAGCAAACCGCAAAACCAATCACTCCTCAACCATCACCACCACCACCACGACACACTCCTCTGTGTTCGTGTGTATGTTTGTTGTCACACGTCCGGATCGTCCGGAACAGGAAATTCAAACCGTCCGGAAGACATTTACTCCAGCAAGCCGACCGAGCCAGCGCACAACAAGGGTCTGGAAATGGTGAGGAGAGGCATCGGGTGCGAGGTGATTTAGTGTCGCCGACCATTCCCATTGCTCGCGCGTATCGGCGTTCGAATCGATAAAACAACCATTCGCCCCCTACGGAAATGTCCCGGAATTTCCGTGGAACCTTTCCAGGGCTGGAAGGCGTTCCAAGTTTCGCGGCAAACGCATCCTTCGCGCCAAGTGGTAGTTGTAAGTTTGGGGCCCAGATGTTTGAGTTCCATATACTGTTCAGGTGACGCGTGTGTCACACCACGTGGTATACGGCGAGAAGTCCTCGATTCCATGTTCCGCTGGATTGACTTTCGTGCCGTGCTGGTCGTTTGTCCTTGAAACTCTAATGTCCAAACCATTCCGATTGTCAGAAACGGATGATGGTTCATCCATAAAAGAAATGTCACAGGGACTGGGACGTTCGTTTGGTTTGGCCGTGAAGAACATCGATCCGTCCATCCAGGGGGTCCATCCATACCGGGAATGATCCACTGGGCTGTCCAGAGCGCTTCGAGGGCTTAACGATACCACCGAAAGCACCTCCTCCCCACCGTCCCGCAAAAAGCAAACGGAAGCCGGAAGGAGTAGATCTACCGAGGCAACACGATGATGGCACTTAAGACGCACATTCACCAACAGGAGGACAACAGGCGAAGGAACGGAATGGATAATGCTTTTTGGACGGCCTTTGCACTGGGCTTGCCGTCCCGCGTATCCGTATCCCGATGGAGCAGGAAGGGAAGAACAGGAAAGTAATTTTCTCCCAGGACACGCGGGACAGGGACGTTTGGACGTGAAATTAGCTCACGTAGCAGGTCGTACAGGCCGCAAACGGTCCGTCGGTCGGTCGGTCGGTCGGTCGGTCGGTCGGTGTCTGTCTGTTTCTGGTGAGGCTACAATTTGGATGTGGAAAAAAGACGACGACGACGACGATGACGACAACGGTCCCAAACGGAACACACGGTCAGTGGAGAGGAAAATTGTCGCCGAAGGAATCACCGGCAACGGAAGCAGCGGCAGCAGATCCGGAAGAACCGGAACTAGGTCAATGTGATAGAGGGTCCCCGTCGCCCGTTCGAGGATCTCGTGTTGGCGACGGTAAGGTGCCCGAGGTCGGCAGCACATTAGAGGCCGGCGAGCACTAGCACGAAGACTATGACATCGAAGGGAAAAGAATGTATCCTTCGAAACGTCGACATTCCTTTCTTTTCTTTTTTACTATTTTCCTCGGCAACGAGACGAGATGGAGGGCAAAACATCTCGAAGCATTTTCCTTGAAACCCACACGCCCACCGAACCGGCCCAAGATGACAATTTTGTTCTTTCTCGCCAGCACCGGAGACGAGGCCCTGCCCTGGCCACCATCCATCGACCTTGGATTCGGTTTGCGACAGTGGTTGGTTATGTTGTGCTGTGCTTAGCGCTAAACCGTTCGCAAATCTTCCTCTAATCCACCCCTCCCGGTGGGGCAGAGCCGGGACGCCTGTCGAAAAGATTGCTCTTCCGGAAGATGCTGCTCAGGGGTAGAAGAAGCAAAGGGAGAAAGACAGAGAGAGAGAGGGGGTGTAATTTGAGGGCACATCGCACCCCATTTCGTTTTCCACGCGATATGTTCTCCGATAAAAGCTCACCTTGAGACACTCGACACGCGGATGAAGGAGGGTATGTGATAAGAGGCCGCACGACCATACAGATGGGATTTTGGTCGGTTGGACGGAAGATTGGTTGTAGTATGTGTTTAGTGGGGGTAAGAAACTGCCAGGGGAGGGGTGGAGTTGGCCGTTTCGATGTTGATTTGAATTTAAAACGAGCGACAACCGTCGACGAGCGGTGCGCCGACTGGTGGATTATGTTTTGCAATCCCGAAAAGGGCAAAGAGAGAGAGAGAGTGGTGGGATAATTTAGGGCAACATAAAACGCGTAATAAGCATCGTACATAATGTGCCAGGATTCGGTTTCGGGGGGAGGGGTGGGGGGGCTAAACATGGGGATGTAATGTGTAATTCGTTTAAGAAATCCATTCCGTGTACAGCAAACGGCTATCGAATGGCATAGTTTATGATGGGCGCCGGGGGATATTCGCTTTTGGCAACATGTTTTACCGAAGCAGGGAGGAAAAAGAGGAATCATTAGCGGGGTTTATGCGCGAAACCATCCGTCCGACCGTCCAGCAGCTCATCTCTCACTCATAATTACGCACAATCCCCTTTGGAATGTTTTGCGAATCGCGCTACCGATTGGTGCGCGCGTAATGGTCACTGCCGAATAAGGGAAATTGGTTTTCAGCGTGCACGCCACAGCCGGCACCATAATCGTGACCATTATCATAACCATCATCGATTATGTGAGGATGAAGAAACGGGATCGGGATTAGCGGCGTCAATTGTAACATTCAACAAATGGGCGCCAGTACGACCGAGAGAGAGAGAGAGCCCCCATGAGGCCCTACAGGACATGATGGATCTCGTGGTTTCAGTTTCCGGACTAGCAACGCGCAGAATTAAATACATTTTTCTAATGAGCGCCCATTACGACGGATATCACGCATCACCACGGGGTATCACCAATCGCCCAGAAACCTTTTAGCCTCCCACTAATGGAATGCTTTATGCCCTGTTGTCCCCCTCCGGTGTCACTCCATCATGAAATGCATTCAAAAGAGGGGCTAGGGGGAAATTACTGAGCCACACAATAAAAGCAGGGACAAAACCGGGCTGCTGGCGTGCCCCACGGCCGTATGCTTCACCTTTTATGCATCATTCCATCGACCATCGATTTCCATTTCATTTGTCATCGGAGGTGAGCCAGCACGGCACCGGAACCTTGAACGCTTGGTCAGTGCTAATGCGCTGGGCAAACTGTGGTTTTCGGCGACCGTAGCGTTTACCAAGCAGCTTAAAGAAGCCGTCACAGCCGGTTCTGCAATCGATCGAGCAAACGATAATCAATACCTCACACATTCAGCAGCGCTTGCTTGATAATGGAAGCAGCAGCAGCAGCAGCAACAGCAGCAGCTGGGCGGTTACACCTCAAACACAATCGTGATAAAAGCATTCGAAGAAAGGGGTCTCTTTTGTGGCAGATAAATTGGTCGATCGATATCGATTGCGGAACAACCGGGGAAGGGAGCCGTTGGAATTAACATTCCACCAACGCACGTCATCGCCTTTACAGCACCAAGCATTATGTATCATTCTTCATTATCATCGATCTCTCCCGGGAGCAGCATAATTTTGCTACCCGCCCCGAAACCCCACATCGAGCACCAGGGGGACGCAAGGTGTGTGGCAGCGTCCCCACACTGGGGACATTGCCACGGGCCGGGCGACGATCACGGACCACGAAGAGGATGATGATGGAGACGCACACCGTAAACCTTTCGCCGGGTTTAAGGAGATTTATTTTATTTTGTTTTTCATAATTATTTTCTAAACCCGAACTGAGCCGAAATCGTCGCCAGCGCCAACCTCCCGGAGCTCATAAAACCGCTTATCCTTGAATATTGCCGTTTCCCACGATTTTTGATGCAGGGGTGGCAACCTTCCCCGTGTACCTTCTCGCCTCGATCCGCCCCCTGGATGGACGTGCCGCTGAACCGGTGATGCTGTGTGATGCGATAAGACAATCCTTCTTCATCCCGACCGGCACACGGTACGGTACCCGGTGTGGCCTGTTGCGGACCAGTGTATTGTCGTCGTGCCGGGGGTTTTTATGGGCTTTTTGGGTGTCCAACCCCCCTCCAAACCCGAAGCCCAAGAAATTTTGTGCGGAGCATGCAAAAAGGTCAGCGGTCGAACGGTCGAGCGGAAGAGGGCAAAGGGGAAGTTATTTAAAAATTGATGAAAACTGTAGGCACAGATAAGGCTTTGCTTCCTTCATTAATGGCGCACTGTGGAACGAGGGATGGGGATGGGGATGGTGTTTTTTTATTAGGGGTTGGCCCTCCAATCCCCTCCCGTGCGCTCATTAAGCTCCCAAGAAGATGCAAGAAAGCCTGTGCGAGAGTTGGAGAAACAGATTGTTACAACAACGAATGCTACAGTTTGGCGATGCTTTGTGAGCTACCTGCTGCAGACTAGTGTCATTTTTTATGTGAAAAATTAGGTCGAACAGGACATAAGCAAATAGAATGGCAATATTTCCCCTTGAGTCACATTAAACATACATGGCTGCTCCACTACGGGGTGCGTTTACCATTGAAAAGCTTCCCTCTACTGATGGAGACGCACGGTACTTGAATCGAAAGCTTGAAAAAAAATCGAAAGCCCCCCGTGGGTGTTACTAGCTGTGGATAAGGCGATCAATATGCTCGCCTATCGATCTACTTGTCTACTTCTTGCGGTTTCTTAGAGCCATAGAGAGCGATGCAAGTTTGCTAATGAATAAATGATTCCCAGCCTTCCGTCGGGGCGGAGTGGACTGACCAACGTTCCCGCAACGTTCGTTGTCGCTGTTATATAATCCATTAGATGGCAACACGTACTCCTTCAGAGAAAGAGAACGAGAGAGAGAGAGAGAAAGTATGGGTTGACTGGGGGTGACGGAAATCGAATGTATCCTTTCCGGTGAGCACGGCGAGAAGAAAAAGTAAACACACAACGAAATGCGTCGTATGTTGTGATAGCACAGCCCCGTACACAACCACACACTAACGCTGTGAGTGGAAAAACAGGCTCGACTAACACAAAGACAACGACGACGACTGATAGTAGCGAGAGCGAGAGTGAGGAAAATAGAGAGCAACCAAAACCAACCGTTGTCCAGCCAGAGAGCGATACATTTTGTCCTTCGGTGTGTATGTGTCGACGGTGCCATGCTTTGGGTCGTGTTCTGTGATCCTTCTTTTTCCCTGGCCGTACGCTTGGTAACCATGCGCTGCCTTGGAATATACGTTTCCCCTCCCATATTTTTTCTATTCCTCCTCCAGCCAACCCAACTGTTTCGTAACAGATACGATTTATAGAGTAGCATTTGGAGGGCATGGTCGGCTTATACCAACACGAACGAAGTGACTACGTACGTATGGCTTCATTAAATTATTCCTGAAACTCGATTCCCAATCATTAACTGCTATAATGATAAATGGTCTGTTTTTTTTTCTTCTTTTCTTTTTTGGAAATTATTCAACCAAGCGGTGGCTTCTTATCGATGGCCTTGAGCCTCTCGATGGTCGACAAATCGGTGAGAGAGAGAGAGAGAGCGCGCGGTCACAGAATTGCTCCGAATCTCCGAAAGGATATCCACTAAGCTTCTCTCGCGAGCACTACCACTGGGTACAGGGGACGGGAAACATACCAAGAGAGGGATGGAAGCTCGAGGAAATGTTGCATTTGGTTGGATATGGCTGAGAACGCACGGAGAGAGCGAGATGAGTGGCCCAATGTTTACAACATTTCGTACGGAATGCACCCTTTCCTATTATCACACAGCCACCTATGGGGAGGACGCAAGCTTTACGGGGCAACTAACATAGAAGAGGCCTACTCGATGCTCGAAGCAAAAGCAATCAGGAAAGGCTCCTGTTTCGCCGCCAGCTGTCAATATTCTCATGGGATAACGATGGAAACGGACCATCAATCCAGCGTACGGTGACGATATAGAGAACGCTGAGACATATTGATAAGCATAACTCAGCCCATGGGAAACCAAAACAGAAACGCGAGGAAAGGATTAGTCTTCCCACTTGCCTTCTGCATAGATTCCACGAACGCAACACTTAGAAGCGATGTGAAAAACGGAACCCGCTGCGCAGCTGGGCTTTTAATAAATAACCAAGAGGAGCTTTATATCGCAATGGAGAATGTATGGCACAAATCAATAGAAGGCGTTTAAGCCTCATTAGCTTCATCGAATGATGCTAATTAAAGAAAAATCCAGAAATGCTTCTGCCAGAAAACGACGATTCCATCAATTCTTTCAACAAGTTTTAATCGATCGCTTTTAGGTGTCACGTGTTAATTAGTATAATTTAGTCCACATTAAAACCAGAACTACAAGCACGATAAATCGTGAACAAGCGATAGCACTACCAAACATGCTAACTTCTTGCTGCTCACGTGGTGTCTTGTGATGCAACGAACTGTTTAGTGATGCGATTTAGCGAAGTTATTGAGTTGTCTCAACGACTTCTCCCCTTGCTCCAACCGCATCAACAGCATGACGTCAATCATCTTCCTGCCATTGGCATGGTGTTAAGGACATTTTCTCTGTTGGTCTCAGCGACTCAGTCACTGCCCCACGCACGCACACATCGCCAAGGATTCAATCAACAATTGTTGATATCGATCGATCGGCTGTTTCGGAACAGCGCCTGGTGACTGGTCGCGACAGCGAAAGTCGTGCACAAAGAAAGGTAAACAGAAAGTGGCCACCCTGGCAGTCCCACCTGCTCGCTAGGCTGACACACAGACGGTCCCAAGAAAATTGTCTTCTCCATCATCATAAGATGCTCGCTCTCACTCTCTCTCTCTCCGCAGATAAATTCAGAGAAAGAAGCCAAACTCCAACTTGAATCAACAACAACAGCGTGGTGTGCGTGTTCGATCGAGATGAAGCACCAGCAGAGGGAAAAGTAGAATCGATGCAATGCGTGCATGAGTCGACGAGTATGTGTGGTACGCAACTTGTTTTGATCAAGTAACCAACCAATGGGGCGGACACACCGTACCGGACCCTGTAGGGAACGGTCTCTCTCTCTCGATCTCACGTGGTTTAAAGCGTTTGAAAAGCTCAACCCGCTCTTTGCAGCGATCTCCACGTACCGCCAGCGCACGATCTGCTCCGGGTCTCTTTCGTGTGTTTGTTGCTCACTGTCGCTCGGTCGATCGTCGTCGATCTGGGCGTTCGTTCCCGGGCCGGGGCTAGACCAGAGCGGTGAAAGAAGAAATTAAACGCATACCAGCGCACATACCGTCGCACTAACTGCCAGCACGTTGTCACCATTCGCAACAGAAACGGCGGACCGATCCACCGTTTTGTCTCGATTAATGCCCCCCATCCGGCTGACCGCATTCCGATCCGGGCTGTCCGGGAGAACAAGAACCAAACAGCTGGCTAGAACGCAACGCCACATTCTCTCCAATCTATTCTCTATCTACCGTTCCGCCACGGCAACGCGATTGCCTTGTTGAGGCAGCACGGCTTTCCCTGCCCATTAGACTTACATTTTTTATGCTCCGATGTGCAGCTTCTAGCCACCACCACGTTGAAACAGCTGGTCTAGTCGACGGGAACGGTAGCTACTGCTTCACGCACTGTAACACTGATTGCACAACGATTCCGTTCCGTTTCCGACCGTTTCTATCTGCTAGCTCGGCTCTTCACTCTGTTTACTGCGTATTTCTAGCCGACTGGAGCCGGTTCCCGGTCTTCGTTCGATGTCTTGAGCGTAACCACGGTACACAAGCAATACGAAAACGCACCCAAACCGGCTACACCTGCAACCTGAGTCCTACTTTCGGACCACTCGGTGGTTTCTTGGGTGTTGCACTTGAAATAGGATAGTGTGTCGGGCTCGAGCTTCACTCTGTGCGATTATCCTTTCTCAGCAGCAACATGAAACCGTGAGGGGGAGGGGGGGACTCGGGAATGCTACCTTTTACGCTGAGTACGATAATTCGCCAAGTGCGCTTCGTCAGTCGGTGCTTGGATTCGCTTAAATGATTTTTTTTCTTCTTCTAAACAACCGTTATGTGGCTTTGCTTTGAATGGGGCGCGATTTGGCGGCGCCCGGTTTCACTAGCGAGTTTGGCAATGCAATCAGTTTCATGCTATCACTTAATTATCATCAACATAATGGCCATCACCTTTCCATTGGCCTGCACGTGCTATGATCGGGAATCGGGAAAAATCGATACCGTTTTGCTGCTGCTGCTGCTGCTACTAGCGTGGTGCCTCCGTCATTTGCTCACTCACACACCGTCCCACGGAACTCTACCACACCATCTGGCCCCTACCACACCACCAGGACCCCAGTACTCCGGGGCCACAAGCTGGCACAAAACAATCCGAGGACCACGGGACACTGTCACAGGATCTGCGTTTCTTTCAGGAGCAAAATTATGAAACTCACTCGATAGCTAATAGATTCTTTCAGATGCAACACAGCCCACCCCTCACACAGTACCAACTGGTTTGTTGGTGGCCACTTTAACCACCCTTTCCGTCGGGGATGGGTTGGGTTCAGCCCAATTGCGCTGCTGCTGCTGCTTTTTGTCACAAACAGTAAAACTCTTGGATTGTCTGGAACTGTTTTTTTCTTCTCCTTCAACCTTCTTCACTGAATCTGCTACTCCTTCAAGCGCGAAACGTTGCAATGCTGCAGGCAGAATGTATAGCCAGCGGTTGTGGCCAGCACCATTTCTTGAATGCCTCCGGAGTCTTGGAAAATGTTCCAACCGGGAGCTCTCGCTGGAACGTCGGTTCTCCTCTCTCGCGCTCGCGGTTCTCTCGACGGCAAACAGGAGATAACTCCCCAGTATGGTGAAGGGGCCGCGAAGAGCAATGTAAATACAATGTGCTCGGCGGGGGCCATGCTCACGCAAGAGCGAAAGAGCGCTAATCCAAGGCAGGCACTAACACATGTTCGACAAAAGTTCGACTTGTGTTTTTTTTCTTCGTTTTTTATCCGTTAACTTATCTATTAAGGTATTTTTTCAAAATGCTAAATCAATAGAATTGTGCTTTTTGTGCTAAAAATCATCCAGAGGTCACGGAAAACCTTTACAAACATAGCAGTTTTGCCAACTGTGTTTGGTATTCCTGGTAATTCATTATGATTGCTAGCGAGTCTAGTATCTTTATCCGAGTATCTTGTAATTCCAAGTAACGAGTAATTATGTAATCTGTAAATATTTGAATGTTTTATATTTGATTGGGGAGAAAATAATACCTTGTTTTTGAGTGAAGTTTAAGGTTTTATTAAAAAAAACCCGATGGTCCGATTTAAATGAAATATTGATTCATCCTGATGGGAGATGACACCGCTCTTGATGGTCAATTCTGGGCATTTTTGGTCAATCACGACTCAAACGACTTTGATGCTAAGAGTAAAGATATGAAATTAGCGTTTGATGGTGCGAAAACAGCTCATTAAAATTAGTATGAGACTTGAAACCTCCAAATACAGGCCCAACCGTGACCTCGTCGGAATTTGGTCATCATACGAACCATTTCAACCCGCTTTAAGCACGATCTTTGGGCACAATCCGGAAGTATACTACTTTCCTTTAATAGTATACTTCTTAGTACTTTCCTCATCACCAACATGAGCATGAAAAGTAAACCAATGCGTAACGATTTGGTGATCGAGTTTATTTAGCGCTGGTTTACCCCGATATCGAAGTATTATGACTAAGGGTAGCCCCAGCCGCAGCAGGTTGAAGCTAATTGGTTTGTTCATAAAATCAGCCGTTCCTCGATTGAGCTATTGACATGTTTTCAGCAATGTGTTCTGCTTCCGGTCCACAGTAAGTAATGGTCGGATCCGGCCCCGCAGAGACTTTTTACAGTTCCGTGTGGATTTGCGCTCCGCCGTCCTTTTCCGTTGGATGTATGAACAGACCTTCGGCGGCAACCCATTCCGTGCCGCTGTACGGGTTTGGAATGCCGACCACCTCCATCTGTCCGTTGATCGGTCGGCCGAAGGTACGGCCCGACACACCCAAATACATGTCAGTGTCCTTGTGCTGCAGCCGAACGGGGTTCGTCCGTAACCAGCTATCACCAGAGCAGATCAACGTCCAATGATCACCGCTATCACCTTCACCTATCGGAGGGGAGGATCAGTTGGTTAAGATGGACACGTGGAGCAATGATGATGCGATCGTCGCCTACCCTGATCATCGCCATAGGCCGAGATTTCCTGATTTCCAGACAGCGGACTCTGGAAATGGTGCGAGTGGAGGTTCTTGTTGGTCGCCAAGTGATGCAGCCGGATCGTATCACCACATTTTACGGGTTCTCTGGAAAGGAATGACGAATAGTTAAGCTGGATATGTTGCTGGTGGGGACTACCCCTTTCCCTCTTTCCTTACCCTCGTTCACAGTGCTTGCCAGTGGCGGCCTTTATCGCCCAGTGGCTGTTCACGTCCTCCTGTAGCTCCGTCGCCGTAACGGACTGCTGACCCGATCCAGTGCCATACTTTACGTCGTGTGAATGTAACCGAACCCGGTAGTCGACGTTTTGCAGCTTTAGCACAGTCCCGCAAGTCACATGTCGATTATTACGGGCGGCTAAAACGGATCGATGGATTTGAAATTAGCACACGCCGCAGATTTGGGAATTCCGTTCCGTTCAGAATCACTGACGTGGTTCGCTCTGGGGGCATGCCGGCATGGGGCTAGCGATAGACCAATCAGCGCCCACCAACACACGACGGGCGATAAAGCAAAACAAAATCGCCTGCCTCGATTCGTGAGGGCGAGAATCTACTTACCGAGCGTTATATCGATGATGCTTAGAAGACTAACGACTAGGGCGAAGTCTAAAAGTACGCAGCTGTGGAAATTCATGCTTAATAAGTTAATTTACTGTACTTTCTGCTTTTACCACCCGTGCAAACTCCGCCAGCCGTGAAACCCTTCCAACGAAACTCGCGAAGAAAAAACACGGTCAATGACAGCGGTGACAGAAAAGGGTTAAATCCAAGATGGCTGAACATGTTTGACAACCGGAAGAAGTAGGTTGCTTCGATGGGTGTTTATGATTTAACGAAATGGATTTCTAAATAAGCGAATCATTAAAAAAATAATTCCTCCAGATTATTACAATAAAATTTAACCGTACCAACTCAACATGAGCATAACGTTGCCCCATTAATATTACTCGTACGTTGTACTATGCTCATGTCGATCCCACCCACAGGGCGCCTGTGCGTGAAATGAGCCCTCGAGAGAGCGCAAAGAGCAAAAGAACACGTTGTTTTTAAAATAAAATTTATATTTGCGAATATTATTGGCACACAAAGGTAAGATATTTCATTCTTTTACCGTCAAAATATGATTTCTTGAGTTAATCGTCACATTATTAACCATATTTTCATAGACGATTCCAAAACACGTGCCATACGAATTTCATATTTCCAAATTCAAATGAACAATTGAGAGACAGACGGCCGTCCGGAGATCATGTTTAAATGCCGAGAATCTTTCATCCGAACAATGAATATATTTTCCTCTATATTTTACCGATTAAATACTATTAATCGGATGCCTTTTCCAGTTAATAACACCAGTTATCCCTCCTACTTGTTATTAGAACGATCCTGTTTTGTCCAGAAAAATAAAGCATGATTCAAAATAATAAATCAAATTTTATCTTCCTTCTCCTGACACTCAGATTCCCGTCTGATTCATTCGTACTGTTCATGGCGGTAATTAAATACCGGAATAAAATTGTCCTTCGAACTTGCGATGCAACATGCTTACGCACCACAGTTTCTCAAAAATCCGCATCCGCAAACGATACTCAACCGATACCGATGCAGCGTGACTTTCCGGAAAGGTCCTACCAACAAGCAAACTTCAAGGATACAATGAGGATGCTTGGCAGAAATAGTCAACATGAATCAGGTGCGCCAATGGATCACGGAGACTCCGTTCAGCCCCTGGTCTATTATTTCTTCGTTTTCGTTTACAAAGCGACCAGAAACGACATCAACATCACGAATATCATCATTCCGACGGCCAACATCAAGCGTCGTGCACTGGTTCGACAACTGGTTCTTGGGTGGCTTTTCGGTAGACCGCGCGATCACTGCTCGGGACCACAGTGGCTCTCTCCAGGTGTTCACCAACACAACCGCGATCGTTGATCGCTCAAGACAACGAACTCGTTCGCCTTTGCTGCAACGTTTCACTCGGATCGCAACTTTTCCCCACCGCCTCAATGGCTTGGGGCACCGCGGGCACGGCGACCAACGAAAGACTTCAACGACCAGTCTCCAACGAACCCTGGTCGCATGCTGTCCGGCTTGCGTCTCGCGATTGGCGCTAGTTGTCTGGCCGATAGACGATCTGCTTCTTAGGTTTGTGCCCGTTTCGGATCCCCATTCCCCGCGTTGTTGGTGGAGTGCCCGGTGCGGTGTGAGTGCAGCAACCCGTTCCGTTTAGTGCCGATTTTCTCTTTCACTTTCCATTCGAACCCGTTCAAGGGATCGGGAAAATCAGGCTCCAGTGTATGTTTTGTGCAATCGCAATGTGCAATTAATTGAAAACGAAAAAAACGAAGAAAAAAAAACCGAAATCACGCAACTGTTTCCAAAAGTAAAATGCATAAGGTGATGGTATTAGTGGGTGACAAACTGTGAAGACGGAGACGACAACGACGACGACGACTTCACGGCACGTCGACGATCGCGACGACGATCAAGTCACAAGCCATTCAAGTGGATGGTTTCGTCTTCGATGCTGCTGCTGCTGCTGCTGCTGCTGTTGCCTGTTACTGGCGTCGATGGCGCAAAATGTCAGAGCCTTCACCTTTTCGGCGTGAATCGGAGACGGATCTAAGGCAACAGAGACTGTAGACGTTGGAGCCCTCTCGAGCGCATCGAGCACTGGGCTTCTTCTACAATCGCTCCATTTCGTGCGGTGGAACTGGTATTCCTGCGATCCCTTCTACCGTCCTCGTTGATAAACTATCAGTGACAAAACGGATTTGTCCCGTTCGCACAGAGCGAGCAATCATGTTGCGATTTCCATGATCACGACCACCGGAGAGTGGTGAAAGTGGTGTCTGCCGTGACCGTTGCGTAAGCGGAGCCTGGCGAAAAAAAAGAGAAAATCCCTGAACCAATCGCGCCCGAAACGGTGAATCCGGTGAGACAGTGACCGGTTTGCCGTCGTGTGTCGCTGGAATGTGATAAATTATCGATTGTTTTAGCAGCAGAATTTGATTAGAAATCTCTAAAACCATCGATCGATTAGAATTCAAGGTGGAATTGATGCGAACCCAACGCAAAGGCGCAACTTTGCAGCATATCCAACGGGAGCTTTTTGAGGGGGATTGTTGATCGTCTCAGGGTGGCGAGAGCGAGTAGTTGACGCCTGTACGCCGTGCGTTCGCGTTTCTTCATTAGTCATTCCGATCGACACTGCGGGATTTGTGTACTGCCAGTGGCCTAGAGACGGCCAGCAATAGCAACAGCACCAGTAGCAGCAGAAGTAAGAAAAGAAAGAGAAACAGTGCGTCCATGTGTGTATGTGTGCGGCCGTATGTGTGTGGGTGGATTTATGTGACTAAGTGTGCGGGGGTCTGTGTGGCCAATGGCCACACCATACCGCGACGGTACGCCACCACCGCCGCCTCTCTTGACGGTGGTCTCTTTCTGTTGTTGGCGTCAGCTTCGTGGCTTAAGGTGTTGGCTTAAGCAGCAACTACCGATGTGGACCTCCAGTGTATGACTGTGTCAGTTTGTTGGCTCTTTCGAACGGTGATTCGAAGGTCTCTTGCAACGCAATGCAGCCCGTGGTTGCTGGAGGCATGCAAGTAGACCAATCGCCGTGCCGTGATCGTGCACAGTGACTAGCTGCGCACTCTCAACGTTATCGTTTTGTCGATTGGACTTTGTGAAAAAGATCACACTAAAGTTAAATAAGAACTGTATTAACATTTGTGTTTACGTCTTTCGTGTTTTTCTTAAAAAAAAACTCACATTAATCTTTGTTTTCAATTTTCAATTCCTTCTATTCCAAAAAATGTGTTCTCGTACTCGATCCGCCGCTCGGTGACGCTCAACAGTGGATTTGTTTTATGTTGCGTAAGATAACGGGCGAATCGCTGGCGCAGTACCGGATCGGTCACAGCAAGCAGCACCACCGTCCGGGCGATTTGGCATTGTGTTCGTTTGGATTGCAGCGATCGCGACATTGGTGCACGAATTTCCTTCGATTTGGGATTGGCCATTTTGTAGGTGAGTAGTTTGAACGCGCACAACATTTCGTCAACGTTCGCTGTCCCCTTAAAAGCTTCATTCGAACGCACTATCATTGATAGTAAAAGGGCGATCGAAATGTAACGAAACAAAAACAAACAATGCACATCCTCATCATCATCATCATCGTGCACTTTAACTATGCAAGCAACTGGAGCGAACTGAAGGCTTTGCGATCTTTATCTTTCACCGATTTCTAACACCATAACGCCACCGCCCGTGTGCCAACTGGCCACCGGAGCGTTAAAAAGAAAATTAACTTGAACCACTCGCACTCATCCAGCGTAACGCGTCGAACCTACTTTTCGCTAAATGGCGAAACCGAGCAACACCTCGGCGACATGATTCAACGATTATGGTGGATATGATTTGCTTAATTCGATCGTACCCGATGCGATGTCATAATGCGGTCCACTCGCGCGGGCGGTTACGTACGGTCAAACATTTGTTTTATTAAATCAACGGCGGGCATTTTAAAGCACCTCAGCTCCCTCAAAATCGTATAATTGTTGCATGCATTTGCAAAACCGTGAACGCGATCGTATAATCTATTGCATCGGAAGTTAATTACCGCCACGACCATGCAAAAGTATCGGGCCGCGGGTTTCCATCTTTGACTTTGGCCAGAAAAATATGTGTAACGCCCACGTGCTCACACGTGTGGCCGCGGTACACACAAGGCACAAGTGCAGCGGTTTAAGATTGCACCAACGTGTGCCGCTGCATTGTCTTCCGTCATGCGCCATGCAAGGTCTGAGCACACGCCTCTCGAACGGATGTCGATTTTCCGGTGGAAATTTGCCACCACCAGCACCACAATGTACTCTCGGTCTGTAAGTCTGTCTGTCTGTCTGTCTGTGGAGCTCGGTGGCGCAAAACATAAACGGTTGTTGCGCCGCCGTTGATCGCGATTTCGCGCAACTCGCAACTCCGCAGCCGCACTGGCACCTTGTCTGTCGATGCCTCGCTATAATTACCACCGTTTCCGCCCTCCAGCCTTTTCGTGTCGTGTCGTGTCTTGGGTCAATCGTCTAGTGGAGCAGTTTTCCCAAATAACAATAAAAAAAAATGCAACAGAAGAAAACAGAATGGTGAACTGAAGCCAATCCAAAGGTACACACCGGTGGGCATGACTCGCAAATCGCTTGGAGCTCACGTTGCGTGCGTGTCTGGTGCCAATCAGAACGCGATCGACTTCCCTCGACGCTATGAGTCCACTTGTACTGGAGTGTAGTAAAATAGCTCGTTACTGGTCGCGCTGGTTGCGGTTTTTTGTTAGCAGAAACTCCTTTTTTCTCACGTCGAAGCCGTTAAAGCAGGGCACGCAGCTTACGGTGGCCGCGGATTAACCTTCGACAATTCGATTCACGGGTTTTTGGGGTGGAGTCTCGAAGTTTTACTTTTGCTTGTTGCCACCATACATGGGGTATGGATGTTGGTGTTTAATTTGAGAAGTTTTTTTTGCATTCAATCCATTGCTTTTAAGCCAACCAGTCAAACGACGTCACGGATCAAGAAATGAACGGACACTTATAATGATTTTTATGTACGCGTCATAAAGCGGATCCGCACAAATGAGGGCTTAAGAATTTTATTAACTCGATGACCTTCTTCCATGCTCGCACAACATCGATAGGTACTGTGTGCGTACAGTGCTTGCTCGAGAATGGGAAAGTAAGCTACGTCACAATCGAGCGGAGTCCGATGGCGTTGGTCAGCTGATTTGGGATTCTTAGCGCCACGTAAAAACCCTCCCGCATTGTGACAAGTAGGCTGTGAAGTGGATGACGTTGACTTCGAGTGATCATCTCACTCGATCATCTCAAGTAAGCGAGAAATTCTCGAATGCAACCTCCAGGAAATCCCTTGCGGTGGCAACGACCTCATGTTTGATGAATAATCGATGTATGAGTAAGCCATGTCATCTCAAAAGATATCTTTAAGATCGGAAACATGCTTCAATAAATGCTTTCTCCGAAGAACATACTTCCGAAGATGAGCATAAAAAGGATCATCTTTTATAACTTAAAGACACCTGGCTGCCATGAATGGTCACTAATAAATCCCTGCACCAATCCACCGAAAACAATGCCGAACCGTTGATATGCAATAGAAGCAAGCAATAAAACTCGGACAGAAATAAAAGAAAACTGCTTTCTTCGCACCTAGCCACTCATCGTCGGAAGCTAATTGTAAATAATTGCGACAAAAGTTGTATGGTCTAGCGAAACTTTGAAAGCCGTGTGACGGACGGAAAGGTTCATCATCATCATCATCATTCGGCAACGCCTGGTTCGCTCCTTCGCGGTGGTATGAAAAAGTGAAAATCGTTCAAAAATCCTCTGCCCCAGGGGCGTAGAACTTTGAAATTTGCATTTTCAACCGAAAACTTTCCCCCGCCAAAGGGGAAATGCACGTCGACCTGTGCTGGACAGGAAGTAAGCCCTCGTTGTCTACGAGAGAAATGACACCGGACTCCAAGATTGTGCGACTTAATGGTCCCGCCCAAAACGATGACGATTGCCAGCCCAACGTCTAATGACGCAAAATTGCAGAGCTACTTAGTGCAGCTTCGCACTAGCGACTCTAACTGGCTTCCGATCGGAGTCAGTGGGTCATCATACGGTACCGAGCGTTTATCATGCGGCTCCACCACCACGATCACCGGCTAAGAGGTTTGGATTTAAAAAGGAAAAGCATCCAACACTGCCTGGCATCCCACTAGCCGGTTGTCTGTCCGGCGATGAAAAGTAAAAGAGCCACCGAACCAACCGAACTAGCCGCTCTCCGTCCACTATATCTCTGCTCATCGGTTGCCTTGAATCTGCTGCTGCCGCTGCTGCTGCGGAGTTCATCGTGGCCTTCCTTTCCCCCGGGGGGCGCCCGTTTCTTCTCCAGTTCTCCAACCGGTCAACCATTTTGCGCTTTCTCGCTTCACATCCGCGTCTCATCATCGGTCTAGCTCGGCAGCAAAAGAAAGATGATTATACACCTTCCCCATTCCAAACTCCCACCATGCGATCTCCACCACCCCTTCGTCTGCGTCACGGTACGAGGATTTGAAAAGTGAAAATCATCCCAAACACAAGGCGCCCGTCAAAAAAAAAACTCCGCTCCCGCCCGCCTCCTAAAACGCGGATGCGCGATCCGTAGAGCGAAAATGATCATCGCAGATCGTCGACCCAGACAGGTGGCAGTGGCTAAGGAAAGTGAAAACGAACGAGCGGGACGAAGATTAGATAAACGGGTTAACAAGTGCAAGGGGGAATTGCAAATACTAGCTACATCATCGTCGGTACCGGACGCGGATAGCAACGCGACACAAAGGTAAGGAACCCTGTTTTGACCCTGATGCTGCTCCGTGTGAATGAATCCGTTTCATGCTCCATTCCGTGCCACGTGTTTGAGGAATGGTGGATTTGTTCCAATGTTTCTGCCCTCCGGACAGCCAAGAAGTTTTGAGCAAACTGATCCCCAAATAATGGGAACCGTTTATGCGTCCGGTTACGTGTAGCGCTTCCTGGAATCGGTTCCATCTGTGTCCATGAATCGGCACTGCATAAATGGACGTTCTTTCAGTTTCAGCAGACGAATCTTTTGTACCCGTTAGCATAAAGCGATCGGTGCTTAAAGCGAAGTCTAGAGTGGGTTCTCACTTGCTAAACAGGTCAGTCAAGCGAGAAGCTAGCGATCGAGTAGAGACAAGTACTTCGCGAGCTTATCAATTTCCAGTGCGAACAGGGAAACAGTGCTCAGCATCTATGTTTTGGGAAGATTATCGACGACAGATTGAAAACAGTGTACGTTCGAGAGTGTTTTTTTTTTAATGTAAAGCCTTTGTCTACTCACACAGAGGATTCATTGGAGCGCAACAATTGGAGGCACCCACACATTCGCTTCAATTCGAATCAACATATCGCGGGTGTAATGCACTTTTCGATGCACAGTAAAAAACCAAAAATAAAAAAACAGACCTCGAGCCCAGACCAAAGTGGATCCATCTCGCAACCACGAGCCACGTGAATAGAGAGCACGCACAAGTTCACGCACGCACGCACGCTTTCACGGCGCTTTCCCTCGCATCACCGGGTTTCTAGGGGAGAGGGGGGGAGAAAATGCGAGAAAATGTGCGCCAGACCCCCGTCCGGACAATTACTGCCAGCCCGTTTAGAAATAACACAATAACGCGCTGATTAGTGCCTTTGGCCGAATGCGACGGAGAAGCTTTCGAGAATGGGTGTACAAATGGGGCGGGCGGAGTGATCTTCGGTAGCGAACTGCGGGCTACCCCCCGTGGCCGGGTATGATTGGCGCCATTCAATGTGCACTGTGGTTTGAGAGAAATTTCCCCACACCGAAGGTTATTGCCGAACAAATGCGCCGCTCAGACCATCTTCTTCTCCTTCATGATCGAAAGACTTATCCACTTTCTCGTAAGCGACGAACCCCGCCTGGGTAGGAGCAGAGCGAGGCCATGTCGTCGAACTGTGCGTTCTGAACTGTTAAAACGAACACAATGAACGTGACAACACATGGCGGTGGAATAGCCCGGGGAGCAACAGACCTCAGTAACAGTCTGCACTCGAGACAGACCGAGGTTAATTGGGAGCATTGCGTAGCAGAACGAAAAAACAACATTCATCGCTCGGTTCTCATCGCCAGCCGCCCTTTTCTCGATGTTGTTACAACGCGCGCCTAGAGCGGCTACATAATTCGTTCGCATAATCGGCCACCATTTGCGTTCACACATTCAGCCTGGACCTTGCACCGGTCGCACGAAGTGATATAATTTTTTGTGTTTTATGCTGCGAAACGAGCAACCGTGAATGGCGGGTGGGTGCAGCCGATTGTGGGTGAAGCAAAAAAAAACCACAAAAAGCAAAGGAATTCCACTGGGTTGTAGAACACGGTGCACCCGCCCAACATTACATTAGCGAACCGCATTGGCACCGCACGGTGGCCACGAGATCGAGAAGGCAGATCCAAATGAGATTCCTATTCTCAGCACCGAAGAGCGCACGAACAGAATGGCCAGGAAAGGAGCAAACGCATTCGCGCGCATTAGGCTCAAGCGGGCGCTAATGTGGGAAAGCTCCTGCACTCCCCTCCCCTGGGGGGCTGAGGGTGTGTTGCCAGGCCATTAAATCGATCTCTCGAGCGAAGCCAAATGAAATGTGTATGTGCCAAATGAGAGACCCCAAACCCAACCCCACAAAAAATGAAGAGAAAAAAAAGCAGGCCCCCAAAACGTGACCAACAGACGTGGCGGGCGCGATGATCGTGTCCTTGGCGATGGCGGTGATGGCGAATACACGGCGATCGACGGCTCTCTGCGTGCAATTGGCACGATTGGTGTGTGGTGTGGTGTCTGTCGCCTTCACCTTATGCTTCGACGGCTACCTCCCGTGGCCATCGCCACGCGTAACCAATGTTCGAAGCGTCCAGCGAGAGTCCAGCGATAATGCGAAAAACCCCTAAATACGTACGCAGCGTAAACGACATTTCGAATCAAACCGCGTCAGCGGATGTTGCGCTGCTTAAGGGTGGTGGTGGTGGTGCTGTTGGACCCATGTTGGACCCTGCCCTGGCCAAGAGAACAATCACTCGCGCACCGCAAGACAGTCTGTTGCACAACGCAATCTCGGTCGGTCTGCGCGGCCAGCAACAAACATGCACAACAATCTGGCGCGGGACTAGTAGGACACCCGCTGAGGGGGCCAACACCCGACCGACATTTATGCTCTCGCGCTGCCCAGGCAGTAGAAATGGATTCTGCTTTGGTTGATCATTTGTTTCGCGTGTCATTTACTTACCGGGCCAGCGAGATGGTGTAGTTTTTTTTTTCTGGGTGGGCCTCTGTGGCCTAGTGGTCAGCTCATAAAAAAAACAGAAATACTTGTGGTGGCCTTGCTATAAGGGTGGTAGCAGCGTAAAGAATGATAGATGTGCGTTGACGGTACACCGCTCCCTTTTGCAGCTCGAATGAATAATTGTTGTGAAATGGGGAGAGTGAAGGAGGGTTCTGTTAGAAAATGACGAGTGAGGGGGAGTGCGTTGATCGATCACGATGCTGCAATGTATCCACAATCACACTGCTGACACAAATGACCTTTTTTTCTTGGCTTCGCAACATTAATAACATAATATCCTTTTTCGCAGCTGAAAGCTCGTGGAAAATGAAGGCAGACAATTAGTGGCAAGGTACAGAGCACCGCGCGAATGGTCAGCAAAAAAAAAAAGCAATGTTACAATTTCGCAATACTCGACTTCATGCGAAATGTTTCCGGTTAGTTCGCCAGTTAAACGGTATCGAAAGAAAAGGAAATATTCAATAATTGTTTCCCGATCGTAATTACTCTGCTAGCGAATTGGCGCATTTTGAACCTTCATGACCGCTGACCACTTTCACTCCACGCAATGTCGACCGAATGTGGAACCGATCCAGTCGCCACATTGCATTTTATTCAGTTCCATTTGCTACAGGCAACAGCTACGCCATCGCGACGACGGCCACCGTGGTGAATGATATTACGAAACCCGTTTCGAGACTTCAAGGTTAAAGATTCGGTTCGTCACCGACCGCACCTGGGTCCCCACACTCTCCCTCTGTGGTTTTCGATCGTTCGCCGCACGGTAGCACCGTCGATCCCTCGTGAGATGATCTTTTGAGTCCGTGTTTGGTGAAGATCACTTGATAGGAAACTAAGAGCGGAGTAAAAGCGTTCCATTTGCGATACGGTGGCCCGCTTGGTCCGCCACCGCCACTAATCGCTCATCGCCCCGACAATGGCCGTTGAGTGAGCGAATCATTTTTCACTTCCACACGACATTTCCCCCGTGTCCCCGTCGTTAATGATCACTCGTACAGCTCGGTCACTCTGGTCGGTGGACACCCACCGCGGTGGTGGCACCTCTGGGCGACATTTGCTGAAGCACTTTTGCAAATGCCAGCGACACTCGTCACGATCCGGATCCTTGACCCGGTCAGCCGCGTGGGGTGGAGGGGTTTCTGGCTACCGGCTGCTATGCACATCCGGCTGGATGGATGGCTGTAATGTTAGCCGAAACAATGTGATACAGTAACATACCGTCACTTCTAACGGGACAATACAATGCGAGCTGCATCATCATCATCATCTTCATCAGCTTGACGTGTCAAGCAGGTTGCCGCTTTGGTATCGCACTACAATCGGATACCAAGATGACAGGCAGGCAGACACCAGTAGCAGGTTGATGGCGGCATCATTAAGGAACGTAGTCATTAGGAAGCTGGAGTCCGATGTGCGCGCTGACACCATCGGGTTGTGTTTGCGAGTGCGACACCTTTCTAACGACATCCGCTTGTGTCCAGTAGGATCTAAAACCTTGAAGGGAACGTTACGAGGTGTGTCGCTAAGTGAATCTTAAACCAAATGAATCTTAAATTTGCCATTAACTTCTCTGCAGAGGCGCAAAAATACGCTGGCTATGGCCTTCCTCAATCGAAGTCGTTTGGGACCCTTCCTTCGACTTCCTGTAGGCGTTTTAGTTCGATCGAAACTACTTTCAAAAGCGGCGACTCTACAGCAAAAGGCGACTTATGGTTTACATGATCAAAGTACAGCCTTCTGAACTGCCGTAGAAACGAAGTCCGTGTAACGTCACCATCGTTGAGTCGCCATTTTTGCTACACTCTTCCCCACTCTCTGCGTAGAGCGAGTGGATCCAGTACAGCTGCTACGGCTGCTGCTGCTCCGATTGTGCCACAGCCAGCCAGCCGGTCCGCCACCAGTTGCGCGGCTGCGAAAGAAAGAAAAAGTTGTTTCCTTTATCGCTACCAAACCCTCGATCGGTCTGCGGGGTCCGAGCGAAACTAGAAAACTGGTTTGACCACTCTAAAGTAGAGTGAGGAAACCGAAACCGAAGCATATGCCCGGCCCCTTGTTGGCCAGTTGCTGATCCCACACGTTCTGCACGGCTGTCCTGACGGTGGGGACGGATTGATATGGTGGCTACTACTGTTGCTGTTGCTGTTGGCACTACTACCATCACTAGTGTGTTACTGTCGCTCAAACCTGCTCTGCTATAAGCTCTACAAACACTACTTCACCCGGGGCAGGGCATTCGGATCCCGTTTTTTTTAGTCAACTCCTTTCCTGCTTTGTGCTTTCATACTGTCGAATTCGACGTTCTGTTGAATCGAGATCGCTTGATTATGCTATTTTGAAGAGGAATTCTGTCGATGGTACCAGATGGACCACGGAGCAACTATCATTGAATGGTTCACTTTGTCTCTTTGAACTAAGTGAGAGCTTTGTTGGCTGTAGCACCAACGAAGCTGAACTATATGACAGCTCGATCAAGAATGCTTGTTCTTTTAGAACGCACGCACGACTATTCAGAGTACAGCGGATCAACAAACATAGTACTGTAGCTACCTCACCATTCACTGGAGATGGGATCGTGCACGATTCAAATCGTTCTTTGATGGTTACGCACTGGGAAGCCATGCTACCCTACTCGAAACGTAATTTTGTATGCACCCGGAGTACAGAGCGGCGGTTTCTATTTGTTGTTGACCGCTACGCGGGGTCTCCTATCGCATGGAGTCCACGAGAAGCTGACATTTCGGATAATTCCACTCGGACGACACCTTTGAAAACCATTCCCCCCTAACTGACGTACGATTACGGCGGTTTAATGACGTCGTTCCGAGGATTTAATTTGTCCATTCCGCTTCAAACAGATCCACTACAATGCTCGGACCGCCAGTTGGAATGCACACGAATCCAGTCGTCGTCAATGCGACTTTACTGAATTCTTGAGGATATGATTTGATGTCTCCTGATGCTCCTTGACTCCGTCCAATGAACTATCGCGCACCGGTAGTCACTCCAACCGAGCCGAGCCGGTGTTTCTTCGTAGCAAAACAAAGAAAACCAGTTCCTTGGGCGGTGCTGCATGTTGTGAAATTAAAGCCAACATAAAACATTGCTGCAAAAGTGCGTACGGAAACACTTTTCTTGGGTGTTTCTCGTACTCCGCTCGAAACCTCTTCTTGCTGCCGGTCGTGCCGATCATCCCCGTTGAGGTTGAGAACCTTCTCACTGCCACTTGCGAGACACGCGTGATGCAAGGAGCGAAAGCTCCCAGCCCATCCAACCGTACCCAAGATCGGACAAGGTCGTCTGCATTATAATCTGATCTTATTTACGGTGCACAGCGGAGCGTGACGCGTGGCCAACCGGACCGACCACACCAGCCACCAGCGATCGCCACTTCAATGCGTGCTAGGGGATGAAAGAAGTAAAGCTGACAGACCGTTGCTGACAACGTCGATCGTTTCGTGAATCGGAAGACAGCTGCGTTCTGATGGACTCTGAGGCTGCAAATGCTTCGCGTCATATTCGATGCAATGGCTTCGTTGGTGCATTTGGGATTGGGATTCAAGTTCTACTCGTTCCGTCTCGGAAGGTTAGGCTATCCAGCATCTCAAATGCTGTCGACAGCATCTCAGCAACGCGTGCCCTAACAAGACTTCCTTAAGTCGCGAAACGCGCGTTTGAGTCGACTAAAAGAGGCCGCATACCGCATTACTAGCGCGCAGCCGAGTGCCAACAGCAGCAACAACATTCCTGCCTAATGGGCCAGTCCAGCACTGTACCCCCATAGACAACGTTGGTTGGGATTGGTTTATATCATTTTTTTTTCTTCTTATTATTCCACGCTCACGCCAGCGAAATCGAAAGTCCGATCGCAAGTCAGAGCCCCGTAGAGAACGGGGTGTATCGAAGTGGAGCGATCAGGCACGGCAGGGCGCTGGTACACTAGCGGCGAGCAGCTCAACGGCCGTGGCGGCTCCATTTTAATTGGCCCAACCCAACCGCATGTGTCATATCGAAGGAACGACTCTAGAGGGGACGGTAGTAGATGACGCAGAAGCAGCACGTAGGAAGAGAGAAGGAAGAAAAAATAAGAGTGCCAGCGAAACTAAAATATATTGGTCCGATCTGGCTTGCGTTGCGGTCTGTATGGTGATCATGTTGCCCCTTCTCTTCTGTCAAGATCAAAGGGGTGCTGCTTTCGAGCAAGAACCGTCGCAGGCAAGCGTATTCAACCCTAGCCCCGATGGTGGTGGTAGTGTTAATGGTGGCAGTTGCGCCACACAGTTGTTAATGTTATAAATCTTTAAACCTCCAATCCTCGTTCACTGGCGGCAACTCCTATTCTACTCAGAGCTCAGGATACGGGCACTCGGGCGAGGTTGCTGTCTACTTTTTGTGTTCCTTGCGAATTCCTTTTTTTGTTGTCTTCCGATCGGCCAGATAGCGCAGCCGGAGCCTGAGTCTGGATAAACGATGGCTGAGTTGGTCTCTCCCCCATGGTCCCATGCACTTCGCGATCGATTGACTAATGGTCTGCACGGTCTCCGGGGGCAACGGAAACGAAGAACCCTAGCTGCAAGCCCCTTGATCAATACTTCGTGGCTGGCTCACCAAGCCATGCAGCAGCCGAGAGCGAACACGCTGGTATGCATACGCACCACGGTCCCTGCTGAAGGTCAGCGGGCGTGTTGAGTTTACTGACATTTACCTATCGCGACCGCCATTCGCCGCATTCCCCATCTAGCAAGCCCACAGCAACAGGGCTTATGATGGTGGCTTTGGCCTGAGCCGAAAGGAATGGACGATCGGGCGATCGTTCGACAGTGCCAGGAATCCCTAGCACCAAGAACCTCATGCTCAGCCAGCCAGGAACTGTTTGCAGGAAGAGTTCAATGGACCGCTCGGACCGGAGCAAAAGCGCGCTTTTCCGGCCATTCACATTTCGCGCACATTGGCTGAGAAAGGAGGAAGCAGTTCTGTGCCCGTTCGTACGGTTCGTTGTTCTGTTCAAACATTCGAACCGGTTTCTGTCGCCGGTGAACTGTCGCGAACCCATCGTTCGAATGCCATAAATCAATAAATGTGGGCGTTAGGGCTCGTTTATTGTGGCTTCAGGTCTGTGCTAACAAATCAAACGACGGTGGCCTGCCTGCACCTCGGAGTGCCACGTATAGGGGGCTTGATGGCAAACATTGTAGATGCTACGGAATTCGCTACTCGATCGTAAAGGTTTGCTAGATCATAATGTCGATGCAGAACTCTGCATTCACCAACCTTTACCTCTGCTGCGTCATTGTACGGTAATCCAAACAGCGTGTCTCCGCACCATTTTGGATCAAAAACGAAAACAACTTTCCAACAAAACCTAGCATCAAAAAGACACCCCATCAATCATGAGTTGCTTTTTCGCGGGGACATTTTATCCGTCGTAACGGTTCTTGACTTGCCACGCAGTCCATTGTATTAGTCGACGTCATCAAAATGGCGACGTTTGAGTAGATTTTCGGTCACGGGTGCCAGCATCGTCACGGTTCAAGTTCACAACCAAGCAACACTCTTCCGCGATCACTGAAAATTGCACCCAAAACACGCTCCCATCGCTTGGAAAAGATCACTCGGATTTTGGTCAGTTCGGCCAGTGGTCAGTGAGTTCGGAAGTAGGAAGCCAAACGGCTCGACTCGGTTCCTGGTATTGTTCCTAGTCGCGCACTTCCTGTCGCCATTGCTGCTGATGCTGCTGCTGCTGCCTGTGCGAGCTGTGTTAAGGCGGGAAAAATGATGAATTATTAATTCGAATTCTATGAAATCGCAGAGCAAAGCGCGTATTGTCCATCTGCGGCTGATCCGTGTGCGTGGGAGCCGCAACGAAAGGGGTTACGTCGATCAATTTGCACACCGTCCGGGATCCGTAGATCCGGATGGGGGGTAGTGGTTCCAATTCCACGGGCACAGACAGTTTTGCAGCTCGTTAAATTTGTGTCCATCTGTGCGCGTGGGGGGGAAGGGAACATTCACCCTAAAGGTGGTTTGACCTTTTCGGGCTAGGCCGTTGAAGCCATGAGTCATGATGGTGATCATGTCGATGGTGGTCCATGATCCTACGGGCCAAGATTATGAAGTGTTCCAGTTACACTGGACAACCATAATCTGCAAGAGGCACGAAGCAGTCGCTGTGTTGCTATTGGTGCCAGCGCCTGACGCCTTGACGTGCTCGCGCTCCCTCGGCAAGGGTTTTTGATTTCTTTGTCCAGCGGCAGCGACTCGATAAACCACAAGACCCTCGCCATCGCCTTTGCAAAAGGCAACAGGGAAGGGGTGCGGGCTCGAGAGGTGTCTACTGCCGGTCAAACTAGTTCTCTTGAAAGCCGCAAACCATTTGGACATGTCAGCAATCAGAATTGCGGGCGTGGTAAACCACAGACACAAGCGATGTGAAGCAATACGATCGGACCCGTAAAGCTTTTTGAGAGTCGTTTTTTTCATGTTCCAGATTAGCATGCGATAGCGAGAATGATTTATATCGTGTGCAGATTGAGCATTTGCTAAGACCTTGGTGGATTAGGTGGAGGAAATGGCTAACGGCATTAGGACTGCCAAAGTGCCGATCACTAGCAAACGCACTAAATCAGGATCAAGCCACAGCTGCGCCCATTAACCAAACCCTTCACTCAAACAGTGGACTCCACTGCTGTTGTCTGGCTTCTGCTTGACAGCAGCTACAGCAGGAAGTGAAGAACGTTCTTGCGTCAAGCGCCATCAAAATTGCTGTCAATAAGCAGACAAATAGAATGAAGAATAATGTGCAAAGCTAACCCACCCTGTATGTGACCTTGAAACCCTATACCACGGGCTCCCCGGGGGCTCATTGCTTCACGTATCTTCGCTTTTCCTTTCTACCCCATCCTCTAAACATACAATCTTCGATCGCAACCCAGGACACGGCCGGCACATATCAGTGACTTAAATGTCACTAGTTTGACCACTTGTGGTGCGTGGTCATCCGTGTTCGTACCTGTTGTAGGTTCCGATTTGGGGTTGTAAATTGCCCACGGGGGCCGAAAATGCCGCAGAACCTTTTCGGTTTAAAAAAAAAAACACACAACACACCATCATCATCATCAACGTGCGTTTCAGCGCTGTGCTAATGAAATCATTGGCCTAAACCGGTCGGTGGTTATTAGTTTCACGAGATTTTCATTTGAGCTCTTCTTTCCTTCTCTTTTTTTCTCCCCGCAGAGGCTTCAGGCCGAGAAGATGTCTGCTATCAGACATCGACCTCTGGCAAATGGCCCCAACGAGAGCGATGACAACTTTTCCGACGACGAGAGCACCCCCCTGACACATGACATCTACGGTGGAAGGTAAGAGATCTAAAGTTTACTAGCATGACCTTTTAAGCTCCAGCAATAACAAAATCTGTGCAGTTTTGAGAAACTTTAACATTAATTTGAAAAAAAGTCGAATTAAAACATTGAATGTCGTTTCGTCACCAGAACGAGAGGTTCGTTGCTTGAGTATTGAAGTCACTGCCTCCACCGTCTACCATGATGGTGGAGCGCATAGCAAGTAGCTCGTTACCTCGCAATCACTCGAGTAAACCATGCTTTCCCCTCACGTACACGTCGCTTCTTCGCCGACCCTTTACCCATGAATAATCAATTCGACCTTGTTTCTTGACCGATCGCCGTTACATTCTCTCCTTCATCCCTGAGCTCCCTCACGATAGCACTATTTAGCATAAGCGCTCGCACAGGCTCGAACAAGGTCAGGTTTTTCGGGCTGCCATTTTGCGAAAACGCCAATAACGCCGTGGTGTCGCCAATTTTGAAATCCGGATCTTCCGATCCGGCAGCAGATAGCCGTGTCCGAATCATGGCTCCCCCGAACCCAATTAGCACCCGTTCGGTCGCGTCTGATCTTGAGGAATTGTTTTTTGGTTTCTATCTTCTCTTCGGCGAACAATGTTGTCGTCATCGTCGGCGGACAGTGGACCATGCACATTCCGAAATGCAATCCCAATCAAGATCCCCAGATCGACCGTAGATACTACACCAATACAGCTGCAAATGATGGTGGCACGGACTAGACTAGAAGTCGACGATGAGTCTGGTAGCGTCTAGTGCGTTTTCGTTTCGTTTGCAAATCACACTCACTCCAACAGACCAACGTTGGATAGCAGGGACGGGATGTTTCGGGGTCGTAAACAACAATTATGCAGACTGAAAAGAGTGGGGGGAGGTGGATTCGCTGCCATTCTGTTCAAATCCCCTCTCACGGCGCGACTCATTGCTCTCGAAAGACACGCGCTGGCACGAGAAGCAGCAGCAGCAGCAGCATAATCATCAACGTCACTACCGAGTGGCGAGATGATGATGATCGTAGAATAGCCACTGCTAGAGGTACGCGGGGTGCGAGCATTATGCAACGATCGTAAAAACCTCCCCTTCCCGCGCTAGATCGCTAGTGTTACTTCACTCCGGTGGCAGCATCGGTGGCGAAGATGCCAGCTCACAGAGACACTGCAATTGTGGGGAGCCATCCCCCTCCCGAACAAACACTTGCAGAACTGGATGGATGGATGGATGGAAAGATCATCTGGGCAGTACTCCCACACTGATCATGGCTGCTGTTGCTGTCGCTGCTACTACCACAGTACTCTGCCGTCTACTTCGTGTCTGGACCGTGTCTTCGGATGAGGTTGAGGTTATGAGATTCTACACAATGCGGCCACCATTCGGTATCGGTCGGTATGCTTGTTCTGCGGAAGCTCCAACACAGCTCCGGCAGCGCCAAACAAACACAGACGACCAGGTTGGTAGTGGTGTTTAGCATAAATCGGTGTAAACAAATTGTGGCCAAGACAAATTGTGTCACGTTTCGTGGCTGTGTGTGCTGTGCCGACTTGTGAAAGCTAATTGGCACGTGCGCAAGCACTCATTGACTGATGTTTTACATACACGCAAATATTTAGCTCTCCCATACTCGCCGGCCTGGTTTGGGTACACATGTCTTCAGCAAATGGTTTATTTTGGCGGAAGAATGCTGAGCATTTTGTTACGTGGACGCCGATGTCCGACACTTTTGCACCACGACCAGCCACTGGACTCGACTTTGAATGTTGTTAAGCCATTCCATTCCAACAATGTGAAACGCTTCTAAGATTTCTTTAATACTTCATGATTTTCCTGTTCCGCGATGCTTTCTCCATCAACGGACTGCGGCCGTATTTGGCATATGATCTGAATGTGAAGCGGCTCGTTTTACTTTTACACCTTTGCGATCGCTACGCCTTAAGCAGAAACACGCGATGGATTTCGATAGGCGGAACGGCATGACGGTTAGCGCCCCGCCGGTATCCGCGTACCGGACACCAGCGGACACCATCTAGGGGTGCATCGAGTGCAACGAATTTGCGTTACGTTGCCACTACTGCTGCTGCTGCTGCTGCTGCTGCTGCAGCAAACTAGCTTCGGTTGCGTTAGGACCTTAATCGAAAATCTCAATCGATCTCAATGCGATCGCGAGATGTTACGAAAGCGGTGTCTTCGTAGAGCGTTTGTTCGCCCACAGCTCGAATCGAAATCTAATTTGTCCAGCGAACGGAACCTCGCTACCAATTTGTAACTCCCTGGCAATCCAATCCATCCAAGGCAGACAGACAGGAGACAGCGCAAGGCGCACAAGCGATCTATCGAGCGAGGGAAAATGAACAAACCCTCGTTTTGCGTAATGCGGGAAGCAGCTTGGTTCCGAACGGTGGCAGGAGCAAACGAAAGTCACTTTGAGAGAAGGCACGAGATACTGATCGGTATGGGTACTCAGAGCGGTTCGCCAAAAAGATCGTTGATCGGCGAACCAGGAGGACAAAGTTGCGGACCAGCAAAGTTGCGGATCGCGAGATCATCTCGCAAGGCACATTTTCCTTTAAACGATTTCCCCCCGAAAAGAAAAAAAAACCATTCGATCGCAATCTTTTCTCTGGGTTAAGCCAACACTTGCGTGCTGCTTCTTCAAACGCACGACGATCGAATCGGAGAAAACGCCAACACTCTTCACACCGACACCGATCTGGTACGGATGATCCATGTGCGATGGCGTGCGTGAAATGGGGCGCCTGAGATCGACATGTTGAGCCGATGGTCTGGGGTGGAAGGCTTTCCTCCCTCTACACCCTTCTTTGAACGAACGTCAAGTACCTGCTGGCTACCATTTCTCCGCTCCTGCGCTCCACTCTCACTATCGATATTGGCTCTGGTGCGAGGAGGGAGACCACTAGGGAGGAACCACTGGAGAGGGCCGAACGCGCCAGAGCCAGTGGTCAACCATTTGGTGTATAGTGTTTTGTAGTGTTGTTGCGTGCGCTGCTTGGGCTGTTTTGTTGTCAGCTACCACCACTGGGTACCATACCGTAGTGCCGACGCTTTTTCTTTACTTCGTGTGTTTTTTTATGTTGTTGTTGTTGGATTTTCATTTTTGGTCACTCAACGGTAACGGCTCGCGGCGGTGGCGCCGTGCTTGACCAATCAGCACCTCGCGGCCAAAACGGCGAACCACTAAACGCGAACGCGGTTGCGCCGCTCACTCAGTCCAGCTCATCCGTTGCTATCGGAAGCAGCGCTACGTACGTTCGTTCGATCGATCTGATCGACCACAATTTTGTGCAAATTTCAAACCGGATCCTCGCGATAGATCCCTTCTGGTGTCCTTCTCGTGTGTGCGTCCTGTGGTTGGGGACCTAGTGTGGGAAGATTGTGCGCCTAGTGAGCCCTTTATCCTGGATGGCCCGGGTGTTGCCCGAAGAATGTATCGCAAAGTGAGCAGTGCCACAGTCAGCAACGGGACGGCGGCCACCAGCAATGGGACGGCGGCCACCAGCAATGGAACGGCCATGAATGGTATCG
>NC_064877.1:28732500-28735000 GCF_943734665.1 Anopheles aquasalis | reverse complement strand
TATTGTTGTTGTTGTTGTTGGTTCGCTGGTTGTTCCCGAACTCAGGTGGCTGCTGTGGGGGTGGGGACCAGCGCTACGGGGCTGATAAGCGCATTCTTCGTTCACCCACAAATCGCACTTTACGGGCGCACCGCACACGCACGCGAGATATCCTCGGGGATTTCCGGGACACTACTCTGATTGCCGTCGTCCTCGTCAGCCACCGCAGGAGCAGGAACGATCGAAACGGTTTGCTATGACCGTGTATCTGGGCGATTACGACACCGCGAGACGCACGTAAGAGGAAGTAAAAGGCAGAGGGAGCGGTGTTGGTGAATGAAAGAACTTAAAATCCCCGCACGATCACCAGACGGATACGGGAGGGTAGGAGGAGACGAACGCGGCTGTACTGTTGCGGTTCCATCATCTTCGCCATCATCATCATCGATGCCTTCGTTTCCTAAAATTGCTGCTCGAGCCGCCTCCGTCGATGATGGTCATGCTCAGCCGTGTCGAAGCAAAAGCCGCCCCGCGACCATAATCCGATGACCGATTCACCGACCACGGGGTGGCGGGCGCTGGCGCTGGCGCTAAGGAGCTCTAGGAGAGGGTGCTGCTCCGCACTAGAAAGACCTTTTCGTTTTTTTGCTCGCGCTGCGTGCCAAGCAGGAAGCAGCGAAAAGAAGGGCGACACCACCGCCGCGCTAATCACAATCTTGGCTCACGGGGCTGGCTACCACCCACTCACGGCACCACGGTTCGCTTTTTTGCACGCACGCACAATTTCCCGCACGCACGCAAAGAAGAAACTTTCAGTTTTTGGCGAAGAACGCACGAATTTGTTTCATAAATTTCAGGAACGCACGGAGTTTTTGCGCTTATCGTTTTGATCGATTCGGTGACAGATGCCCTTTCGTCGATTTCGTCGTTTACTCGATTGGTTTAATCGTTTTTTGTTTCAGGATATCGTTTTTCGACTTCTCTTTTTCCGAGTTGCTGTAAACAAGAGGGAATTTTCAACTTTTTTGCACAAACTCGTGAATTTTGTGAAAAGAAAGAGGTGTTAAGCGCAAATTTGAGGCCTAGGAAGCTGGATCCCAGAGCCGGACTGCCATAAATCATCACTGAAGCAGCAGGAGGAAGAATAAAGCACGAAGGGAAGAAAGGAGCAAAAACCAAAAAAAACAGATTACTTAACGAAGAAAAGGTGGCTTCTCGTGAGTTTCGTGCGTGCTGTGCTATCCCCGGGAACCTTTTCTGTGCTAGATTACTGTTTGCGGAGACGGTGGGAGAGGGTTAGTAAAAATAGTTTTCCATCGACGGCCGTCGTTGCATCGGAATCTCGGCCACCGCAGTCCCGCGCACAAAATGGCTCGCTCCATAAGCCCGGGGGGATACTCGAACTACGAGGACGACTCGCTGTTCCAGAACGCCGCCTTCACGCACGACATCAGTGAGCAGATGCGCGTTCCGAAGCGGATCCGGGCCACCGGAGACTACTTCGATGATCACGAGCGAGATGTGCTGCCAAACGGGAACGGAGAAATCAACTCGTGGAACTACCATAACAAGATCGATATGACCGTACCGGACCGTATCGTGGTGCTTGGCCAGGATCAGCATTTGGGTAAGTCCCGGAAGGGCGTCTCCTCGTTAACCTGCGTGCTTAACCACTGCTCTTTCCTCTTTCTGTCTCTCACATCGGCTAACCAACCAATTCATGCATTCTTCTTCACCTCACCCCCAAACTGGACGATGGAAAATGGCCTTCCGGGATCCGGGAACTAACCATTTCGCGCGCGCTTGCTCATCAAATACGTCTAATCATATGAATGTTGGCCACCGTGATCATGGGTATCGAACCGAATCGGTCTCTAATCCACACCAGTTCTTACGTCAGGCACGAAATCGGCTCCGCGAGAGATCATGCTGGAGAATTCCATCCTGCCGAAGGATCCGGGGTTCGTGCGGGTGTCCACACCGCCCCGTGTGATCACGCTCAACGAGCACCACTTCCCGTCGGCCTCCGATGAGCCGGAAGAGAACGCCAAAGATCTCGAGCAGGAGGATGACTACGGGCCGGCTTCCCTGGAATCGCTCGAAGACCCCAACAACAGCCAGGTGTTCTACTCGCGACCGTCGGCCTCTCGTGCTGGCCACTCCCGAGAACCTACCGCGAAGCGATCCGCATTCTCCAAGTACAACAATGAGCTGACACTGACCAGAAGGTAATGGGGCCCTTGGCTTCATGGTGCAACTGAGTAACATTTTTACGGTTTCTTCCCCTTAGCATGCGCGAAGAAACACCAACATTCGGTGGCAGCCTGGAGAACCTAACGCCCTCCGAGGAAGTAACGCACTTACGGCGCCAGGTGGCCAAGATCAACCGGCGCCTACTGGCTCTTGAGCTGGATTCGGTGCAGATGCAGCAGCGAGAAAAGATCATGTACTGCGTCGGCATGGCGTACCTGCTGTTCAAAACCTTCGTGTGGCTAAGCCGGAAATAGAGCGGTCATGGCCA
>NC_064877.1:28710000-28727500 GCF_943734665.1 Anopheles aquasalis | reverse complement strand
TGCGACGCAAGGCGGTACTGGGAAACACGTGGTACATCGCTTTCCGCCTGGAAACGATCCTCTAGACCCGATTTGACCATGTACCAGCCCATCAATCCCTGCAGACCGATCAGCGTGCCGAAGGCCAGCACACGCACCTTCATCGCGCGGTTAAAGTACCCGCGCGTCCAAAAGTAGATCGCTGGCAGTGCGTAGAAGGCCCCGATTGCTCGTCCCCACATCCGGTGACCGTACTCCATGTACCAGATTAGCTTGAACTCCTGCAGTGTGATGTCCTGGTTTTTGCTGTCGAAGAAAGGGGAACCGAATTAGAACACGCATGTTCTGGTAAGGTCAGGCAGTTGCACCGTTGCTTACAGTTTGAATTCCGGGAACTGTTGATACTTTTCGAACTCTTCCTTCCACTCACTGTCCGTGCGGGGCATCTTTTCGCCAAGCAGTTTCCAGGTTACCATCGAAAGACCCGATTCCGTTAGCCGCGTGACACCTCCTGCGCGCATCCGATCGGTGATCCGAAGAACGAGCAAACGATGAAGAAGAGTTAGTAACGGGGTGGAACCGGGATGTTTATTGTTCTCGGCCAGTTCTCTGTACAATCTCCTCCACCACGAGCTCGACGCAGTAAAGGACGAAAGCATAGCATAGGGCTACCCCACCTAGAACGACGGCCACGAACACCATGCCGCTACAACCGGCCAACCAGTATCCGACCGCCCTGCTGCCTTTCTCCGGTGTGTCCGCTTTCGTACAATACCGGCTGATGGGACTGCGTAGTGCCCTGCCGAGTGTAAGCAGCTGTCCAGTCTAGGGAACATGGGAAAGCAAGGGTTATTGGAGGGATCAGCTTTCCGGGGATTCCCACGTACCTTTTTGGTTGCATCACGGAAAGCAATCGGCGTTCGCGGTTTGACTAGAAGCGCCTGGCTGACGAAGGATCTGGCTGCACTGATGGATTTAAATGCAGAATATTTAGCCGGTGCACCACTTCGCAGCAGGCACGAGGAAATGCGTAAACAATTGAACATTTTATCTTATAAATCGTAAAATACTAAGCACGACTGAAGTTGTGAAATTCGGTGCCCAGCGAAGCGGTCCGTTTTTGTTTTGATGAGAAACGTCAAGTGAACTCACGCTGTCAATGACACATGCTGTTGGTGTGAGTGAAATCCTTCGTGGCGCCTTTGAAAAAAGGAATCCTAATCGGCCGGCGTTTTTACGATTTACCCCCGCCCTTATCAGTACAATTTTCGGCTGTAGTACGCGATCGGTTACTGTCCTAATCCACGCATCACAAAATGAGTGCCACGATGGACGGATCCACGGTAAGAAAACGAAAGAAACCAAGCCTTTCCATCAGTTGGACCGTGATTTTCCACCGTTTTCACAGAACCTTCTGTTGGAGTGCGTGCGCTACGTGGTTTCGCCGAATGCAGAGACCTTCCTCAGCTTTGTGACCAAGCACAAGACGGCCCTTATCGATGCGGTCCAGCTGCTACCCAAGGCCGAAGCGACGGAGGAAGTGGAGCTCGCGCTGACCTTTATGCAGCACTATATGCATCTGGAAGATGATGGGGTGGTCGATAAGCCGACCGCCAAGCACCGGACGCTGATCGATCGCCGGAAGTCACTGTTCGAGATTCTGCTCGATCTGCACTCGGCCATGCGTGCCACCTGCGTGGGCTTTGCGCTGTACTTTTACGGCGAAAATCCGATCACGACCAAAGCGATCGAGCTGCTGCTGCAGTTCCCGGCCTTCTCCGAGACACGGAACGAACAGCTGTCGCTAGCCGGGCCCATCCCGGCCCTCCATCAAGCCTACTGCACGATGATTGTGTTCGACTCGTGCGATCTGGAGTCGGCCAGTGATCGATTGGCCTTCGCTTGGGCAACGAACGATGCACCGTGGGCCATCCGGAACGTGCTGGTGCAGGAAACGGTAAAGGATGAGCTGTTGCAGCTCGTTCGCTTGAAACTGAAGCCGTACACCGAGGAACAGAAACAGTTCCTGAAGAAACCTCTCGAGAAGGCACTGGCTGAGGCTGAGAATCTCGGTGCGCAACTGGTACAGAGTCCCACGGATGCGAGCACGATCAAGCCGACCCTTGCATTGCTGCCGGGAGTGCAGTATTTGCTACCGGAATCGGCCAACGCACCGCAGCCGAGCCCGATCGTAACGGTTTCCGTTTTCCGTACGGCCAAGGAAGCGGTAACACTGGCCAACGCCAACAACGGAGGTTCGGTGTCGCTGTGGACCGAGGAGCTTTCGCTGACGTTCGAGGTCGCGTACGGATTGCAGTGTGGCACGGTCTGGGTCAACAGCTACGCCGAACTGAACCCCAAGTGCCCGTACACGTTCCGGAAGGAGGATTACACGTACGGATCGGACTATGCCGTTTGTGAGAAGAAAACAAAGAAGGTGTTTGCGGCTACGGCCGCTGAACCTACGAACAGCACCGATCGAAACCAGGCGGCCATCAAGAGCCTGGGAACGTACGTGACCGATACGCGTAGCTACCGTGGCAGTGGGGTGCTGGTGGAAAAGGGCATTCACTATGAGACGATCTGCAGCCCGGTGGATGTAAAGGTGTACGGCGAAGGTCACCGGCTGGCGATTGTGGGCAACTTTTGGGATACGTTCGTGTCGCTGGACGTGATCGATCGGCGCATGGTGCTGGATACCGTGCACAACCAGCGTAAAGTGATTTGCATTCCGTTTGGTGTTACCTTTGCTAACTGAGCATTCCCCGAGATGGTCATTCCACGATTTCCATTACGTTTGAAATAAAATGAAGCTATTTTTCTAAAAATGTTCAACTTTTTCCCTCCATTTCCTGGACTCTCCATCGGCGAACCATGATCGCTGGTCATTTTTCACGTTGTCGCCACTCATCTGACCATATTTTTATATCCAAAAGTCCTTCATACAGCCCACCCCAATGTAAGCGCGATCCCACACCTTCCGACTTAAAGGTGTGTTCATCGTCTCAATCATTCGAGACGCGAAGAATAGTCAACAACAAAGGCCAGGGATAGTACCATTTTCATACACGAGCCTACAGGCTTTTGTTGGTCATAATCTATGCAGCGTCAAGGCGTGCAGGCGGCTTCCAGCACCGCATTCTAATCTGTTGTCCAGCATCTAGCACGTTACGAACTTGCCGTTATGATTGATTGATTGTGTCATTTCGGACGGTGATCGAACTGCGCAGTGCACCATCTGGTTCAGGGCTGTTCAACCTGTAAATCTACCCGCCATGAACAGGGATAGAAACGGTCGAATACCTGGTTGGCAAACCGCTACCCTTTAGTTAGCTAGGAAAATAAATTTTCCCTTTAATGCTGACCTTCGCCAGCACTCCGCCCCTGCTACCACGTTCGACATTTCGAAAGGTTGTCCTTCAAGCACAAGGGCGCGAAGGGTTCACCGGGTCAGCCGAAAGAGTTGCGAAAAGGAGGTTACGAAGATGCGTGCCGACGATCACGGCGCGGATCATTAGGAGTCGGCTCCATTAGGAGCGTGGCATTGATCCGCTAACCAAAAAAAACCATAGCAAGTGGACCGTTAAAGATGACGAACGATGTTGCTTATGCAATTGCTGCACCACTGGTAGCCAACGGCACCAAAGAAGGGTACAAGCCACGATCGTGAGGACTGCGCTGATCATTCACTAGACATGCATGCGTGCTAAGGTGTTATCTATTTCCATCTTCCGCTATGCTTTGTGGTTGTTAGCAACAGCCATAGACGGATCGTCCTTCAACACCTGTTGTTAATGATTATTACCTTTCACTTACCTTTTCCAGCGGCGTGTCAATCGTATTCGCAAGCTAGCGAAAATAGTTCAAATCAATCAAAAACTCAAAATCCATTAAATGTTACATTTTACTGTTGGACTTTGTTTGAATGGTCACAGTTAACGTTCGTATAATGCTACTATACTCTTACATTTCCTTATCTGGTATTGCCTCGTGGGCCGATCTAAAGCTTAACAGTCGATAGTGCCGTTGGAATTGTTTTTTGCGCAGAAACTCTTTCGCCGTTCCGTGAACCAGATCCCACAGGCCGGAATTGCCAAAACACTGGTTGAAGCTGTCGTAAAGATAGGCAAAGAAAAGCCGTGGGATGGATGCACGATACATCGATAACAGCGCCACCAGTACTTACTTAAAGTGATGATAATCGTGAAACTCCGAGCTGGCCAAAAAAGGGAGATGATAGTCGGAGTGGTCGACGAGCGTGTCCACCATGACGTAAGTAAACCAGAGAGCGACGGTGAACACGTGGCACCGCATGAGCGCTGGTCCGATGTAAACCGGCAGCAGATCACTCAGCACAAACTCCACCGGATGGGAGTACATGGCGGACAGGGCAACAGGGGAACGCCACTCGTGGTGCTGCTTGTGAAACCGCCGGTACATGCTGCCATGGTGCAGCAGCCGGTGCGTGTAGTAGTAACCAATCTCCCAGCTCAGCACGCAGACTGCCAGATCCCGGACGATAATCCACGGTGCCGGTAGCACGCGGACAGGCGGAACTTCGGTGACGATCAGTCTGGCGGCGCGGTACATCAGGTACGCGGTCGGAATACCGAACGCGAACTGATTGCGCAGCACAACGCGGACGAGATGCGTGAAGCGATTCCACTCCAGTGGTTCGTTGGTGCCGGGCTGTATCTTGTACTTACGCAGGGCTCGCGGCCTTCCTGTCAGATCCATACCGGTGAACAGTAAGCCCACGAACCAGAACAACGAGTACGTGTAAGTGACCAGGAACCAAACGTACAGCATATCGGGATCGTCTCCTGTGGGCGATGAGGTAGGACAATCAAATGGTGCGGTTTTTGAGACGAACGATTCACTTGTACTTCCACTGAACGTCTATCGCCACTCCAGTGCCACTAACCACCTACCGATCACATCCAGCAGTTGATTCCACTTGCTTTCGATAAAGCCCATCCCGTGTACCGGGATGGTCGCTTCGAGTAGCGTGCCATTGATGAACGATGGTACGTTGGAGATGTTGGCAGCATTCGGTAGCGGCAGGTACTCCATTTCCACCGGAGCAGGGATCCCGATTCCCGATTCACAAAAAACGGTTCAGTTTCGAGCTGACTCACAACAGATTCCAGAATGAGCAAACTGGACTGCGTGGTGCATTAGACGGCATTTGGGCGGATACTGGGGATGTGCAGCACGCGTGCATGTTAGATGTAGTGGGGGATTCCATTTTTGCCAATTTACTTTGTCCATTTGGGCGAACCACGGTGGCTAGCGGTGGGGCAGTTCGCTGATCATACCGGGCACGGATTGCTGATCACCTCGACACAACAATCGACGAGGCGATTTTACGATCGGTCGGTAGCGGTTCGGTACACCCCCTCACGAGTCATAAACGGCGTGTGGCGTGCGTGTGCATTGTGTTGTGTGTTTGTGCAATGGTTTTCGGTGTTGTCATGCGTCGCCTATGTCGGCCAAAGGGCCAAATTTGAGTGATCTCTGATTAACGCGAAGCGAAAGATTTCTACGAACTAAAACGTTTGAACTAGCTATGTATATTTTAGTTGATGCTACTCATCGAACCGGCACCAGCTCGCGCGCCGACTTGAGGCTGAAGATTCGGTAATGGCGCTGGTATTGCTTCTTCTTGCGGAACTCATCATTCGTTCCGTGCAGTCGATCACAGATCCCGTAGTTGCCGTAGCACTGGTTGAAGCTGCAAATCGGACACAAGCAAATGCGGGCGGGTTAATGTTTATTAATGTAAGCCGTAATCTCGCTACAAGCAGAAGCAACGATAGGCGTAGCGGGTCGAGTTCGATATCGCGCGACGTAGGTCACTATCGTATACTCGCTGAACCGTACAACGTGCTTCTAATAAAAATCACTTAGGTTACAAACGGTGCAAGGTGTTGTGCGTCTCGAAACCGAACCGTTTTTAATGGTTTAATTGTACTGCGGATTTTACTCTCGCTACACGCTTGCGACAGGCAAATGGTGGCAAAATGGTCAAGCAATGGGGGTCGACCATATGGAGAGTTTACTTTTGGAAACTCGATTCGAAAGAGATTTATTGTGAGTGCAAGGTTAGACCACTTACTTCTGATGATGGTAGTCGTGCGATTCTGAGCTTCCCAGGAACGGCAGATGGTAACCGGAATGGTCACCGATCGTGTCCCACATGACGAACGTGAGCCACAGAACCATCGTGAAGACGTGACACTTCATGATGGCCGGACCGAGGTAAACCGGTAGCAGATCACTGACGACGAACTCGAGCGGATGGGCGTACATGGCCGACAGTGCCACGGGTGCGCGCCACTCGTGGTGCAGTTTGTGGAATCGTTGATAAAAATGGCGACTGTGGAATATCCGGTGGGTGTAGTAGAACCCAACCTCCCAGCCCAGGATACACACGACCATATCGCGCAGCAGCACATCGAGCGGTGGCACGTAGCGTACGTCGGGCACACACTCGACCATGTACTTGTTGATGTGATACACGACGTACGTAGTTGGAATGCCGAATACTAGCTGGTTGTAGAGCACCGTTCGGACGAGATGCGTGAAACGATTCCACTCCAGTGGTTCATTGGTACCGGGTTGTGTTTTGTACTTGCGCATAAATCGGGGCCAATTCGTTAGGTCCATTAGGACAAACAGACCACCGACGATCCAGAACAGACCGTAGGAGTAAATCGTCAGGTACCAAACGTACAGCATATCCGGATCATCGCCTAAACGAAACGTAGAGACAGGTCACTAGTTAGTCTATCACTTGCGCTCATCATCACGCTACAGGGAAAGGAGAAGAACAGATTCGCAGCCAGCATACCGATGACATCCAGCAACGCATTCCAGTAAGGTTCTACGAGGCCACGCGAAAGATTCTGCTGATGTTCGATAAACTGTGCGACACTTTCCTGTGTGCCTATCGTTAGATTAACGGACGATTCACCAAAACCTGTGAAATTCATCTTCACCGATGTGTGCTTTAGCCAAAGGGCAACGATCACTAAACAATACAACACTGTCCACTGTTGTGCTCACGACGCTACTCTTTTCCACAATCCACAGTCCCACCATTAAAGCTAATCCGATCAGATGCAGTCAACGGTTTGAATGGCTTTGACGCGAGCCATTGAGGTAATGCATGCACGCACGTACGCACGCATGTACAAACTCACGCAGGCCCCGGCTGCTAGTTGTGACTTCGGAGGTGTCTTTCGTGAGACTCAGGTCTACACTGTCCTGTTATTTGAGTTTTGAGAAATACCTAGCTACCCAAAAAGAGCGGTAAGAGGTTGAAAAAAAAACAACGAAACGAAAACCACTCCTCCTCAGATCTATCTCGTGAAAACACGGCAAGGTGAGGTAGTGCTTTCCAACGGCCGACCATTCCGGTGCACGACCCTTTGCTGCTTACATTAAAATGTTTCAGCGGCGTAGCAATTAGGCGCATTACGGCGAAACGGCCTTGGGTCTTCGGCACGATCACGGTGCGCCAGCCAGCAACACTGGCCGATGGTGGGGCAAACAACGGGAGAATGTTGACCGTTCTCTGTTTGCCGTTAGAGGTGCGAAGAATGTGAGGATTTGGTAAAAGTGATGTCAGTGTAGGACAACCAGTTGTCTGTGTTGTCTATTCTTGCCAATTTGCTTCCAGTGTGGTGTTACCGAGGATTTCGGAAACGTGTAACTTCGTTTGAAGTGCTTACCGGATCCATCAAAGATTCATCAGAGATTTTGAGGAGTAAACACGTATTCACATACGCAAGAGTGTGGAATAATAGCGACCACGTGCGAAGAGTATCATATATGCGGCTCGCTATGTCGATCGCAAGGTATGTTTCTGGTTGTGATTGAGAATTTATAAAACGAGAATATGTTGGTAGAACATAATGTCGGTGTGATTTGGAAAGAGAATACTTTGATCCCTACTATTTGCGAGGTAGAGAGTAATATCACTCAACGTACGCTTCTTGATTTGTCTTTTTCTCAGGTTGGATCTTCACTATTATTATACAACATAAAAAAGAATCGGGCATAACATACGGCTCGTCCCTCCTGATATATGTTAAAAAAAAAAATCGAGTAAAGTTAAACGAAAATTGCAATATACGAGGCACACGAAAAATACGAAACACTCGTGAGCGAAGTAATTAAGACATTAGTGAATAATTATGGCCAGGTACATAACAGATTTTTTCATGCCTACCATAGCAATGATTAAACCGAAAAAAGCAATCCTTAAGGAATCGGACAGGATATCATGAGATCGCTGTCCTCGTGATCACTTCTATCAGTTTGCATGCTACCCGGTGCTTGTTGCACGATATTTGCACGCTAGTCTGCACGATAGTTGCACGCTAGTCTGCACGATAGCGCCGCACTCGACGGAGATCACCTGCGTTCGCGATCGGCGCTGGGTGTGTGCCTTTATATACTAACAGCGTGTAACTTTATATAATGCAGTGTGTGCTGTTTTTTACATCAATTGATTTCCACTTCTATGTCATATATGGAGATCTGCATTCTATTTACGATTAATTTCATGTCCTGCTGGATCCAGAGATCAATCGACCTGGATTGGATCATAATCCTAGTTTGTGCATGTGTTTGTGTGGACTATAAAAATGTTTCTCCTTCTTGGTTTGTTTTTTTTTTTGCCAAAAAGAATAAATTTCAAACTACACTTTACACTTGATCGAATGACCTGAGCGTGTGTAATGCTTCAGAGCGAGTGTGCTTAAGGTGATTTAGAGGACAATCAGATTACCTTTTTTGTTGCTGTTTTAAAAAGTGCTTGCAGGACGCTTCTTAAAAAAAGTGCATAAAATGTTTTTTTTTTGCATTTTTAATTGCTTTTTTCGAACCGATAAACCGTTCAAGAATGTTTATATTTCACAAAGAGACACATGTGTCACAAAGAGACAGGCCAGTCCTGCAGGACTGGAGATTCGCGGGAACAGGGCATCGTCGCGGGGTGATTTTTTTTTAAATTTCTTCCTCATAACAATTATTCGAAACTTTTAAAACAATATTCTGAAATTTGTTAAAGTAAATATAATTAACGAGTACAAACCATTCAGGCTAGAGGTTGTACGAAGTTTTTGATAATGCCCCAAAAAACGTGTGGCTGTTGAATACTTCGAACGTGAACCATTTTTACCGGATGCATAATTATCGCATAAATAAGTTCTTCGAGCAGTATATACAAAAAAATAAAGTTCCAACAAACAACTTCCCTGCATGCATATACGCATCTTTCCAGTTCTTTTATGCAACGTTCGACGGTCATCGGAGGAGTATTGATCTTATCTTTCATTCGTTCTTTCATTAAGTTTTTCGGATTTCTTACTGTTTGTAGCAAGGTATTCGATTCCTTATTATTTCAATTCTGCTGCATTCTGGATCGATCCGCTCAAAAAAAAAAAAAAGAAAAATCCTATCTGTTTCTCCTTTGGAATAGCTGCTCTCTAGACATGGAAACAGTTTCAAAATATGTAAAGATTCGTTGCAGTCAAGCTGGAGTTCTGTTTCTCTATTCTTTTTTGTTCGCTTCATATTACCATAATCGTCCTTGACACTTTACGCAACAGCGCAACGTGACCTCGCGATCGATTTCTAATGTACCCTTTGTGCTTTCTACTGCTTTGAGCGGCTTCCAGGAAGAGGAAAAAAATGATAGCCTGCAGCATACACAAAAACCCTCATTATTGAAATTGACTCTATTGGCCCAGTTGCCGTACGTGATGTGTCTATTGCAAACGCAATTTGTAACCGAGAACGTTCTAGAAAGGATCCCACACACATTAGAAAAAAAATCGGCCACAAATGCATGGTTCGCTGCTTGACCATACACGGCAGTGGTAAAAAAAGAACTCCTCAAAACTCTCAAGTCATTGTCCTTTAATAACAGGCACCAACGCGAGATCCGCGATCTCATCCGCTCGACCTGCCCTACTTGCCGGTGCCCGAAACGACAGCATCCAGGTTGTTGTTCCGTTGGAAGTTGTTTACGATGGTCTCTCTCGCTTGCCTTGCCTCTGTGCGACGTGCTCGAGGCTCTTAGCTAAACAACCTTAATCGTAGCTTGATTTTCTTTCACGCGTGACGAAAACGGCCACCGGTGGGGAGAACGTTGAACCGATTGTAAGGGGTACCGCGGACAGTGCTAATCGTAAAACACAACGAACATTAATCGAAATTTAGCGCAGGTGGTTACATGTTTATGATTAGCCGCGAGCAATATGGCGGGGCTTCCTGCCCGTTCGCGACACCTCAGCATTCGTGGCACGCGACCAGCATAGCGCCCTTCGGCAGGCGACAATAACGGTGATTGAGATGACTGAACTTTTTTCCGTTCCGTTAGTATTTCGAATACTTATGTTTATTAAAAAAAAATATTAAAGACCGCTCGTAGAGCTTCAACTAACATTAAAAGGGTTTGCGTTTGGCCAATGTCAGTCACCTCGCCCTTTCGTTAGGCAATCGTCATATCTTCTCGTCGAACATTCTCGATCATTGACCGTGAAAGTGGCCGTGTGTATGTCGCATTTCCGGGCCATAGTTCGTTGGGTTTGGTGTGCGCGTTGCTCGGTCCATCCGCACTGCCATCTGCTGGCCCCGGAAGCCAAGGGTGCAGGGAGCCGTGATGACCCTTGGCTCCACCGTGATTGACCAATGACCGCCGAGGGCTGACGAGGTGATACGCATCGGTTACTCTATTTACAAGTACGATCGGGCGCGATCGTGAAGGCTTCTCTAGAAGAAAGCATCCTGCCGCACCGTAGCCTACTTTGCTACCGTGCAGGCGAGCTGCTGCTGCTGGTACTACTGCGACTACAACGACTGCTCAGTGCTCTGGGACGAGCTCACGCGCTGACTTGAGGCCAAAGATGCGATGGTGCCGTTGGTATTGCTTCTTCTTGCGGAACTCGCTATCCGTACCGTGGAGTCCGTCGCACCAACCGAACAGACCATAACACTGGTTGAATCTGGCCAGCAGGAACGACAAGAGAAAAAAGAAACAGAAAAGAAAACGGATTAAAAAAAAGTGTCTCTCATTCCACGGGCAAAAGGTTTCTCACGCGAGCGACCGACGTAAGGGGTGCGTTCCATCTAAAGAGGATTTCTAATTTATTGGTTCGCGATAAGTGACATGTCGGCTCTACCGGTGAATGGACCCAGTTGGTTAGGACACCGGACGACATGATCGATATATTAATTGGAGCAAAGGAAGCGGAAATAACTTGAAATTGTTCTTCCGACTGACGGCTCCAATTGTTACCAGGTCTAGGTGCGATAGATGACGATCTGTACGACAGCGATAACATACTCGGTCCATGTTATGAATCGGGTGTGTCCACTTAAACACGTGGCGTGTTTGATATAGTTTTAAGTTTGAGCAGAATCCTAACCTTCGTGGTGATCAGCGTTGCGAATCACAGTTTCACCATTTCCGACCAAACAGCGTGAGAGGCGTTAGCGAGTGTGTCTGTTTGGGAGAAGCACCATCAAGGCCCGCGTGATCTACGTCGTCATATCGTAACGTAATCATCGGTGGAACTGCTTTGACGCCATCGACCGTGCAAGTCGTTTGGGGCGCTGGTATTCGAAGGGCTTAGACGCAGGGGCTTTAGGACTGGTTTTTTCTCTGTTTTGTCTGTTGCTATGCGCTGGGCCGCCTAAAGTTAGGATTACGCAATGCGCGTTAGACGCTACTAGTGGGAGCTGCGGCCTAGTGACCTTAGATCGGTCAGTTCATTCATTCGGATTCGGAGAGAATTCGGTGGTGATCGTGGGTTCGCGTGTGCTCGGTAGCCTACGACACCAAGTGGCCACCGTTGCTGCTGGGCCTGTGAGCGCGTGAGTTAAGTGTCAAGATCAAAGTAGAAAGTTCCCTCTGTAGCCGTCCTTGTTCGTTCGGTCCATTTTGCGTTCGTTTTGGGAAGGGAACGGGGAATCGGACACACACTACTTGCCACCAGAGTGGCTTTCAACAAAATTCAAACCAAAACATTAGCCAACACGGCGCACAAATAGAAAGGTTTTGTGAATGTTGGAACTCCTCTTCTGGGCTGAATGTTTTTAAGGATGGTTCGATCGATCCTCCGATTACCTTTCTAATCGTTGGACTAACTGAACCGTGACTACGTGAGCGCACCGAGCGCATCCAACTCCAATGGTTGCGCCGTCAGCGAGACCTTTTCAACGATCAACCGTGCACGCAGTTTGGACGCATGGATCGGAGCACGCGACAACGGGATAAGCTCCACCGGAAACTGGATCTACGCGAAATTGAAAGATCGCTCTGTTCCACTCACGGATGGCGAGGTCAAGATCGTAGTTCAAACGAGGAAAACCTGACCCGAAGGCGCGGATCCGAGCCACGGGGTTTTTTTTTCTGTTTCCGCACACGACCATGTGATTGGTGTCGTTGATGTTCGGCGAATTTAGCATTTTATAACCTTTGCCAACTTTTGCCCGCCGTCCGATATGCAAATTCGATGATCGGTATCGTGATCGTGCGATTTCGCCCAATAATGCGGAAGAACTTTTGCCACTCGGCTGATCCTGGGAGCAACTTTTGGTGAGCCGGTTTACCGTAGAACACGTGAGCGGTGCCGGTGCGATTGGCAGGGAATGCTCCGGCGGAGGGGCTCAATGGATACTCTGGGCATAATCGCATTTATAAATCTCACTACTACCACGTCGGTGTCACTGATTGTCTACGGTCACTAGTGTTGTTACAGAAACATTTTGGAATTGCACTCATAAGGGTTCATTGTTATCGAGTCTTCCACGATACCGGTTGCAGCCAGCCTGGTTGCACTTTTACGTAATAAACAAGGACCCGATCCCCGAGCAAGGACAGGTCTCGATCAAGTCCTGAATCTTCAGCGCGAGTAACCGCACATTCACTAGAGTGAATGGCACGACATCCAGATTGGGGCGGATGAAGGAAGAAACTCCCACTCTTCTAGGCGCTAGGCCCAGCTCTACCACGTGACTTACTTGAGATGATGGTAGTCGTGCATCTCGGAGCTACCGAGCACCGGCAGATGGTAGCCCGAGTGATCGACCAGCGTGTCCATCATGACGAACGTGAACCAGATGAGGATCGTAAAGACGTGACTGGTCATGAGGGCGGGCCCGACGTACACTGGCAGCAGATCGCTGATAATGAACTCGAACGGATGCGCGTACATGGCGGACCAGGCGACCGGGGCCGTCCACTGGTGGTGCTGCTTGTGGACACGCTTGTAGAAGAAGCTCGAGTGCAGCAATCGGTGGCTGTAGTAGAACGTGATCTCCCAGGCCACGATACACACCAGCACATCCCGTACGATCACGTACGGTGAAGGGAGGATGCGTGGATCTGGCAGCACATCGGTGATCAGCTTACGCCCATGGTACGACAGGAACGAGGTGGGCAACCCGAAACAGATCTGATTATAGGCGACAGTTTTCACCAGATCCTTAAGCCGCGACCACTCGAGGGGTTCGTTTGCGCCCGGTTGGTTCTTGAATTTGCGCAAAAAGGCCGGCTTGTTCAGGACATCCATCAGCACGAACAGACCACCGACCACCCAGTAGAACCCGTACGTGTACGCGGTCAGAAACCACATGTACAGCGTATCGGGATCGTCACCTGCGACGCGATATCCAGGATTGTGGCGAGGAGGAGAAGGAGGAGGAGAAAAAAAGGGACACTTGGGATTAGCCAGCGATAAGTCACCCAGGCACTAGGTGCACCGTACCGATGATATCCAGGAAGGCGTTCCACTTTCGCTCGACGAAAGAGAAGCTCGGTGCACCGATTTCGTCCGTCGCCAGCAGCAGCGTGGCGTTCGACGACAACTCCAGCAGCGTTTCCATCTTCGTTTGCGTGACTTCTATCACGGATCAGCGAGGAAACGTCGCGCGGTTGCGTTGCACAGTATTCACACACAGAGACAGAGAGAGAACAAGAGCAAGTGGTCCTTTCCAAATGTAGGATCAGGATCGGAAAGGAATCCGATCGTTCGCTACGACTTTGATCAAGAGTGCGCTGTTGTTGGCGTGCGCCGCTCAACTAAAGCTACTCGGCTGCCAGCCCGATCATCGAAGCCTTCAGCAGCACCAGCAGCCGCAGCAGCAACGTGCAGCGCAGCTCGGCCAAGCGTCAATTTGTCAGAGTAACATCGGCCCCCGAATGGAGGGGCGCGTAGCGATGCCTCCGGTTTTTTGGGGTGCCTGTGATTTTCGGCAATCGATCGTGATCGTTGCCAGGTTTGAGAGGAGTGGGATAGATCGTTAGTTTTTGTACACTCTTCGGGTCCCTGCCCCGGCCGCCGGGACGATTGAATTCGATTTACACTGCGCGGTAACATGAATCGGCCGGCAGCGGCGGTACCTCTTCTGTCTTGTCTGTCTTGTATGCTGATGTTTCTATCGCAATCGTAAATGGCCAACAGAATTGATTTGTATGGCAGCTGGTCATGGCTACCTGGTCACAACAATTTAAATTGCTTTTGTTTTTTTTTTGATATTTGTTTTGTTCTGTTGTTGTTTAAGGAAGGAGTCTTGGAAAGGATTTACGGGGCTTTCTTTTTACTATTACGCTAAGAGATAGTCCTTAGCTTCAGTGTGAAGGTTGCTGTTTGGACAATCGGAAGCAAACTACCATGCTGTCAACACGACATGCTGGCGATGCTGTCGAAGTGAACGCGAGGCTAAATACCAAGTTTAGCTGGAGCTGATAGCAAGGAAAGTGGATATCGCATAACTCCGTTTAAAAACCGGAGGAGGAGGCAACGCGGAGCCTAACACCACAATCATCGAATTAATCTCCATCGTTCCAACATCGCACCAGTGACACAACCAGTCCTCACCGTTGTCCGCCAAACGGATGCGATGATTTGCGACGCGAAAGCCTTACCGGATGACCGCCGCAAATGTCGTACGAGTCAAAGATAATTGATGTGCTGGTCAGGGTGAAGCGGCAAAAGTGATCGATTCGTATTCTGCGACGTTCTCCGCATGGACGATGCCGATTTGTCCTTGCGTTTTGCTGGCCGCTGACCACCCACCCAGCCCGGTCACAGGCCACAGGGAAACGGGACAGGGAAACGACTAAACGACATATTTGGACATAAAACGCCTGTTCCGAGCCATTGTTATCGATTGATTCTACCAACTGGCTAAACGTGGAACCGTACCAGCTCCTCCGCGAGCATGTTTGGAATGCGATTAGTAACCGTGAGTTAAACCCCGTTCCCCTCCTGCATGGTGGTGCGTGGTGGGCTACGCGTGCTAAGTGATAGCGGAATGATTTGCGCCTTTTTTTGCAACGACCATTGTGACACCGGCGGTGGTACGCTGTGGCCTTGACGGATGAAAAGGATAGTATGTTAGAGGCATTCCCAGGGTGCCCAAGGGCGCGGTTCACACAGAGTTCATTACATAGGCGTTTAATCTAGTTAGCAGTAGCTGGCGATTATGATTCATCCATTCATCTCGCTGCCTTGAAGACACGGCCTTATAATATTCAACGCGTTGGGTGGTGGTACAATTTTTGGCGAAAAATGGGAGCGTGTGTCTTTGAACCACCGTTGCCTAAGCGCTCCACCGGCCGGCAGCCGACCTTGCCGGTTGCGCGAAGTATTGTTTTAGCGAACCGTTTCGCTCATTTCTTTGCTAGTTTTTATTTCTTCTTTTGTCTCTTTCTTTTACTGCCTTTCTGTCTTTGTTTCACTCTCACATGGTTTTTGTAAAACGGAAGAAAAAAAAAAACTCTAAATCAACCCGTTCGCTGGCCACCGGAAATTTGACTGACCCCAGCAGACCGGCAGCCGGGCCGTGTGTCTCCCCGGTTACCACTCCCAAAAGTAACTTTCAGATCGCCGTTGGCCAGTGATTTTCAAGGATAGAGTTGCAAACTAGATTGCCAAATCGTTCGGTCCACCAAGAGCAGATCTATCAAAAGGAACCTTCCACTGCGATCGCAGCATTTGGAGTAACCGTTCGGTCGTATTTTGGCTCATAAAATCAACATGAATTCGTTAAAACATCGACGATACCAACGCACATTAACGCGGTCCGTTGCCAGCTCGGGATCGGTGCTAATGGGCGCGGATCTCATGGATTTTTTCGAATAAATATAACCTTTCCCGTTGGGTGACATTCTTGGGGGGCTTTTGGTGGCGTTGGTGGCAGAATCGGAAATCGCGGAAGTGTTACGGCATGGCTATTAGCACCGTCCGACATCGGAAGATGATTGGGGAACATCTTTCAATTTCGTTTGGTAAAACCCGTTTTGACGACCCTTACAAGGCGTGCAAGCTAATAATAACGCAAACAGACAACCCTACTCCGGGCAGATGCAAAGGTGTTGTTTGACCATCGCGCCCAGGGCCAGCATAGCGACTAGACGGAGGACGACTTGGACTAGAAGCAACACGAGAAAGAGAGAACCATCTAGTCCACTCGTTGTTGTCAACAAAAGACGCTGTAGGGCAGTGGCTCGGTGGTGGTGGCGGTGGCGCTTACTAATTCGCCTTCATAATTTTATCACCCTGAACAGCCCTGGAACTGGTCGATCAGTTGAAGACGAAGTGATGTTGAGGTGAAAAATGGCTCACTCCGGGCACACGAAGAGAACTGCAGGCGCATGATTTATGCAATAGCGGCGCGCCGCTACACCGACAAAATCGCAAACCATGACCGTGATTGGTGTTAGAGATAACGCCATCAATCTCCGGATCGGTCGGATGGTCCGCCATCAATCCGAATCACGATGCTGAAGCTTTGCACTGAATTTTTCGGTATCGAGCATGCGAATTCGGCTGTGTGACAACTCAATCGTCGATCGTCGATTAGTGCCAAGGATCGCGATTCGCTATTAAGAAGAGAGTGAATGCGCTGTGGCATCATGTTGCACCAATATTTCATCCATAATCGATCTACGATCGATCGAGCAACCGAGGAGGAGCTTGTGGACATTCTCGGATGGATCTTCACGAGTTCCGAAACGAAAAGTATTGCATCATCGGAGGCAGAATTGACACCACTGCCGTCCGGTGACCGCGTAGGTGCACATTCACAGTATAATAGGCAAAAGAGTTTCACCGTTTGTTGCATTCGACGACAGGACGCTAGCGATCGCGCAGGCTAGCTGCTGGTGCTGCGTAGTTAATGGACGCGTGCACTCGACCACTGACCGCACCGGACGCTTCTCAGTTGCACCGGCACACAAACAAACACACACACTGCCACGCAGGCACACTGTACTATCTCAGGAGGATAATAAAACCATAAATCAACATAATTGCTCACTTTCTTACGTCGGAAGGTGTCACGCGCGCGCGCGCGCCCAATGATGTCAGCGGGCTTTTTGGAGTGATGCGCAGTGCCCGCAGTGGTGCGAATTGCGAAGGGAGATGCACCAAACGAAAAAAAAAAAATGCAAAAGGGCCAGGGCGGAAAGAGCCTTTGGGCGCTGAAGGGTCGAAGTAGT
>NC_064877.1:28657500-28702500 GCF_943734665.1 Anopheles aquasalis | reverse complement strand
AAAAGGTGGTTTTGTTTTGGTCTGCACAACCGCGACCGCGATTATTTGGGAATCGAGGCTTCGATCAGCTCCCTCACGGCATCCAAGTCATCGTCGTTGTCGTCGCCTTCTTTGTTGCTCTAGTTAACGTCTATCGTGTCGGTTGGCGGCGCTCTACAAGCAGGCGGCGAGGAGCGTTTGTTTGTCTCGCCATTATTCTCTCTCTCTTTCTCTCTCCCTCTCTCTCTCTCTCTCTCTCTCTCTCTCTCTCTTTTCTTCATTTCCTTTATCTTTGCTCCGCTTGTTAGCACGAGCGTCAGGTGATAATGGTGCTGTAATCGGACACAAGCAGCGAACATCCATCAGTGACCAGCGACTTTGCTCCAGGTGACATCTGACTACCGACGCGAGGATGGCGTCAATGGGATGCTAAAAGCATACCGACAATTCTGCAACACTCGAGATGCCAATGCTACAACCCTCTCACCCCCACGAGAGGAGATCACGCGCATCCTATTGACTCATCCGTTGATCCATCAAATGTTGTCGTCTACTTCATACACCACACAGCAAATCCGCCAAAAAAGGCAAACGCAAATCCAAATCCCCCGTCCCCCCGAATGAAAACAATGGATTTATAATGAATTCGTTAAGGGGGCGGTGGCGCACCGGTGTGCGCGTTTTGACATATTTTGCGAGCTGCTAATGGTGCGCGGTTGGTCGCGCAACACACCACGCGAGCAATTATACGAGGCACGGGAGCGAACATTGGAATGGAGGGCGCTACCGTGCATCACAAGCTGTCGCTAGTTTGCACAAGCCACAAGGGGTTCATTAAGAGCGATCGAACATTTTTTTGGACAGATGCTGCTGCCGTTTTGCAGTTAGTAACAGAACCTGAAGCGACGCACCATCAGCGACGCACCATCAGCGACGCACCATCAGCGACGAATCCATCACCGGTGCGAATGGACCGCGACTGATCGATCAGGCTTTGGATTCCGTATCGCAAATTTGCAGAACCGTCCCCCAAAGGGGGGGGGGTGATAAGTAACAGGAGTTTCGTCTGAAATACCACCGGGGAATGGCGGGAGGCATGGGGGTGAGATGCTGAATTCTGAATATTCATGAGTGTCGCCGTCGCTTCCTTTTACTTTCGTTCGTCGCGGCAGGTTTTTGCATTTGAAGGTGAAATGCTAGCACGATGAGCTCTTCGTCTTAGCGTAGTAACGGAACCATGAATAGCTGATGGTCTGGGATTAACTGATGGGCTGATATGCTGTTATGTTGTTAGATAAATGAGGGACTCGCGCGAATATTTGAATACAACCATTAGCCAAGGTTCGATCGGTGGAGGTTCGTCAACCCTTGAGTAGGATGTGATCTTCAAATTTCAAGATCAAGTATCAAACCGACCGGTTAGGTGGTGCGATGATGATAGGCCGTCGACCTAGCAAATCAGCTCGGAAAGGAAAGCATCGTCGGCTTGACGGCTCGAGAGAGGGCCGTTCCGTGGTATTGTCGCGTTGTACTTGACCTTCGAGTGTACTTGAAAGAGAAGAGAGGATCTAAAAATACGCACCAGCCGTACCAGAGTACAGCCTGTGTACACGCTAGCTGACCGATTGTGTACGCGATTTTACGACCGTACTACTTTGAAAGCCCTTTTTTAAGGCTCCGTGGAGCTCCGTGGCATGATGGCCTTCGAACAAGAAGAACCGTCCAAGAACATCCGCCATTGTTATCGCTTTGTATTGCAAGGGGAGGAGGGGGGGGGGCATTGAAACAGAATGGGGTAGGGAGGTGGTCGGAAACAGGTTCCTCAGCGTCGCTCAGAGCCCGCTCTGCGTTAGACAAAAGGTGTTAGTGGCTATTTGTTACATTCCCTGGAACGTCCTCCTTCAGTCATATCCCCCATCTCCCCTTCCCCTCATCACTACACACGTTCATTTGTCAAAACCGACCATCCAAATCCGCCTATCGGCGCAGCATCCGGGCGAACGCGCGCACGTCACAACGAAAGACTTAACCAAGCGACGAACCCCGCACAACGCTCAACACTTAGAACTCGCGACGCTGCCGATGCTGCCGATGCTACTGGTTCCGTGTTCTCAGCCAGATATCTTTTTTTTGCTCGTTGTTTCTTTCGTCAAATTTCCACCTTAACGGCCATTTGGAACTGGGATGGATTTACTTTTTTGGCCGCATCACATCGCTTCGCGCGCTTCGAGCGCGTTCGCTACAAACAATCAAAGTCGCCATCGATCGTTAGCAACGGCGCTGGGGCGGTGGGGCGGTGGTGCCGGCTGCCGCGATAAACATGGCAACCAACACAGTACACAGTGTCCTCAGTACATCACACCGTCGTGTGCGTGTTTGGTTTGCAATTTTCGGCAGTAAACCGGTTTTCTAAATTCTCGTTAAACGGCCACGGGAAGAAGGCATCATCTTCGGCATTTACGGTCGGCGGAGCGAACCACACAAAACGACGACGTCATCAGCGCGCGCCCTCATAGAGCGAGCGAGCGAGCGAACACAAACTTTTGGGAGACATCTGCACCGTGTCGGGCTGGCCCAGCAATGACAAGAAATGTATGTTAATGGTGCTGTTTGAAGCGGTTCAACACGCAAAGGTTCAACGAACCATGGCCTCTCTCCCTCTCTCTTTCTCTCGTGTCTTTGTAGCGTGAAATCATCCAGCTGCACGTGGGCCAAGCAGGCGTACAGATGGCCAGTGCCTGCTGGGAGCTGTACTGTCTCGAACATGGCATTTTCCCCGACGGTCAATTCTGTCAGTGTCGCGGGAACAGCAACGACCCGTGCTCGGAAGATGATTGCAGTGCGTTCTTTAGCTGCACGCGGGATGGACGCTGCGTACCCCGGGTCCTAATGGTCGACCTCGAACCATCCGTCATCGATGAGATCCGGCTCGGTGCTTACCGCGGACTGTTCAATCCTTCTACGCTACTGACCGGGAATGAAGATGCGGCGAGTAACTACGGACGGGGACATTACCGTTTAGGTCAATCGCTGATCGAACCAATGATCGATCGAGTCCGGCAGCTTTGCGAGAACTGTTCCTCCGTCCAGGGGTTTATGATGTTCCGTAGCATCGGTGGTGGAACCGGTGCTGGCCTGGGGACGTTGCTACAGGAACGCCTCGACCAGGAGTTTAGCGGCAAGGTGTCACGCTTCGAGTATGACATTTTTCCCTCACCAAAATTGTCGCCCGTGATCGTGGAACCGTACAATGCGGTCCTGGCATCGCACGTTTCGATGGAGCACAGCGATTGTGCGTTCATGCTGGACAACGAAGCGTTGTACGAGGTGTGCGATCGGGGACTGCGCGTTCCGGAACCAACGTACACCAACCTCAACCGATTGGTGGCGCAGGCTGTGTCGAGTATTACGGCGTCGCTCCGCTTTACCGGTGCGATCAATGTGGATCTGCTCGAGTTTCAGACCAATCTGGTGCCATTCCCACGGATCCACTATCCGCTCGTTACTTACGCGCCGCTCGTGCCGGTGTCACGTGGGGAGCATGAGCAACCGACGACGGGCGAGTTGACGCAGCAGTGCTTCGAGCCGACGAATCAGCTGGTACACTGTGATCCACAGGCCGGTCGGTACATGTCCTGCTGTTTGCTGTATCGGGGTGATGTTTCACCGCTTGATATTAATCGGGCGGTGCAGGAGTTGCGGGTAAAGCGATCGGCTCAGTTTGTCGATTGGTGTCCGACTGGGTACAAGATTGGGATCAACTATCAGCCACCGATGGCCGTTCCGGGGGCTGATCTGGCACACGTCAATCGGGCACTGTGTATGCTCGCCAATAATACCGCCGTTCGGACGGCTTGGTCACGGATTGTCGAAAAGTATCGCGTACTGTACGAGCGGAAAGCGTTTCTGCATCATTTTCTCGATGAAGGTGAGTCGCCAGGGAGATGGAGATGAGGGTGATGGTTACATCCGCAGCGCTGACCCGGCACGGAAACCTTTTTCTCGGTAGGGCTCGAAGTGCTCGACCTGGAGGAAGCGATCGAGAACATTGCGACGCTGATTGACGATTACAAGGAAATTGAAAAATGACCCGGCAATGATCGTCAGCAATCGGGCACGCCATCGCCATCATCAGCACGCACCAGACGTAGTCTCCGCGCTTTGGAGTTCGAGTGACCGCCAGCTGTGATTTCATTCACGATCAGAATGGCCTCTCAGAAGCTACTACCGTTGCTACTGTTGGTGACAACGATTGTGACATTTTTGCCAAACGAAACATCCACTCTCTGCACTGAAACGATCGATTCCATTCCATTGACCTCCAGTTGTGCCTTCTATCCACTGCTACTCGTCGTGCCACCCTCGGGATGGGTTCTATCGAAGCAAAACTGTGGTGAAATGATCGATCTGGAGCCGTTCGCAGTACCTCCGGTCCTGTACTTCGATCTTGCTGAGGAGGATCGACTCTATACGCTGCTGTTCCTGGAATTTGGACACCACGGACGCCACTATCTACGGTGGCACGTCGCGAACCTATCGGTGAGTAACAGTCGGACGGTGCGAACAAACCTCTTGCGGTTGGATTTGCGTCATTGCGATCGAGTGGCGCGCAGAGTATCGTTGAAGTACCGGAGACTTCCATCCGTCCGGAGGTGGCTGGGATCATGGCGCAGGCAAATTGCGCACTCGACGCCACGATCTCACTCGTGGTGGACACCGCGGTATCATTGATTGACGCCATTTCGTTGCGTCCGTAACGCAGGTCACAACACACTGGCATCGGATTGCTATCACAATCCCGATTTTAATGGCCACTTAAGGGGCTCGAAGGGTCGTTAGAGGGTTCGAAAATTCGCCAGCCCCTTGATTTAGAATCGCGACAAAGCTCTTCGGAAGTGTCGCAACGAGCGACGAGCGGTCGAACGCTGCAGCAGACGCTGGTTGGCCCAAAAAAAAAAACTGCATATGTTGGCCAACAACGGCGGCACGCACTCCCAGCGATAAGGTTGTGCAATTGTGTCTTTTGTGGTTGTTGTTTTCCTCCCCGGTTTTTGACTGTTTGCTGATGCATTACCGGTGTGTTGGCTGAGGTTGTTCAACATTTGCTGTAGCAGTTAGGGCTTTAGGCCAGCAGTAGCAGCAGCAGCAGCAGCAGCAGTAGGTCGGCGGCTAGTTTTTGGGGATTTTAATTGCTCGCGCAAGTGTTTTAAGCGATGCTGTAATGCGTGGGCCCTCGCCCCCCCTCCCCCCAGGAGAAAGTTGTACGGAAGGTGAAGCGAAAGTGCTTCTGGGTTTGCTGCGGCGCGGTTGTTCAGGATGGTGATTACGCTAAAGCCCAATGTAATGTCCAATGGGGCGGGAGACAACATCATTTCTGTTTCCAATGTCCGCATTAATCGCGCAAACAATTCTATTTCCAGCAGAAGCGTTTGACTCACGCCTCGCGAAGCATTAACATCACACACCTCCACAACGCAAAAGTGCGACGCAAAAACGCGCGCCCATTCTCGGGGCCGGATTGCTTGAACAAACAAACGCGCGGTCAGCCACTGGCCAACTGGATAGCATCCTGTTCCACCAAAGGGGTTAGCAAAAACAAATGGCTTTCTGCTGACGTCGTCGAAAATCAAATGACGCGAAAGGTCGCTGCTGAAGAAATGGGCGAAAGTAACGCTAGAGAAGCAGGCGATCTGCATGGCACTCCGCTGGATGTTCTGCTGCTGTTGTGTACGACCTTCATCTCGGTGCTCTGGTCAGCTCAATAATCGAATTCGTACATTAATAACATAGCGCAATAGATCCTTCCTTTGCTCCCTCCCTCGGCATCGCTCATGGTTGTGGTGGTCATGACTTTGATTTTCGGACGCCATTTTCTTGCTCCACGCACCAAGCACCCCATGGTGGCCAAAGTCCGTTTGTTGCGCGGGCTCCGGTCCGAAATGATGGTCCGTGCTGATCAGTAATTACCTGTACTCGCGATCTCCGCGATCTTCGGTTTGCGATGACGCGAGAACCATTCGCGAGCACGGTATACATCGTATTTCCTGTTCTGGCACTCGCTCGTTCGTAGTGAAGACGGCGCGTTTTTGGGTTTATGCTATGAAGTACCATCGAGTGGCCGGCCGACCGAGCTGCCGCGACGCCCCACGACCCTGTGAATCTGGCATAAAGGCGTCGAAGAGTCGAGGAGCCGATTTTTTCTCCCTTTGATTTTTGGTTGTCTTGTTTCGTGCGCTCGTGGTACTCGCTTTCATTGGCGTCACTGCCGGATGGCCTCATACCAAAAGGGGCCTCCGTGTATGTGTGTTTGGCGGTTGAACAAGTGCTTCCGGTTGGGACGATGATCGTGGCCCGAATTCCTTGACGCTGGATCGGACGGTTTTTGCTGCTTCGTAAGTTTGCGATGAAGAGAGTGACTCCCTGCTTGTACCGCGTGTTCCGACGCGAGCTTTGTTGATATCGATTGTTGGGGTCGAGGAGGGGGGCTAATGTCAATATTGGTCGTTCTACTTTTGAGCGAGTCTTCGACGAGCCCGTCCTGTCGCGGCTCTAGATGTGGTGATGAGGTGGCGAACGATTCCGATAAAATGGCGATAGTACCGACGCTCAATTAGGATAGCATGTTTTTCTATACTTGCTTATGTGCATGGCATCAGTTTGGCCACTCGGTCAAGGTTAAGATTTCTTTTAGCAATGCCATGGTAAGTCGTTGCAAGCAATCGTGCGGTTGATTTGCTGCGCGATGAGTATATAACTTAATTGTGTAGGAATTTTTACTAAAAAGAATCATAAGAATTCCGATTGTGAGGCTGTGTACCGTTCTGTGCGTCTTTGTGCGGAGCGAAAGCCTTCAAACTCTCTCCGCCTCGGATTCCAAACGGTATCTGAAGCTTCTTTTCCCAGGGTGTGCCATCGGTTGTGGCCGATTGCGATGCTCACCCGCGAATCCTGGAACCGACAAGCGAACTTGGCCTGCCACAGAAGATTCCTGCACCGCTCGTGATCGAGTTTCGCCCAGATCTTCATCAAGCTGTCCCTGAACAGGGGCTTTCCGATGCTGGAGATGATCTTGCGCAGCTCCGCACAGCGTTTGTTGCCAGGACGGGTATGCCCTCGTCGCTGTTCGTCCGTATTCTGGGGAAATCTGAAAAACAAGCTGATTTGATTTTATCGCAATCCGTAGATGATGATAAGGGTATCGGATACTTAGTCGTAGAGCAAACAAATGTCCCCGCATAGTTGCTCGCGCAGATGCGGAAATGAATTTTGCGAGAAACGCAACTTACAGTGATCGGCATAAGTAAAAGCCCACCTCTATGGTCTATCACATTTTAGCCTGTAAATTCGACATTTTCGGTCGCAAAGGCCATTTAATTTTTTTTGCTAGAAGCTCTAACTTTCCTCTTTCTTACTTGGTTCAAACAATGATTAACAAACAGTTTTCTGATGAGCATAGGGTCTGCTGTCCGTTGATACAGCGATACCACGTGCAAAAACCTGCGCGCTATCGACTTCCTACTGGAGAGGCTACGACAAGTGGATTTAACATGGGTAAACAATAATGGAGGGCACGTAAAACATTAAAACAGACGTAAATAAAAGCCCTATACAATAACACTAGGGCTCTGTCGGAGTTCTAACAATATTTATTGCAATGTAGGCTTTTACTTTTGTCACAATCATAATCGACTATCTCTCACTTAAAGAATTTTCAAAAAGAGACTATCAAACCTATCAAGCTCAAAGCAAGTGATTTGGAAAGAAGACAGTTAGAGCTTCTGGCAAAAAAATTACATGGCCTTTGCGACCGAAAATGTCGAATTTACAGGCGAAAACGTGGTGGACCGTAGAGGTGGGCTTATGCCGACCATAGTAACGGTCAATTTAAGCAGCACCCCGAGACATCAAAAAGTACCGCGAGAGAACGCTTTCAAAGCGCCTTTGGCGGAGATTGCACGCAATATGGTATATTTGAATCAGCCGTTCGTTAACGATACGTGATGTTAACGGGCACGTGATCCACATGTCGGATGTGTACGTGGTTTACGTGAAGGATAGTTCTGGAACACATTAATAATTAATAGTAATGTGTGAAGAAATGTGTCAGAACTTGAGATTATAAACAACTAGCTTGACCACGCGTGCGTCGCTACGCGTAAAAGAGAAGAGGTATCTGAAATGTTCTTCTAAATGACTTTTATTAATATTTGCTGCGGATAGATTTTTTTTGATTTACATTTCAACCTTAAAGGGATAGGCATATTTTCTGGCTCCACAATACAGCACATGTTACAAACACTTTTTCTTGGTGTAATTAATGAATCGATGTGAATCATGGTTCAATAAATACTTGACAATCGTGGTTTTGAGTCTGTTTTTGAATAATATGCATTGACCAGCGAGGAGAATACTTAATTTGTCACCGACATTAATGAAACTGCTAATATTTGAGCAAGTTCATCCAAAGAACGATTGTCAAAAAAATCATGTTCCGTCCAACTCCCGCTCTACAGCAAATATCAGCTAAAAACGATCAGCTGACCATATTTTCAAATAAAGAAAACTCGTGTAAAATACATCTAAGCAGCTAATGTAGCTCTGGCAGTGCAGCCCAACCGCTGAATTCATTGCGGGATGTTTTGCAAATCATCGAAAAGTCCAGAGCTCTAGTTGCTGGCAATGGAAGAAGCAGGAAGATCAGCTAATACAGGAAAAGCACCTTTGACAGGGGAATCCCGCTCTGTGGTAGCGATCTTGTGACCTTGCGATAGTAACAGAATATAAATTGCGAGTGATAAGGACCGGCAACTGGGAGCCCGGCAGAGGTCAAATGGTGATAATAATTATCGTTGGGAAGTAACTGATCCAAAAATAGATGGACATCGAGTATGAAGCCTTAAATGTAGCGAAGGTTTTAAGGATTGAGGGAATTTATTCGTTCGATCTAGGTCGCCTTGACACTGTAATCAGGCGAGATTTTAAGCAGCCATGATACAAGGGACATTTTACGTTCCATCGTTTCTAAGACAAAATCGAGAAAAACATACGTTTAATATACTAAAGTCAGGCTTTAGACCGATTGTATATTGAAGTTTTTTGCTTGCCAGAAGGGTGAATTTATTTCACTACAGCGTTCACTGAGTCTTTTTCCGTTTCCAAATCGTTTTCCTAACATTAACCAAAGAAATCACGCAAAGTGCCCGGAAATGTTACATCGCATCTCTGCCCCTTGCAAACGGGGACTCTGAATTGGTCGAAACCTTATACGAGCCCCTCGAATGGGAAGGACAATCCTCTCCTGCCTTTACCTGCCGATCGATTTGACAGTAGCCAAACAGGTGGTAAAGAGGAGATGGGTCGCAGTTATAACCCCAAAACCCAGATGCGCTGCGGATCGATTCAGCGAAATAGTATATTGCGCGATGGTGACTGCATGCGTAACCGAATGCACCACAACCTGGTTGTCCATGTCCTTGGTTAAAGTAAAAGTCTACGTCTCCACAGCTTTCTTTCCTTCCATGAAACAAAATTTCAGTGTGGAAGACGTCCACAAAATCGGCATCCGTCGGATCGAGCTTATCCTGCGCTATCGTTGATATCATGGAAGTTACGGCTGGGTCGAGTCCTGTGATGCGTCGTATACGGATTGGTCTGACCGCGACGGACGCATAGTTGGCTACAAGTGCACCGAGTGAAAATCCTATAAGATGTGTATCCGTTGAGCCCGCCTCGGTGATGCGTCGAATCATCTGCGCGATACATCGGCCAACGTGAGGCGTTTTTGGAATGACGTTTGGATAGAAACCGTGCGATAGGTTGCTCCATTCCACGTAGATCACATTGTAGTCTCCCCGTGCAAGGTATTCTGGAAAGCGTATTCTTGTTGCTGGTTGAGTGGAGAAGAAATCACATCCGAGTGAGGTGCTATCTTACCGTTTCTAATCTTGAACAGTGGCGAATCAAAACAATCAGTATTGTAGCCATGAATGAGTACCTTCACCGGATGCGACGAATTGAAGTAGGAGCTGAGGTTCGACTCTTCCCAACAATTTTTGATCTGCATAGACTTCCCACCATATCGGTTGGAGCGTGTGTAGAGGTAGAATCTGACATTGTCATCTGGACAGTCTCCAGAGATTACGCCGAACGGTTGTAGTAATAGCACTGGAAAGAAATAGAAAACGAATCGTTCACACATGCTGGTGGCATAATTGATAGAGTGACAAAGACGATTCAGACATCATTTAATGCAAGCAATCTCTCAAAAAGGAAGAAATTGATACCGTTTACCCTTTTGTATGCTCATTTGCTTGTTGTAGGGAGGAAACTAGGGTCTTAATTTAAAGGGCCTGTTCAAAATCTTTTAATATTATCTAAAATTTAATGAAAACATGCAATTTAAATGAAACCTAATTTTATTTTTTTTTGTCTATATTAATTAAGTTTGATCCAGATGCATTTTTTATACATGATAATGGTACATGATTCGATAATGTTTGCCGTTTTCGGGCATCGAAACTGTCCCTTAAACGTCGATCAATATCGTTGGGTAATGCTCACCTGTAACTGCCAGCATTAGGCACAGTGCCATGCTGCTAAACGCTTTTAGAACCTTTTTGTACAAATTCCACTGATTTTAATACGCCCAGTTCTAAAAAGGAGTATTGATTTTGTTCCACTTTTGCGTTGCCTTTTTGCGTTCGGTCACCGGAATTCATCTCAGTTCAGTAGAATGATCCGTCGAGTCTCGATGCCTTGGTTCGACTGACCATTTATTGCTGCTCGCAGCCTAGAAGTATTGCAGATAAGGCTCACCAGCATGATCTTTTGGGGCCAATGCGCAAAAGCCGCCTATTGAGTGAAGCTTATCTATCACGACACACGCCTATCAACAGCGTGTTGCTATTGGGTATTTCCATGTTTATAGCAACTCACCACCGATTGCAACTTTATCACCGAGAATGAATTGAAAAAGTGATTTAAAATGATCGCACAACATGGATTACACCGTGATGAGACTGATGATTTAACTATTACAATTATTATAAAAATATTATTTAATAATGGAATTAGCAGCTAAGCATTAGCAATATGGTTCGTGATCGTGCCGTTATGATTAGGACGATTTTAGCGAAGTACTTTGAGCATTTATGAAGGCATAACAACATTGAAATTGCTTTAAACTTAAGTACGGTAGAATCTGTGAATTCCAAAACATTCGGCGATGGCACCATTTTGTTTGGGTAAGGTTCACAGTCCCATCTGTTATGTCATTTTAAAATATAATTTAATACCTCTGAAACGAAATAAGTGACTGCTCATAATATAGGCTATAACATATCTTTATAGCACATTAAAAATGTCGAGTTTTGTGCCTTAAAATCCATTTTACGTGAAAGATTAAAAACCAGCATTCATTTGAACCAAACTGCTACTGATAGTGATCGTTTGTTGGTTTAAGTTTATGATGCACATGTTACGACACAAATAAAATGTGAAACCTGGCGGAAGAAGCGGAGACTTTGACTTTAATGAACGGTTCTATAAAAAAAAAATGGGAAGAGTGAGACTTGAAGGGTGGACTGGACAAACCATTGATAGAGAATGTTTTTGTCGATAGTTGATACAGATTGAAGCGAGCTATGGCTTGGAAAAAACATGGACTTTCGTGGGCTTTCGACCTTTCGTGACCGTCTTTTCCGGGGTTTTTCTGCGCGTTTCGTTTCAGGGCGCACTGCTACTTCAAGGCATGACGTACATGGATGGTGATACGGCGCTGGGTAAGCCCGCCACAGATCGACCATTCCCTCCAAGTGAGAACTACAATGTTGCTTTCTTGCTGCAGATTATTTACCTCCCGTTCCGCGATCATCCTCCACCGATGTCGATGATGCCGCCGACGATGACGCTGATGACGATGATGTTGATGGGCAGCCGGCACGCTACGGGTTCTATCTCTACGAACAGGTTTACGGCACGATCTATCTACCAACTCCAGCGGGGAGCAGCGACGATCGTTTCGATCTAGACGCCTGGATCGGTGCGATCTATCGCGAGGGTGCCCTGTGCGGTCCAGTTGCATCGATCGGCTTCGGTGCTTACGCTAGCCAACCGGTGACCGCCTCCTAACGGCACAACGGCACAGCTCCCTATCGGTTCAGCCCATCTGCTTCTTATTGAATTGAAATAAAAGAAATGCCCTCGCCAAGTCTGCCGCCCCGTTCGTAGGTTTCGGGTTTTTATTTAGTAGCTCAACGGTTGCTGCAGTCGCAAGTGGCCACCACACAACATATCTGGGAGTGCGCGCGAACCAGGGAATTGAATTTATAAAGCCACCGCGAGCATAACTTAACAACAACGCTTCACGTAAATTGCTCCACATGCACACGCATGCACCGACGGTGTCCCGATGCTGGCGGAATAAGGAAAAGACACATTCACATTCGCCCTCCCGAAAATCCCTGGCGTTCCTTGGCGTTCGGTTGTCCCTTCTGGTCTTTATCGTAACACGCGCACCCTTCAATGCAATGCGCATCAAGATAGCCGGACTGCCGGGCTGGCTGGCGGGCTGGCCAGCTCGATCGATTCTTAACTCGACACCTTCACGCAGGGGGTGAGGAAGTGTGGCGTGGGAGGGGACACACCACAGTTGTCAACATTATGTGCCGGGCGCGCGCATAAGTTTGTCGCGGCGTGGCGTGGCGTGGCGTGGCGCGCTCGCGCTTCGCGTCTTCGCGCTGGTCGGTTGTCATCGGGTTGTCGCATAAAACCCGGAACGGCCAGAGATAAGATTGCAAATGGGGTCCGTCTCTCTCACTCTCCCTCTCTCACCATTTTGCTTACCTTCTCTTTCCCTTGTCGTGTGCGGTGCTATCGCGGTGCATGTTCAAACAATGCCATTAATTCTGAGACCTCTGGCGAGCGCAAGGAACGCGTGTCCTCGAGGCTTCGCCGACAGTCGGCCGGCTGGACCGGGCCCGGGGGTTCCACTTGCCCGAACACTGGTCCGGTCCAGGTTCGATTGTCGGTTTCCAGACGATCATCCGGCCAGGGCCTGCGTTGTGATTGCCAACACAACGCCACGTCCGTTGTACCGAGTGACAGTAATTGCGTGAGCGCCCCCTCAAATGAAGTCATTCCGCGGAATCGCACGCAGCACGTGGCGCAGCACTTGATGAGGCACTTTTCGGCGATCGGCTCGGTACCTTGGAAGATCGTGGCGGTGTCGGCCCACACGAGATGACACAGTGGATCGGACGTCGGTGCGCTAGCAGCGATCGACGAGATCGAGGTTGCTTATCTTAATGTTGCATTGCCGATGCCGACGATCCTCATCATGCAGCATTCACATGGAAATGTCTCTATCGTTGGGTGTGTGATGGGTTGCGTGATTGCCAAAAAGCAGGATCGCATTCAATTCGAGCATTCGCTTATGCAAATGTCGAAATCTGCCAGACTGCCCTTTCTTTTTCAGGATCACTCGCTTTAGCGCATGAGTCACGGCCTAGAGGATTATCTAGCAAGAAACTCATTCGCTCACGTGAATCAAATCATCTGATGCTGGCCAAGAGCATGATACTGGCCCAACATAAACACGCCTTCGTGGAAATAGACACTTTACTCACCACGATTAGGCCCTTTAGCATATGAGCAAGCGCACATGAGTTGTTTATAGCCTTCACCGTCGTTGATTCTCTTTGGGCAACTTTTGGGTGACTCAAGTAGTTCGTTGTCGTCGTCGTCGCCATCAAATGACCTTAACCTATCTTGGCGCCAACTTGAAGCCACAGGTTTTTCGCACAGATTTCAGACAGAACTGACACCTTTGTCCCCCTCGTCCTGTCCTGTTCACCTTCACAAATCGCGCCAACATCATCGCCTGGCGCCTTGCCTGGTCGAAGCATCGTGGTATTCATACCGTTTCCGGACCGCTCGTTGAACGGGAGCCACCGAAATGGGAAGCTCTCCACAATTAACGACTCGTGAACGGGGAGGGAGAGTTTTATTGTGCGCGCGCGTGCGATCGCATGGCTACCGATAAGCTTTAATCGTCGCAAAGTATCCCAAGCAGGTTGATCCCGGTGGAGTGAATCAACAGAAGCCATAAGCACTCGAAGGACTGCAACTTGGCTGTCACATGGTACATGGCGGTGTTAACGTGCGCGTGTAATTAGCATGGATCGGCGAGCGGTAAGCGAGCTACAGTCTCTTCAGCTCGAAGGCCTGTGGGGCCTGTTTTTTTGTTTTTACACTCAACAGTAATCGACAGCAGCAACAGCAACAACAGCTAATAGCGGGACATTTAAAGATCTCCGCAAAGTAGAGAGACACAGCAGAGAGAGAGAGAGAGAGAGAGAGGGTGAGGGGACCGAATTCACCCTTCAAACGCCATTTAAATGCTTGTTAAACGCACCCCTAACGGGGAGTGCTGGTGCTTGGGTGTCGCGCCAACCCCTCGAGTGGTCTAAGCAGTAATTCGGGCTTGACTTGAGCGCTTCTTGAGCGCTTTCGGACCCGTTCCATCTCTGAGGGTGCACGTACTTCAGCGCCATTCGTTGTCGGCTTCGATCCACTCTACCCAGACATCGCAGCGAGATCTGGCGCGGAACAAGTTGGAAAACGGACGGGAAAGGGACGTGATTGTGATTGCGCAAAATGGCGCCGACGACGACGCTGACGATGTTTGTACCTGTTTGGTGTCTCTCACTTTCGATGCCCTTTGATTGTGTTCCGTTTGGGGTTTGCTCGCGATCAATCATCAAGAAATACGATGTCAAAATAAAGCATCCAGGGCGCTTCGAGGTTCGTGTCCCCCCGGTTTGCGCTTACTTAACGACTGAACATATGATGAGCAATAAACAAATATACGTTGTTACGTTGTTTGTTTAGTCGTGCTTGATGAGGTGATCAGCGTCATAACCAACTATTAGCTTGCACAGGGATCCTGGCCTTTCTCGAGTGGATCCCACGATCCTTGGAGTGCTTGCGCACGCGTGATGCCTGCCAATTGACCGATTAAGTGATTTGAGCGACTCTGATTAAGACGTTAAGAGACGAGAGGTACGGAACCCTATCATCAGGATGTAAACTCTAAACGGCCAAACTCTCCATCTTCCTCTTCCTATAGCTCTCTGTCTCTCCTTCACTAAAATGGTCCATTTAATTTAATAATAATTCCCCCAAAATCGCCGTGCTTGAGCCAGCGATAAAGACATAATCCTTACGAGCCTGGAATTGTCGCCCAATTAGTGTCCCCTAAGTGCCTGCGCAATCCACAAAGCATTCCAAGCGTAGAGTGGCGCCACAACAATTGCCGGTCCCTGGGCACAAAAATGATCCACGATCCTTGGACGCGGTGCAGTGATTACCGGTTCCCTGGCCTTAAAGTGGCCGCCTGGCGGCATTGTGGACATTGTGGACGATCAGTCACATTGTTGTAAGTGTTCTTTAAGCGGAAAATTATAATGAATTTCTCCCCGCGTTCACCCGGTCGGTGGTGATGACGGTGGTTGTGCCTGATGCCGGTGGCGCATAATATGCGATCATTTGCCTCCCCCCCCGGGGGCCTGGGAGGAAGTGGAGAAAGAAAAGGGGAGGATAATGCGCCTGATCGCTGACCGTTCATTATGCAACATGTGGCATGTAATTTAGGTCTCTCGCCAGTGACCGGCTTCAAACCGGCAGAATCAACCAGTTTGTTTGATAACACTCCCGGCAGGATGGATGGTGATCCCCGGGCGAGGAGAAGGGGCGCATTGGTCCGACTTATCATTACCGGGTACAAGGGGTTGGCCAGGAAAGGTGGAAAGGTGCCGATCGATCGGTAACGGCGACGCGTAATGATTGTCATTATGCTCACGAGATCTGCACGGCGCAAGTGACTTGATTACACGCGAGCGTCGCTCGGTAGCAGGTTGCCTTCGCCTTCGGTCGGTCAGCCAGCCACCGTCGTGCTCGTGATCGCCGTCCGTTGATGATGATCACTAGGAAGGGCAGGCTGATTTGTCAGGTGTCAGACAAACACTGCGGCCAAGCGGTGTGCCAAGTGTTTACGTATTACTACCCGGTACCAGTGGTTGGCCGGGCTGATTGATTTCATGAATGAGAGCGGCAGTGTACTCGTGAGCGATCAACCTCCGCACCGTAGACGCAGCGCCAAGCGACATTTTGAAGCGACTCCACAGGACCAAAGCACAATATGGTATGATCCAAGGCGCCCTCATTCGCTCCCGTGACCATCGGCTAGCGGATGAAATGTGGCGTCCAGCTCACAGCGATGCTCTCGGTGCTGTCGCTGTCCTGTTTCCAGACAGCCGACATGGCCACCGTAATTTTCAATCGCAATCCCCTAGCTGCTTACTCTTCCTGCGTTCGCTGCTGTCGCTCTGTTGCATCCGTAGCTCCGACCAAGAGGTCTCTGCATCACCAAACGGCTGGTCGAAAGCATAGTGTACCGAGCAGCAGCACCGCAGACCATAAGGTCTCTTTCGCCAGCCACTTTCGAAAAGCTCGAGCTCGCATTCATGTTCATTCACTTCACCTCGCTCCATCGGTGACCCTCTTCTCTTGCCCTGCCTTCCCCAGCTGCTGCTGCTGCTGCTGCTGGAGCAGCAAAATCAACGCGCGACACCTACGCGAACTTGAATCCAGTACCCTGCCTTCTTCTTCTGGCTTACCTTCTGAGGTCCTCCACTTCCTCTCGCTCGGTTGTCTCGGTCCTTGAGCCAGTCAGCCAGACATACACACAGACGAGCTGGTTGGGGCAACAAAATTCATGAATGAAATCGCGACTCACTCTCGACCGTGCCGTGCTCTCCTCCTCCGTCCCTGTCTTGTCCATGCAGCACACTCAACGTTGACAAATGGCATCGCAAGGCTCGGCGGTGGATGGCGCGGCGAATACGATGGAGTTGCGTTGTGCCGTTGGTGTTGGTGATGATGCTGCTGCTTTCAGGCTGATTTCAGCTTCGCCTCGTAAGGTGTACGAGGGTGAGCTGGCGAGGGATGGGGTGTGTTTGGGGGAGTGGCAGAAAGGGGGGGTTTTATCCGAAGCTGGTTTTTGTGAATGGCGCGACACATTGAAGGCAGGTATGCTCCATCAGGCTGAGCGATTTTGGAGGCAAAACCGTGGCTGCTTCTCTGGAGGGGGATTACCCGTTGCAAGTAGAGTGAGTTATGTTGTAGCATATGTTTGTTGTCTATGAAAGGTGATGTTATGAATGAAAATTACTAAAATTGAGCATAGTTTCAATGTGTTTTAATGTTTGTAAAGTTGCCTAGTACTAGAACTAATTTTTAGAATGTGTATCACATTCTATTTGGAAAAGTAGAAGGCCTTGAAGGAGCAACAACATTTGTAGTAGCGGTGTGATAAACGTTGTGTCAGATTCTGCGTCAAAGTTTGTAGACGATGGGACTTTATGAACTTTTCTACTTTATGCTTTATGTCGATAGTTCTAACTATGACAAAGTTTTCTGGAGAACAAACAATCTGCTTCATTCTCTGCAGAACTCCTGTTTTGGTATGTTATTGGATGTGACTGTTTTATTAAAACAATCCATTGATTTGTTATTAAAACAATCACAATAACCAAAGGATAACAACAATAAATATTGAAATACAATACGAGAGAATACTACCCAGCACAGCCATTTGAAATACTGTCTGATAATGACGATCGTACTTAGTTAACCGCTGTCAAATGGGGCTAAAGTGTGTTCCAGTTTAAACAGAGTTCCCATTCCGCTGTTCCGTGTTCCGAGGTGGCGACATTTTACGACACACCAATAGCGATATCGTTGCGCGAACATATACATACGGGACGTACGGGATTGGTTAAAGTACAAGATGATGTAGCGGGATGTTTAACGTAAACCATAAACCTGGTTACGATCTCCGGAGACCGGGGCGAATCACCTGGACCTTGGTGATCAAAAACACTTGTTCACCGTGTCCCCAAGGGCTCCCCCATCCCCTCATATAATTGATAGCCTATCGAATATCACGTTTTATCGCACATTAAGTGAACGTCAAATCGGAACCTTACAGCCAATCGAATGTCCTCACAAACTCACGCACTTGTGACAATGCGCGCGCGCGCGCGCGACAATTGCAGTGTCCGTCCCCTCATTGGACACGCACTTTAACCATTGTACCTCGACGGTTGGCCATCTCGCAACAAATTTTATGGAACGCAAAACCGACTCGTCGTGTGCCGCCCCGGCTAATAAAACCAATTTCGACCGAAAAAGGCCACGCCATGTTTATGTGCCCGGCGCTGTGCTGTCCGTGATCTGCATTGCGTGTGAATTTGCGCGAAATGATCGCACGTAGTGGCCATAAACGATCGGTTGTTGGAGGTTTTTAGTGTCCTGTTTAGTGGCCCGGCCAGATGGTTAACAGACATATTACGACTTTATACGACGCTCGATGAGATGTGCTAGGCGAGGGATGTGTGGCTTCCAACGAGGTGATCACTAGAGATGCTCAAGCACGGTCGTATGTGCGCATCAAGCGACAAGGATAAATTGGGCAACGCCCCTAGCGATCCAGGTGACACACCCGGTTAGAGGCACACGGATGCACCGATGATTAATGACAAACGATGCTCTTTACGCTGGCCTGAATTTGCATCTAAGACCGAGATTTCAAACAGTTTTCCAATCCACGCAGTGTCCCTAAAGGCACCTTCGCCGCTAGCAATGATTCGTTACAACAGCAACTGCAGCAGCAGCGATTTAAGATGCGTACGAAGGTAGTAAACTATCGAGAGATTAGTACCAAGGGACAAGGCAAGAAGCGTTCCTTCTCTCTGCTCTGCTGATAAATGAAGTCCGTGGTATCGTCGTAGTGCGAGAGTCCTTCCGAGTTGGCCGCGAATATATTTCCCCGTGTGCCACAATTTATGATCCGTCGCCACAGCAATCGAATCGGAATCGGATCCGATCGCCAGAGTGCAATCGATGCGCGCTGTCCCGGGGAAGGTCGCCACGATTCGTTAATTCAATTCAACTTTATGACGGTCATAATGCAGCCGTACGCGACTCTCCGACTCTGGGCTTTTAATTTAAGTACATTGTCTTGGGGCCACGATACCTTGGTCGCAGTTGTGTGCAAGCTGCACAGACCAAAGCAACAAAAGACGTTCCGTTCCGTTAGATTTCCTTCCGAGACCCGAACAAGCACCGGTGCTCCATGAAAAACGGGGACATCGGGGCGGACCCCGAGGACCCAGTAATTGGATAATGCTCACCGGCTCGTTTATTAGGCTCGATAATTGTGCTTTTTCATTCGGCACAAGTCGCCCAAGGGCAGGATCCATGGGACGTTTGCTGCTGTCGCTGTTGCCGCTGCTTCTGTCTGGACGTCCTGGACGCTCTGGAAAACGCCACCGAAGAACCACCGGAGACAGTCACAGATGAAGACAAAGGCGCGCAATGGAACTGTGGCGTTAATCTCGAGGGCGACGTTCTCGAGGTGTTGTCGCCCGGGACGTTTTTGATTCCCGGACACACCATCCCATCGCTGCCGCTGGCAACTGGACTCTCCGGAGTTCGCTCGTCTGATGATGCACCAGCGGCCACTGCGCCAGGGCGTTCTAGCGAGTCTGGGTTGCGCCGGAACCACAATCCACGCTGGCCGTGTGGTTGCGGAGCGCAAAAGCTGTAAACATGATTGCGAATTATAACGAGTATCTCACATCTTCATCATCATCATCATCGTGGTCGTCGTCGTCGCCACCATAATCATCATCCACCAGCATCGGAGGAACTGTCCACGGAGCAAGCATTCAGCATTCGGTGACGCTTTAGCGGGATTTAGCGAGCCCCTAGTGCGGTGCCGTGCTGTTCGAGGTTAGGCCTATAAACATGCCTGTCGCCAACGGGGCCATGGTGTGCCCTCACACGACAAACCGCGAGCCGCGCGATCTCTCTCTCTCGCTCGATGTCTGCGCTCGAGGCACGGCACCCGCTATTTTCGCTATTTATCTCTGTTCTACGCTTTAATGTGATTTACTTGGTAGAACGAGTTTTAATTAAGCGATGCCAGGGTGTGTGTTCGGAGATGTAGATGCAGAAACGAAGAGAGAGAGGAAAGGAGAGGAGGACGGGAAGGAGTGAATGATGATTGAGGCTTGGGCGTAGTGTCCCAGTGCCTGATCGTAAGCTTCCGTTGCGAATCGTGTCTCGATGTGCTCTCGCCGATGGCTTTATTTATCATTATCCGCGTCCATTTTCTCGATATCGTGGTCCCGGTTGCTTTGGGGACAGAAAGGAACCTCAGAAAGGCAGCCAGACCAGGTGGATTTGAGTGGCGAGCTGGGGCACTAATGCTTCCGATAATTAAAATCATTCTGTGACTCACGATGTCTGTGTCACTCATCGCAGCACATCTGTGATCGCAGGAAGATGCTAGACCCCTTAAATGGATATCTTTCGGGCCTATAGCCTTAGGAAGAACTCAACCAGAACGGCGTAAACAGTAGAAAAAACACAAGAATTGAGTTCGGCGCCAGCTTCACGTTCTGACGAGTGAATCACACCGCTTTTAATAACATCTTGCATAAGATCGGAAGTATGCCGTCATCGGGAGGCCTCCGATTAATACTTCCGAGAAGTGCCTCTGGCTTGAGACGCCACCGACCGGAAGTCGTGCTTTAACGTGCTCTTGCTGCTTAATTCAAAACCGACCACCACTCGTAGGTGGATAAAGTGACAGCTCTTGATAGGAGTCGCGGCGCGCGCGCTCGCTCTCTGGGTGGTTTGACTCATCAACGCGAAGATCACACGCGTCCGCGTGCGCCCCGGACACGTAATCGCAGCTATTCGTTTCATTCGCGGTGGAACAGCATCGTCGTTTTTTTTTGATTGGCAAGCGCGGGAGATCGAGTGACCTGCCACCTGGGCCACACACCACCACTCGGACGCACACACAACTTCCGGTCCGGTCCGGTCCAGTCCGGGGAACATTAGATCCGTTGTGCTTAGCTCCCAGCACCAGAGGACTCCAGTGGGACTCCAGTCCTCGGTACGGCACCGCGCTAAAGGCTGGCTAATTTATGAACACCTCGGACCATAATCGTCAATCAATGCGCGGCTCAGACCGCGGTCTAGTGTGAGGGATTGAGTCCGTGGCCTTAATGCTTGGTGTGCATTGCTAGCTCGTTAGACGGTTAGTGGGGTGAGTGGTGGGGTGCGCCACGGACTCCTCCAATCAGGGAATCGTCTGTTGGGACTCTCGTGGACCATCCCGAGCTGTTCCCGCCGCCGATTTCCGATTATGATGATGATGTCGCCAGAGGGGGTTTCCCGTCGAGACCTCAAAACTTGAGTGCCCATCTTCAGAGTGGCATGCTCGGCACTAGCTGGCTAGCTGGCCGGTTGGGTGGTAAGCATTAAGTACCGGGCGCGCAAGGGGACGCCACGCGATCTTCGGGGTGGGCCTCGTGGACACCGATCCGATCCAGCATCCCATGGCGCGAAGAAGGAGAAGGTTTGCTTTTGCGCCGAGTTCGAGTTCCCGGAGTCGCACACGCAGATGATTGACGGCACGCGCACGAACGCCCACATGGTCATGGTCGCAGCATGCAGCAGCCAAACAACGCGGCCAGTATCCTATCCCGTTGCGATCCGGAACATAACTCTTTTTCTCTCTCGCGCTCGCGCGCTCTGTTGGATTTTTTGGACGGTGCTGTCTTTTCGATGCAGTTGACCTCAGGTTGACCACTCCTGTGCCTCCTCGGGAACTGCGGTGATGACGATGCGCACGCGTATCGAATCCAATTTGGGCGCGAACTGGCTTTTAATTGGATCCCATAAGTTAAGGTGCCGTCGAAGGCCTTTCAACGCGCATCGCGCCAGCGCCATTCATCGTCAGCCATCGGTGCGCAGTACTGGTGGTGCTGGTGGTAGTAGTAGGCTTCGACCGAACCGCCTACCAGGATCACCGTGACGAATCGTTGACGAATTGTCCTGCGGCAATACGGTAGCCACTGCAGCACAATGGCGATGCAGATGCTAATTTCCATTTTTCGGTGGTGCTGGTCCATAAAAGGTGTATTTCACACCCGCCCCCATACCTCAAAACGTACCGCCACCGGGAGGGAGAGAGCAGTAGCAGCTGCGAGAGGAGGCGCCTCGCAAATTCGCTTTCTTCTCGCGTTCACCACCGGTCTGGGCAGATTTATCGTCAGACCTGGCCGGACACCAGTGCCGGAGGCTACTCATGTTGGGGGAAAATTAATTATAATAATATCTTTTTATTACCACTATTTTTTTTTTTTTGGAGGAAGGTGGCCAGTCGATTTCAGCTCAAAGTCTCTGCTTGCCAGCCTGTTTAACGGCTCGTCAACTGCTGGTGGTGGTCAGCAGTGGCACACTCGAGGTGCTGTGGAAAAGTGAAAGAAATCACTGCACGCCACAATGCAATGCATCGCCAGATGCACACACATATCGCGGTTTATTGGCGCGCTATAAATAGGGGATCTCGTGATCTGCTGGCCGCGCGTGGTGTGCATGCGTGGGCTTTTTTTCCGCGAGCGAATTGAAGGAGCACCTGGAGCTGATCCCACCATCGTCATCGTCAGAAACGTGACATTGTGTTCTTCTTTTCTGTTCGGATTGTCTTGATTTTCTAAATGAATGGAGCGTAAGCTGGCGTTGCACTCGCCGTGCTGCTGCTCGCCGTGCTGCTGAGCTCGGATGCAGTGTCGTCGTCGTGCTGCAACAGGAAACGAGTTGTTGCGGCTGCTCCTGCTCGTGGTTGTGGTGATGCTGCTGCCACTATAGTCGGTCATTCTCAGAGTGCTCGACCGGAAGATGGGGCCCTAGCCATGGCAGACAAAATAATAATTTTGTGACACACCTTTTCTCGCGTTTCTCAACACCCAGACCCCAGGAAACGAAGCGAGCGAACGAACGAACACACGAGTCGCTCTTCGCGGGGGGTCCTTGTTGCTTGTTTGTCTGTTTGTTTGTGGCAGCGCAGCTCCCCGTGTGATCACCTGTGGTTTGCAGTCATTCGATTATTGTTTTATCCGGGGATATTTTTTCGATGTTTGTATTTCTTTTTTTTGGCTCCAAAACATGCGCTCTAACAGGACTCTCCTAGACTGGTCCTAGTGTAGGATCGTTCCCGATGTTCCGGACGAGTGTCATTTGCTATAATTTATCACACGGAACCGCGTGAGTTTAACGGCGATATAGTTTGGTAGAAGGACTCTGCTTCGCGCAACGTCGCGAGATTCAATCGATCCGTTCCAGGTGCAAGCATTATGAGCCGTGTAACCTTGAGCGCCTTCCCATTTTGCCAATCATTGCCAGTTAATGTCCAGCATTTTCTAAGAATCACACAGACTACCACCCGGTGCACGATTTGTGTCCACTTGTTTGGACACGCTCTGGCACTGCAATGGCCGGTTTGGTGAATGAATTGCCGTCGCCGTGGAAGCTGACTTGCGGAAAACGAAGCCAAACTCGAATGGCGTGGCATCGAATTCGAATTTGGACTCCTTCGGCCACGAATCCACTATGTGCGCCGCGTGGTCAATTACTGTCAAACAAAGTCAAACGTTCCGTTCGTTCGTGGTGAAGCGAAGCGAGTGAATAGGCATCCACAGTACGGTCCAGGTTTGCGTGATTTCCCGTCCTAATGGATCGGTCAACTGGTTTGACACCGACCGTAGGCTTAGAATTTGATCGACAAAGCAGCTGCTGCAGCAGCAGCAGCAGCAGCAGCATGACATGCGCAGTGCGACTGTCGAACGGCAAGTGATGAGTGGCGGCCATGGCGGATCGCACACGAACCGTTCGGACTCGGAGAAGACGCCAAGAACGGGGCTCAGGGGCGCGGGATTAGGTAGCGTGATTAATGAAGTGGTATTATGATGCTGTTGGGAGCGGCCGCATGGACTGACGAACGGTGGTTGTAGCGTGCAGCACGTGCAACACCACAGACGATAACCGAACAGACGTGCTTCGGGCGTGCTGATTGTTCCTCCCCTCGGTGACGGGGTTCGTCGCTTATGATTGAAGTCTTTTGTAGCGCGCGACACTCTCCACAGCAACCGTCGTCATCGTTCCGAACTGGGGGTATAGTCGAAGACGTTTCGGTGTAAGCTTTTAGGGCGCGTTAGCTATCTCGACACCTTCCAGTTGTTCCCTCCCCTTGCCCCCCTTTCAGCCCCTTTCCCCTTGGGGGGGGTTGTTTCATTGCGCGGCACCGTATAGTACGGACGGATGGACGGGCGCAGTGTCGTGCGCTAATAACATAAATAAGCGACCGGAAATGACACGTACACCCGGGCTCGTTTGTCTTCACTCTGGCTGCTCGAGAGAGAGAGAGTGAGAGAGGGTGGAGCCGGGGAGCCCTTTTTTGTTTTGGAGTCAAGCTGTTGCACGATGATTGTGCACAGATCGCACTGGGACTGAGGTGGTGCCAGTACTGTACCGTCGTTAGGCAGCACTTCATTCATCTCTTGTCCCCGTGTGCACCTCTTCCATCTCTCCTCCTCTCTACGTCTGTTGTGCTTCATTTCATCAGCAAGATTTATTGTAATTATATGCAAGAAGGAGGACAATTAACTTTTTTTCTCTCTCTCTCTCTTTTGATCTCCACCCTTCGAGTTCTCGCCCGATCATGCGCCCGTTCATGATCATTCCATTCGTTGATCGTTCGTTCCCTTTTGGCGAAGATCGGTCGGATCGGATCTTTGGACCACCACCCGCCGAGAACGACATGCACTCGCCCCGTTGTGCCAGATGTGCCATGATCATGGGCCCATTGGGTTGTGCACTGTAACTCCCTCCCGATGCACCACAAGTCACCTAACTTTTCTCTCCTTTGCGCTCTCGCTGCCTCTCTCTATACTGGCAAAGTAAATGCACGCGAAGCGAAATCAAACGCAAACGACAGTTAAAAAGACAGACAGACAGAGCGCTTGTGGACGCAGGAAAAGGGGTGGTCTCGGGGGCTGATGGACGGGCGAATCAGAAATGATCGATCTCCATCCTAAGTCAGACCGCGATCCACCCCACCTACCTACTGGTGTGTGAGCTGCATTTGCATAAATCATGGCAACATCCGCTTTGGCTCGCTCAAAACCGAAATGACATTTCATTGCTTCGTTTGACGTTCGCGTTGCCTGCTTTAATTCTCGATGTATTTTTTTTTATTGAACTGCTTCAACAGTAGAGAAGGTTTCAACCTCGTGCTGCAATTCTATTCTTTCCAACTTATTTCGCTGCAATCAATGTTTATGATGGCCCATATCTCAGTGCTCATCGATATGTTTAAACGATTTTTAAAACAATTGGTCTCAGCTATCATAGCATTGGTTGAGCATCGCTTTCCCAGGGTTTTTGTAAGTTCGTCCACCCTCTTGAAGAAGCACCACCCCTCGAATGATCATATTTTCTCACGCACATTTACATGCACTGCGCAATCTTAACCTCTTTTTCTCGAACTCAACTACCCGATCGGCAGCCCCCGAAGGATGGACAATTTTCAAAAGCAACGGAAAGCACTGCACTTGTCTCCTCGGCCAAGCGACAGTTCCCATGACGAACTCGCTCCCGGTCCGTCGTTCCATCCGTTTAGACTTCGTTAGACCTTCCCGTAAGTAGCTCCTCGTTCTCTTGCCGTGCGCTGTGTGACCATCGCTCCCTTCCCATCGAAAAACCCGAAACGAATGCGCGTAACCAATGCAGTGCCGTGCTGTGCTGTGGGGCATCAAGGTGAAGAAGCCACTCGATTAACCAAGCGGCACGGTGTGGCCGGTGCTGCATCCAAAAACTGTTCTCTCTCTGTCCACGACGAAGACGGACAGGAAGTTGCTGCTGAATTCGGTGGAAAACAACGCGCGAGCTCAAGAGGAAAACAAACAAAAGCATTTTCGAGCATCACGCACTCGCTGGCGACCACTACACACCCGCAGTCGCGGTCATCGAGGATCGAAATACCGTGCGCCAGATCATCGGCCAGATCGGTTGCTCTCTGGAGTGCGTAGCGTCACACACAGGCACGCAGGACAGGGGACAATGGAACAGTTCGCTTGTAAACTGTTACTGTTGTTAATTTAGGCACCAGAGGACTGTTTGGACTGTTTACATCATCACCTAATGGCTGCTAATAGGTCATTTCCTATTGTGTTTGCCGCTCTCTGACCTACCGAGGAGGGTCGATGGGCCACAATGGGTTTCGAGTGTTATTTGAGGGGTCCCGCGAATTGTAAACTTTTCTCAACAAACAATCATTTAATATTTCAATTAATTTATGATTTTACTGCACTAACTGGGTCACTTTTGTGCACATAAATAACAGACCTTTAAGTACGTTCAACAAAATGCGCTTTCCTTATTCCCTTTTTCTCTTTTCCTCTGCTTTAAAAATAAATTTCCTTGAAACTATTGACCCGATTGTTCGACCAGATGACCGTACCACCGCGTCGCGAGTGTACGGAGAGAGGCCACAGGACAGGTTAATTTACATTCCCTCGCCAGCAAGCGAACGGCTGTCCCAAGGAGAAGCGGCGTCCAGAAGCATGGACAATCTTGAGACGACGCGGCGATGGCGACGGCCAGCGGTTTCCAATCATCGGACCCAACCGTTTTGCTGACAGCGACCGAAGAAGCGACAACCCCCGGCCCCTCCCGGGGGGTTACTCGTTTAACTTTAAATTATGCGCACACGAGTAATTTCGAAATTTATTGGTATAATTTAAAATTTCAATTGTTCTATGGATGGCCATTCATCATTGTCAATTGCATCATTAGAAAAGGCACGGGACGAGCCTCGAATGGAGGGAGCGGGGACAGGTCTTGACGCCATGCCATTATGCTGCTGCCGGTGCGGCTGTTGATGGCGGGTGATTTGGCTTTGACCTCTGACTCCACCTCACGAGATGCGCACGTTGCTTTTGCGTTCGAAGCTCTACGCTGGAGTATGAGTAGCCAGACGGACACACTCCGCAGAGTGTACTCCGTGGAGTGAGTTTGAAGCATCCGTTAGCATTGGGATTGCTGCTGCTGCTGCTGCTCTTAAACTGTCCACCCTTTGCTCTGGGCGGGGTGGTGGCGTGTGAACCACTGGCGTTTGTGTGTCGGAGTTTGTGTGCACGGACGTGATGATCGTTACGGTTACGCTCGATTGCGCTACCGAAGATACCGAGAACGCCACAAATCACAGCAATCGAGGTGCGTCCGGTGCGTCCGGTGCCTTCGTTGCTGATGAGCGTAGTGCGATGTCAAGTGGAAATCGTTGAAGACACAATTGATTATGGTAATATTATGTGGGAAAACATCGGCGAACCAGTTGATGGTGGGTGTCGCATCGAGGGCGCTTCATTGAAACGGAGTTGGAGTGCTTAGTGTACGTTTGAACGATGATCTGCTGCTCATCGCTTTGCGAGGATTTTTTGGGAGATTTTTTTCAGTGACTTTGGTGACCGCCACAACAGAAACAAGGGGACCGAATCTCTTATCCTTGGCAACCCCGTTGACCTGAATTCCGTCAGAGCAAAGAGAAGAATTGCAACGGAAACTGCTCTATTCGCCAACAGGATCATCGTTCCGGAGTGCTCGCTAGTGGTCACTACTGCTGCTACTATTACCGTGGATGAGATGGACTACGGTGGCAAATTAGCTGTTGTCGAACATGCTTGTCTACAACATGGTTGTGCCACCAGTCCCGAGCTTGGCACAGGTGTGTGTAGGGGTCTCTGCTGCTGTTACCTCTGGAAAAGGGAAGTGTTTCCTCCCTTTCTCTCTGTTCTCGCTTTGCTTCCTCTGCACTGCACGTTGTGCACTCTGAGTGGCCTCGGCATCGCGGCATGTTGTTGCCGAGTGGCGCCCTCTGATGCGCCTGTGCGCCCCTGACACCACAAACACCTACAGGGACAGGTGTTTTCGCGAAACGAGAAAAATTGTTCTGCTGTGGCCGTGCTGTGGAGCGGAGCGGAGCGAAGAGGGACCATCGGTTGTCACACATAAAACACTCATCCGAGGTAGGGAGGTGCGTAAGGCAGGCGACGACTCTCGTTGCGTCGTTGCCCTCCAAAGTCCGTCCCCGGGAACGATGTTGAATGCAAATGGGATTTCAGTCAGCCAACCAGCCAGCCAGGAAACTGTCGTTCTCAAGTCAATCTTCTTTGGACCAGCGTCGAGGGATTCACGTTGGTGGCGCTCGCTGAGTGGAGCTGTTGAAAGCTCAGATCGACGATCGCTGGCTGGGTGTATTAATTGGGCATTGCATTGTTTAATGTCCTTGGTCCCACACCTCTCACCGCTGGTGGAGGTTAGTTAATCATTTAAGCAATTGAAGCATATTTTACAACTTTTATGATGCATATTACATGTTTTATGTTGATTGAAATTAGGGGCAATCAAAATGCTCATCAAAATCGCATTTACATCTGAACTGTTGAGCAACATGCTTACCGGTGCTATTAGTCAACGGATAGTTGTGTCAGTTCACTAAATACATTTACAGTATTAATTGATAAAAAATCGAAACGAGACTGCATCGAATAAATGAGTCCTGTATTTAACGAGCGATCAGTGCTATGTTTTGTAACATGATGTTTGTGACGATTTTTTATTTGCTAAAAACTTTTCTGTAAAATGATTGAATGAAATGTAACCAAGTTGACTTATAAAAGATTCTATGATACAAAACTAATCAACTGTCGTTTTAGAGACTTTATTGATGTCTAACATCATCATTCGTCAACAAAAGAACTTACATAATCAAAATGGGAGTAATTCAAAAATCATTCTATAGATATTGCGCTGCTTTCTTACATTTTAAGAGTTGCGAGTAGAGAGTTTAATATACGCGCTTAGATTCAAGCAAGCAGAGGCAGTTTCTTGAGTTCCAGAGCAAGTCAGTTTCTTTGCAAAATATTGCTCTTTAGATGTAATAAGTATATCTTGCTGATTCCTTCACCCTTCAAAATATTCCCCAGGACATCCTTTGCTCATTTTTATTCCGTTCGCATCTTCATAAATCAATCGGAAACAGTCTCTACATAATCAATCAATCAATTCTCCATATCTCCCTATAAATCAATCAATTTATGTTGTCACAGTTGCGGTCTGTATCTTCTTTATCCATCATTTGTACTATCTTTGTTCCAGTTTCTTTTCTACTCAAGTGGTGTTCTCGCTATTCAATTTGCCTTTTCTTTTTCAGTAACTATTAATGATGATAGCAGCTTCAGCTTGCATCTGATTCCTAAATATCGTTCCAATTATAAACAATCCAGCGAAATCATCCCAAACCATCGATACAGTCGTTCAAAATGGTTCCTAGCAGCAACTTCAATCCCAATTCTTTCATCCCCTCTATGGTGCGTACGCATGTTGTTTCCTGCTTTCAAGCACATCGCATTGCCTGGTCTCTCCACCACCGATAGCTCTCCGTCTTCGATAAGCGTACGGCACGAAAGGGACCTCCACAGCATACGCATCGGTTCCGTTACGTACCTGGGGTAATCTCAGCCACAACAAGTCTCTGGCGGTCTCGTGCACTCGGGATGCTCGGGAAAAAACCAATCTTGTACCATCGGTCCACGGGCCGATCCCCTTCCCTTCGGACGAACGACGTCTCACCCGTGGCTCCACGTTTATCGAGGTCGTGACCCGCGTCGAGATGAGTGCGCTACCGGACGAACATTATTTTACAAGAAAATATTGTCAAAGATGTCAGCAGCAGCGACGGTGGCGGTGGCCGCGATCGTCCGGCCAGGCCCGGTGTGCTTTCTTATTTATTTATTTATTTGCATAATTGTGTACGTTATCGGGCTGCCATTTCAGTCAGATTCCCTCGCCGGTTCGGTCAAGTTGTTCCATCCAGGCGGTGGAACCGAAGCGGCAGCGGCACGAGTCGTGCTGGAAGTGTTGAGAGTTATTGAGCAGTTCGAACAGCAGTGCGGCGGCCGAACCACCGGACCTGGCCATATGGTCATGTTTTCTTGCTGACTTATCGCACCGAAACCGAACCGAACCGTTGGCCAACCGGATCAGGGGGGAAGTAACAGATGGAGGAGGAAGAGGAGGAGAACTTGGACGATGAAGTTATGCAGATTGTTTGGCTCGCTTGTCGTGTCGTTGTGCGGGCTTTGCGGCCGTGTCAAGCTATCGCGGTCGAAGAGCATACCGAGAACAAACAACCAGCGTGCCAGCCAGCCAGCCAGCGAGCGATGATGTGTCCCGGTGGCCCCAGGTTGGTGCTGCATCTCCGTTACTCCGTTCGCTTTCCGCTGATCACCTTCTGATCTGGTTCGGTCCAGGCGGTCCCGATGCGGATATTTATATGCTCGCGATCTTGCGATCCCGCAGTTCGGTGCCATGGTTGCCCTGGTGGCCTCCTGCTTGCTTCTGCTTGGCCAGCTTGTTGCAGAGGCATCAGCCCAGTCCAGCCCAGCTGGTGCTGTAAAAAATGATGTTTTATCACGATTTCAATTCCACGAAAGCTAATTGATAATTGCAACTTTGACAAATTGAACCGAGTGTGCGCACACGGGCCCCCTTAGTAGGCCGTTTAAGTAAGCGATGTTTTGATGGTTCGCGATGGGCGATGGGCGATGGGCGATGACGGTATCTGGTGGGTCAAGTATTTGACGAATAGCAGCCTGTAGGTTACGGATGTTTTGGTGTTTGAAGGTTTACCAGGTGTATCGGTATGAAAAGAGCGCTTCTTTGTGGTAGTAATACATTTATTTTTACCGAACGGTAATGGTTTTTTTATTCAAAGTACTAACTTTGCTACAACTGCTCCATCTTTCAAGATAGTTTTGCACACAATGTCATTAATGTTCGTTTAATGAAGCAAAAGAATAAGCTACCTAATGTTTGATTTGCGATGTCAAATTTATTTCGTGTTCATTCAAAGCGTCTCTCAACAATGCTAACAAATGGTAACAGGAAGATACCAAGTTTGTTGAATACAGCGGTTGATGTTTTAGCTCTATGCCAAGTGCTCTTATTGTGTCCTCCGCTGGTTTGTCTTGTACGTTGTTGCATTGTCCATTCACAAAATTGGATTTTCAATTTCTCGATCAACTAATGATTCAAAGTGATCTTTCTTCGCCAGTAAGGATCAGTATGCACGGATTCATTATAGTATAGGAGCAACTGATAATCTAAACTTTGCCACATCGATCGGGGTTTGCAGAAACAGTAAATGATTTGCTCGGACTGTGCCATATTTTTTTGTCTGGAGGATTTTAAAAAACAGTTTTCATAACGCTTGTCTTTAATCACCATCACCGCTTGTGTAATGCTTGTCTTAAATCACCACCACCTTAAATTCACTTTGTTTCAATGTTTCATGCGATCCTTAAATTTTGAACATATGATATTACATATTAAATCGCTCAATGATTCAACAAATTGTCTAACAGATATCACAGCAAATAAACAAACACTGAATTGAGTCTCGTTTACCATAAACGTTATTTACCGATCCTTTCAGTGAGTTCAGTGATGTAAAAGGATGTTCTGACACTATTTGCCCCGAGAAGCATATTTTTTCTATCCTGATCAGAGTGACAACGCTTCATCTATCCTGTGCGCCGTATGATGTGCTCACTACAGCAAATCGAATTCTGTTGGTTTTCCTTTAATTAGACTCGCCCCTTATCATTAGACCAGTCCTCTTGCTAATGTTTGATGAAAAGCGATCTGTCTAAGGATGATCACCAAGCAAATGAAGTCCATCAAGTCATCAGACTCATCTAAATGCACCTTGCACACACAGGCACACAGGCGGACTGAGCCTCGGGGCACAAAACTATATCAGCATCGCCGCAGCTCCATCAAAGTCCCACCAGGGGCCGTTCCGGGGCCGGAGAGCGATCTCACTAGCCTGACAAATGAACGTGGCTCATCTTTGGACGTTGGACGCCCTGGGAATCCTGGGGTTCCTTTGCGCCGCTTTGCCAAATTTGCCCCCGGGGCAATGCAGGGCAATGTGACCCCAAACAACGAAGAGAGAGAGAGAGAGAGAGAGAGAGAGAGAGAGAGAGAGAGAGAGAGAGAGAAGAGCTTACAGGCAAGTCCGCCGCCGTCCGCCCAATCTGTCATGGGGTTGTGCCGGGTGTAAAGAGAACACATACCCTCCCCCATTCTCCCTCTCTCTTTCTCTCTTTGTCTTTATTGTTGTGGATAAATGTTTATTATTTGCTTAGGCCTCCCCGGTTCGCTTCGCTTCGCCCGTTTGCGTTCGAGAATCACTTTATTAGCGTGCCAAGGGGGTTCGATTCGCGGGATGGTAATGGTTCGCGCTGCATCCCCTCCATCCATTGTCTCCCCCTCTCTGAGGGTGCCCAACAATGGACGCGGTCAAATGGTCATCATCATTTCCGCACACACACGGCACACGGGCCCCCAAAAGGATCGCCGAGCTCAGAGCACACAGCACAGAGCAGCGCAACTCATAATTCTCCCAAACACCACGAAGCATATATCGTGCCGGCGATCCACACGCATCCGCCGCGTGTACATGATCGTTGTCTTGCATGCGCCAGGCCAGACCAAGCGAGCGCATCACATCGATCCACTTTTCGCCCGGAGTCATGAAATCGGAATCGGATATGACATATGACCTTATCGCCTTCCTTCGCTCGCTGGCTGGCTGGCTGGCTGGCTGGACGCGCCACACTGGCGACGTATGGGTCTTCGTCCACGTCTTGCCCTGGCTGCCATATGAGCGTCGTCGTCGTCGTCGTCGTCGTTGGTTCTTCTGGACCTCTGGACTGGCCGTGAAGTGATTTTTCAATATCACACACAAGGCGGGCGCTTGGGGGCGCTGATTTCGTGAGTTTCATCCCTTGCACTCCCTCTCCACCAGCGGTGGTGGGAGTTTCCGATGTGGGAATCGGGTACCGAGGGGTATCATTTAATGAAAATGATTCGTTGGCGCACACGATCGAGCGAACGTACGACCAACCGATCCGTATCGTATCGCGTGGACTATGGGGCTGCGGAGAAGAAGCTACTCCGCGTTTGTGAGCGCGAACGTGTTATCAGGGAATCGCACGTCGTACTGTGCGGTCGATTAAGCCTTTCGTTTGGTTTTTTTGGTTTTTTTTTTGAGGTTTTTAAAATTTGCTTCAAGGATTTTCAGTGACGGAAGTCAATGTGGCAGCGAGCGAATTGAGTTCTTTCTCTAATGAATCTGCCTTTTGACCGCCAACTGCGCCTATTGTTCTCAAACCACGGAGGATGTAGCTGATGACGTCGATCTGATCCCCTCGATCCCGGGAGATGATCGCGAACTCTTCATATCCGGCTGGTCGGAGTAGAGCCTTCCAAGGGCTGAGGATCATATGTGTAATTATATAACATTTATTCTTCGCGCATTATTTTCTCCCGTTCTCTCTTTCTTTCCCTTTATTTCTCTCTCTCCCTCTCTGCGCTTCTCTTCTTTTCCTTTGTTTATGCGTTTGTTTGCTCATCAATCCATCACGAGCGACGAGAACGCCGCACAGCCCGCCTCAGACCTGAACCGATGAACCGGTGATCATGCCACGGTTGGGGTCCCTGGTCTGCACTGCATCAGAGGAAACCGGAAAAACGGGTGGAAATTCGCGATTTTTGCGTCATAACCTGGGCAGATCGACCCGGCAGATCGTCTGCATAAAGGGAAAGGAGACCGCAAAGTCAAGCCGCTGGAACGACGCAGGGCAGTAAATGATCCTGACCCCATTAACCGTGATTCCGCTCGCTCCTTTCCCTCCTCAAGGGGAAAAAACCTGCCCGCCGGTAAGAGCCATTTATAATTTGCCATCTGCTGTCTGCCAGCGATCCGTTCGCGATCGAGCGTCGAGCGACCATCCATCCGTCCTGCCTTAGTTCGTCTAAACACTAAACGGTGAACGTTATGGTGCAAGGGTTCAAAAGCAATGGCGAGAGCATGATTTTGTCAGCGCCACGGGCACCACCAGTCTGAAGAGCTTCGCAGAGGCGATGTTGTAAAAAGTAAAATTTATTGACGGACGAAGCCGTCAGCCATACGATACCCCGGGCCTCCGGGTGAGGGTGATGAAGCGTGTGAAAAGGCGTGAAATTAGATTCAAACTAAACGTGAAACAGGAGACTGAGCGCGTGAGAGTGCAGGACACGAAGGCGGCGCACCGTAAAACAAACAAACCATTAGCCCGGAACCACAATAACGAAAGGGTCTGGGGTGCGCTTGGCTTAGGGGGTGGTTTGCGGTGGCGGCAAATAATTGGCACGCACGAAAAAATGCTTTAAAAATGGCGCATTATGCATGGCCGTAGTGTTAGATTAATTTTGACGGAGATGAGAGAGTCGCGGACACGAGATGATGAGCGATGGTGTGTGGCTGGCGCTAATGTTTCTCACTTGGCGTTGAAGATTGATGGTTCGGAGTGTTCGGAAGAGTTTGGTTGGCCATTTCGCGAGTGTTTGTGGCCGTCTTACATGTGACGAAACAATCGAACCAATTGTACTACTCATCAAGTCATTGGCTCGTATGGAGCAGTTTTATGAAGGATTTCGAAGAAAGCTTTTAGCAAGAGGCACTTTTCAAGGTCCACAATGTCTTTTTATGGGAAGGTAACCCTGAAACATGTGGTAAGTAGAAAGTTATTTCTTGAAAAATAAATTTGTTTGATGGAAGGACTGTGAAAAGGAGTTATAAGGATAATACGATCATCGGATCAAACTTGCTTAGCTGTCTAAGTAAATCTTAGCAAGGATATGGGGAATCATTGTAATGAACAGTGAATTTTACGAGATCTCTGGTTGGTCCCTCTGGTTTTTGTTTCATATAATACACCCTTTTAGGTTACAGTTTCGCTATTCGTCTAGTCGATCGCAGCGCGATAAAGAGATGATCTGCGACTTCATTAGGGATCTTAACACTGTTAAAGAAAACAATAGAAAGAAAGATAAAAAAATAGCGAAGGGGAATTTATTGAATGATACACGATCAAATGAATAAGCGGGCAGGGTGAATTATAAAAAAAAAGATAGTCAATTAAATTTTTTATTGAACCAGCATTTGTCAAAACTGGTGAATTATTTAAGGCCATTTCTGTTTGTGGAATTGTAACCAGAAGAATTAATCAATAACATCACAATTATAGCAAAGAATTATTTAAACCATGCAAGAAATTATTTTAAGTTAAAAACCACTTTCGTTTCTATAAGCGAAAAATAGATATTTTAAATTGATTTAATTTTAGAATTACAAGGTATTCAGTTTGTCATTTGTATCGCATTCTTCATGAAAACAAATAAATAAGAAGACCAAGTAAGAAGTGATATTTAGTGTTGGATGTGTAGAGTGGAACAGCTATGGACTTCGATTGATTATTCAGTTAACAAATAAAAACTGAAAGCTACCTCAACGGTTAATTTCGCAAAAACGCAACAATCTTTTTTTTAGGTAAAACAACAATTTTAAGGTAACCGAAATCCAATACAACTCATCTCTCCTCTATCACCAGTGGCATTACGTGCTAGTTGATGATATTTTACCTGTCTGCCTATTTCAGGTAATCACTAAAAAATTGCTTAATTAGATGTTAATAAATTAACTCCGAACGGCGATCTCCTGCACATTATTTGCATAAGAGCCCCAGGAAGCATCGAAACAGAGCGTCTTCGCGCTGGCCTCGAACATCAATCATTTGTTTTCACAATAAACCCTCCAGCTATGATTACCCCAAGCGGAATGGCCATGTTTCAAACAAAGGGTGACAAACTATGCTTGCTCACATCGTCGTCGGTTACGCTACCAAACGGAATCTCGATCTAGTGAGAACAAAGATAGAGAAAAAGGGGGGAGGGAGAGCACATAAAAAAATAAATAAATAAATAAGCAACAACAAGCTTGGATCTCTATCTACTACCGAAGAACACCAAACACAAATCCAAAAATGTTCGAACGAAAGCTCGAGCGTGATCTCACACATGATCACCACTTGTGCCCCCCCCCTCCCCCACGACCCATTATATCAACCGGAAATTGTTGTCAAATCAAATTACAATATTTTATGCCTGATATGGCGGACCGGCGACCGTGTACCGCATTCAACGTATTCTCACCGTGCGCGCGATTCAACATCTGCTATTTTGCGGTCGTGTCTCGGTCTCGCGTCCCGTATCACCGGTTCGGTTTTTACTACGCGACGACTACGCGGATGATAATGATGGCATCGAGCGCGATCATCGATCGGCAGAACGGAACACAACCGCGCCAAGCGTGTGGCAAAAGCGAGTGTGAACAAAAGTCACAATCATTTGTGATGGGTTCCGGGTGTCGAGGAGCATCGAGAAAGATAAGAGGAAAGGTGTGCCCGGGGAGGGGGCTGGATGACGGAGCGAGGAGTAGGATTGGTATTTTCCGTTTTCGTCTTCGTCTTCGAATAATATAAATGATTCTCGCATTGATCCCAGCGGGCAGCAGGGCCGAAACCGAAAAATTGGCAAAGCCCAGTTCGTCGCTTGGCTGGCTGGCTGCTCAGCTCTTTCGTACCGATGAGTCAGCAGCCGTCCATCCGTCCGTTACGATCCGATCGATCTGCCATCGAATCGAATCGTTGTCCGTCCGAATCTTGACTTGACTTCCATCAGGACCCTTCCGTGCGTGCCCTCCATTATCGTGCTCCCGGAATCTTAATCATTCGCGGATCGCGGATCAACACCTTCGTTGAATGAGGGGGGCCTTATCGGCTCGGAACGATCTTTCGATCGATCGCTCGCTCGCTCGCTCGCTTAGGATCGCTCGCACCTTTTGGTAAGCCCTGGTAGGGGGCGTGGTAGCTTATGCTTTGCTGCTGGAGCTGCTCGTTTCCTGTACGTATGAACGGGGCCATTGGCATTGGAAGCTTGCAGTCGCAGAGCTACTGGTACCTCATGATCGCAGAGTTTTTTTTTGTTCTTTCGCTCTCTAGCGATCGAAAGTGCAGCGTAATGCTTCCAATTAGTGAAATGCAGCTGCAACTGTTGCTCCTGCTGCTGCTGATGCTGCTGCAATTCGTTTACCTCGGCGTACAATCGACAAAAGTGTCGAGATTGGCGCGATCAGTCAGGAAGATCATAATCTCGCGTGCTCTTGGCGTGCAGCTTCGAGTGCAGTGCGCGGTCTCGCGAAATGTGTTACATTTCTCGGTTTGTCGGCCGGTCGAGTTGTGCGAGCGCACGATCGATTAGGGTCGGTGGTACGCTCCTCCCTCCCATTTGTACGCTTCTTCCCACCATAAGGATAAAGATCTTAAAATACTCATTAGAGAATCAATCAATCAATTATCGCAATTATGATATTTCAACAACCTCCGGGATCCCTCCGGGTGAATAATTACCTTGGTCTTGGGCCCCGGGACCTCGGGAAGTAGGCGAAGGCGATGACGATGACGAGCGGACGACGCAGACGACGTGATGGTGCTGCTGCTGATGCTGCTTGATGTTCCTCCGGAACGAGCGTGCGTCTAATGGACTCGTTTGTCAGTTCCCACAGCCAGTTAGTGCCTGTCTGTGTTTGTGTTCGCGCGCATTGGGGATGGTTATTCCCCAAAACCGCCCTTCTAACCGCACACAACCTCAAAAGCAAAGCCACAACCTCGAGAGCAAACATCAATCCAGCCTGGAGCGAGGTACAGCCAGTATCCAACATCCAGTAACACCGTCACTCTGGCCACGGCACGCACGCAACCAATTGGTCAGGTGTGGAGGTTCACTGGTACCGCGTTCGGCTCTGGACGGCCTTCAGGCATCCAGCTCCAACGGTACGGTGGTACCATAAGCGCGGGATTGATTTGGGTAAAGTCGTCCGTTTGACGGACTCTGTGTGCCCCTCTTCCTTCTTGCTCCGTTCACTCCTTTCCCTCGTTCTGATCCGGTTCTGTGGTCGCCCCGAAAAACGGTTAAAACTATCGGACCGTACCCCCTCGAGGAGTGGAGTGGAGCTGACGCTAATTAGCACGAACCGTGGTGGATCGTTTTGAAAGGCATCAATCATCATCGTTTCGAGCATCGTTTTGGGCCCTTGCGTTCCTGTCCTGTCCCGGCTCTGTGTGTCTCTGGGCTCACATTTCACACCGCGTGGTCGCGCGGCCGCGTGCGCCATCTCCGGCGAACCTCCATCGCGCTTCTGTCAGTGGACGCGCGCTCGATCCGCTCTAGGGCGTCGCGTTGGGTTGATGAAAAATTTTAATTAATTTCCTACCGCAGACACCTGAACTGGCCGTGGTTGTTCGTCCTGTTTTCTAGCGGTGGATTGGCCGAATGATTGACCACGAGACCGGGAACCCAGGGGATGGAGGATTACATGCTGGACAAGAGCATTAGAAAGCTTTATCTGATACCGTACGCACACCCTGGCACATGTCAACGTGTCGTGGCGGGCCTAATCAATGCTGTGATTGCTGTGGTGCCACGACAAGCTGGGGAACTTGCACGCGGACCAGGATTCTTCGTTCATTTTATCGGACATCGCACTCGGCATTAGTCAGCAGACGTATAAGAGTCCGCTAAGTAACTGCGACACTCAAAATAGAAGAAAAGGATTCCTTTTCGATCAGCACGAGTTACACGAAGAGGAGAGGAGCGAGCATAACACATGAAGACACTCCATTCTCGGTCATCCTTATCTCGACGCGTGCTGCTGCTGCTGCCGCGATACGCCGGGCTGCTCATTAATTTTGCGCCACGCCAAGGTCAAGCGTAACGGAGTGGCTTTGCATAATTGAACGAACGAACAGACGATCGGAATCGTCTGTCCGGCTGGAATGCACCGGTGCCCAAGGAGCGGCCTCCGAGATGGCCGGGAGAGGAGACAATGTATTCTAATCTGGCACCGGATCGGCCTCGATGGAGTGTATTTCCCGGGCAACTATAAATCATTCCCGAAGGCTAGCAGTTACCCGGGGCCCGGTCCCGGTCCCGGTCACGGTCCCGGGAGTTGGTTGGTGCGCGGTCGATATGAGTTCGAGTTCTGCATCTGCAGTTTTGTCGCGTCGCTGAGCCAGTGATCATTAAAAAATGGGAGAAAACAAACCACCAATGGCATCAGCAGCAGCATCAGCAGATGATGCAGTGGCAGTGACAGTGGCCAGGACCGGCACGGTGGCACAGGTCCGTGACAACTTTGTAGCCCGCGCGTTTCGTTTCGTGAATCTATCAAACTGTCAATATTCATAACGAACTGTTCAATCTTTTTCGGTTGACCATCAGGGCTGGCCAGCGAGGGTTGGGTGAGGTAACGATCGAATTGGAGACAGCCGTCGGCGCGGGAACGGGTTTTTGTCTCTCCCAGGCCTGGAGCTCGAAGATGATCATCGTGGTCCGTCGTTGGGGCGGTTGTGAGCTTCGCGTAAGATGGATTAGTGGCCGGGGGCTCGCGGGGAGAGCAGCTAGACGTCCAGCCTGATACCAAGCTGGACAACTAATTTTCGTTGCATTTCGTGCCGTTTGACTGCTGGTGGAGCGATCGATCGATCGATCGAGATCCCTGACTCCGTGCATCTCCCACAAGTTTGGCTTAATAACCCTGGTCCCCCGGGGACGCGCGACATGCGCTTCGTGTGTCAATTACGTGGTTCGTGGCCGGCCGGCCACGTGGATACACTACGACTTTCGGTAACGGTTTGCTTCCTTTAAGCGATTTTAAACTGGCTAGAGATAGGTCCAGCAGCCTCTTTCGGTCACGCTTCGATCAAGCGCTTCTGGTGGCACTTGAAAAGCGGACTTGGGAACAGGTTTCCCCGGCGCAGGGCCACAGAAGATGTAAATTGGTTTTGGTGGCGAGAGGAGAAGCGAGGGGCAGATATAAACGAATGTTAACAACCGTCATAAAAGTGTGACACTCCATCCGGAGGCGCTCCTCCTTCGACCAGATGGTCCGATGAGTCCGGGCTCATTTCCCCGGTCCCGAAAGGGAAGGGAAGGTGTCCGCTCCACGGACTCCCTTCGGTCCCTGCCGCACCTCCCTCGGTGGGGGACTATTTGTTATAAAAATGCCGATAAATCATTTCGCTGATGCATTATTTAATACACTATCGCCATAAAATGCAGAGCGTGTGTGTCGTGTGGGTCAAACACTCTCGATGGCGTGGTTTCGATTCTCGTGTACACAGCGACGCGAATGCCGCCGTTCGGGTTGCTGGAAATGAAAGCTTCCAGACGGGAAGCCTTCTGGGTTATGTCGCAGTGAGTCATCTTATTTCTTATTTTGTGGTGTGCTTAGGAGCACAAACTGATTAAAAGTCCGTTATACATTAATTCACTTTGATAAGCTAAACAGAATTGCAAGTAATTAGCTAAGTATCCAAGAGTCTAGGATTGTTGTTACGTAATCCTTCAATATTGGACTGTTAACGAAATTTCGTTAGAACTAGAAGGTTACGAATTAAAGGCTTCTTAATCAAATAAGACTCCTATCAAAAGACCCTAGTTCGATTTTATAGGCAAATAAACGATTAAGATTATAGATGAATGAGCTATCTACTACCAAGTATTTTGTCTGTCAATTTCCAAAAAACAGCTAGAAAAACTGACTTTTTAGAATTTTAAAGCAGTTTTTCATTTTTTATTCATCGCATTCGCCATAGATTGTGAAAGTTGTAGACTTTTAGCCACTACAGACAGTGGGATGCTTATTGATTTAGTCAAAGTATGGTTTATTGAGGAGGATTGTCAATCCGAATGGCATTAGTGTGCCGATACCTTAATATTCGTAGAATATTCTGATTAATCATGTCGCTTTCCTAAAAATTTCCCATCCTTCGAAGTAATCGGGATGTAATACCCAAAGATTAAGAAATGAAAATTAGTAACATTGCTCTGCCCGCACTTCAAGTCCCTTGTTTCCATCACTCAAAGTCACTCGAACGTATCAAACAAGCTAGCGTTATAGAACAGCGTAACGACCATTAAAGAGCACCAGTTCGCCCGATGCGAGCGTGCATGAATGGGAAAAACATAATTAACGTAGGCAAACCATCCGCGAAAAATCAATACAACCCAGAGTACGGCGAGTACCTTGATTGATTGGCTGTTGATGTTTTCCATTCGAGTGCCTTTTCGTCGAAACTTTGCCTACCCACAGCTTCCCGGAAGCACTTTACCGAACTTAACTCAAAGCCGAGCTGTTCTGTTTCTCTTGTTCTAAATGAAACGTGCCTAGAAAGTTCGGACGACCCCCGCAGGTTCATCTCATTGATTCGCCAGCATCTAGTATCTAGCCCCAAAAATACACGCATACACACGTGAAGCAACGTGTAATGACGGCAGCATTTTGTTGGTTTATCGTCATGATCGTCACCGTCACATTGTTGCTATTTTGGGTTCGGCTTCAAAGCACCGAACTGAATCCCACCGAAGCGGATGATGACGATGGTGCCGGTGACTATGGCGTGTACTGTGCCGTGCCGCGAACTATTAATATCTTGGAGTCAATTATATAAATTACATTTCCACAACCACCACACGGTGCCGTTCGGTCTCATTCGACAGCAGCATTCGCATGCCTGGGATTAATTTGATTTCGTCAGACGAAACCGGAGTCGAGTGGAGGATAGGTCACGTGCATTCGGAGCAGACCGCGAATGAGCAAGTTCGGGAGTGGAGCCCCGAGGAGAAGAAGCAAACAGTGTCAACCATCCCGGGCAGCTCACGTTCAGCGCACACGATGGCCACTCGGGCTGAAGTGAACGATTTATTGGTCCGGATTTCCTGTTGTGAGCCAACAACCGGCTAAGGCAGGTAACGTGACAAGTCCTGGGCCTCAATCCGGATGACGTCAATGCGACAGCGCACATGATGTCCATGTGAGAGCAGCGATAAGGGATGAAGCGGCGATTGGGAAATTGCATCCGCATTTTCCACTAAACGGTTCCGCAAGAAGCGCTTCAGGTGGAGCACCGAGTACAGCGACGACGAGTGTCCTTGGGCGTCATCATGGTCAGGGTTTTTGGTCATGTCAAGTGCAAACTCCCGGCAATGCTTTGCTGTGTGTTGGTGCGTTGTGGGAATAGCGTGTTCACAGGACGAAACTCTGGGAGGAAGGAGCTAGACCGGACCGGAGGGTAGCGGACTCTACACACGCCATGCGAAGTCAAACCGTGACCGTAGACCGTGTGGGTTCATTCATAAAAATCCCTCTCCGTGGTATTGGTTGTGGTTTCGGTTTCGCTTTGTCGCGCGCCACACGACGGTCTATGCTGTGTGCGTGCCTGGCCTGGACACGCCACGATGGCATCAGTAAACCCGCGGCGATGGTAATGACGTCAATAGAATATGGTTGCCCGGGAAGCGGCGCGTCGCTAGAACGATACAACTTCCCCTATCTGTTCGGACCACCACGCCACACTGCTGAAAGATGGAGAAAGTCATCCGGTGGCCCTGTTTTGAAGAATGAAATATCGATTTTAGCTACCACCGTGCACCGTGCTTTGGGTGTTTGTGTGCGCGGTATCCCGCTTTACCCCTTCGAGGACCTCGCAAGCTACTCACATCCTTGGGGCACCGTCGCACTGGATGGTCAAGGTCATTGCTACCTGTTGCTGCTGCTGATGCTAGGGACCGCTCCCGAGACTGCGCAAAAGAAAGAGGGAAACGTTCGTTCAAGTTCAGGGATATCCCGGGAATCGCGTCGTTCCGCCCTTCTGCTGGTCTGCTCGGTGCACTCCTGTCTCCGTCTTTTGCGTTCACCTTGGATGCACCAGCAGAGCTAATCGTAAATTGCATTTTCATTCGCATTTACCGCGCTAATGTGGCACACCGGAAGTACGTCAGCGTGTAGTTGCTTCGGGTGGCTCAAGGTAAGTGGCGCTATGAACAGAGCAACATGGAAACGACGTCGTTTATCGATTTTTTCAGCATACGGCGGACCGGGAGACGATGATTTTCAACATTTGAGAGAGGTTTTAGTCCGAAAAGAAAGAGAAAAGTAATTATGATTGCTAAAATCTAGGTTTAAAGGATACTGAAATGACATTATCTCTTAAGTTTTTCTCTTTTCTTGGAGTTCTGAGCTGCTACATCGATGCCATCGATTTTTTTTTCAAATTTCTACTCTTTATGAATCTTTTACCTCCGGACTGTTAATTCTTCTGAATCTTTCTTAAGATAAATTGTATAGATTTTCTGTAATTCTCTGTTTGTGTTCGTTTGCTTGCCCGAAAAAGATTTCCAAACACTTGAATTGCAATCCCATGGTGACTGGCATTCTCTGCCGAATGCAAGTGAGTGTCACCCACACCCAGGAGCCATCCGTATCAGCGGATAACCGAATAAACGATGGCGATGCTGCATACCGGTACCGCGACCATTCAGTATTTCATTATCGACCGCGCTAACAAGCGATCAAATTTACTGCTCCACCGGTTAGCCGTACCATAAAGTGGCCCCTGGATGAGTGAGGGGGTGGATTATTTTTTTTGGGGGTTGAGGAACCGAACCATGTAGCTTATCCACGGTCCACCACAGAATGGCGAAAGCAAATGGCAGCTGCAGGCTTCAACAAAAAAAAAAATGCAGAGCAGAGCACACCTTTCGAAGGTGCTGCGAGCCATAAAGAGAGTAGAAATCCAGTCGAGCGAATTGGAAGCTGGATCAGCAGAGTAAGTTTTTTTTTTTGAGTTTGAAACAGAAAGCTAATGATCGGCATGGCGCGGTGTCGTCGTCGTCTTCGTGGCTGGGTTCCGCATTCAAATGCTCATTAAAAATCATTTTACACCCATTGACCGCGGTCGATCGATGATTGTTATCCTCGTCCTCGTCGTCGTCGTCGTCGTCGCCGTCGGTTTATGGTCGCGATTGTGGAGCGGGCGCGGTCTCCCGCTGGTTCTCGCGGTGGATCAGGAATATCTGGTGCAGAAGCCGCCGATGCGCTGCGGCACTGTGGCGCGAGATGAAGTGGTCGCCGTTGTCCACGCTCGTCTTTGTTCTAGTGTTTTAGGCACTTTGACGCTAGCCACGACTATCGGCACTCTAGCTACCCGATTGAGCGTGGCGGAAGTGCAGAGTGTCAGGCTGTTGGATGCCTTGTCCCGATTGTTGTACGCAAAAAAACAAACAGAGCTCACGGTCACGCGGTGCCAACCATAAAACGATCTCACCCGGCGGGAGGACAATTCGTTAGCACCACAGGAAGCCGCCAGCGGAATGGCTCATCGGTGCCACAGCTGGAAGCCATGACGCCGAAACGGCCAACCAACCAGTCCAACAAAGGCCGCCCCAATGGCCTCGCCCGCTAAACCAATAATCAAAAACAAGGACTGGGGCCAGAGCGGGGCCCAGAACCGGCTTCGCACTGACCGGTGTCGCCACAGCAAGAGCCCGAACCAGATCCCGAATAAGGAGGGCCGGCGGTTGGCCAATGCCAGAATCGGCAGTTTTATGAAAAATTTCAACTCATTTAATGCCAATTAAAAACGGTCAAATTGTGTTATTAGCTTCGAGCACAGACAAGGGGAGCGTGTGCGCGCACGAGCCCGCGAGATCGAAGATCGGAGATCGTGCGAGAAAGATTGAGCGCTGGCGTGACGCGGGATGTCCGGCGAAGGCGTCAAGGTGGTGCCGCTCCAACACCGCACGATCGTTGGGACGTCCCGTGGTGTCGAGCTGCATTTGTCAAACGGGCACAACGGACATGATCCCGGCCACTCGATCGGTGGATCGGGCGGTTTTGTTTTTTTTTTAAAGAGAAATGACGCTGGTTGAAGGGAGGAGTAGGACCGGGCGTTTGCGGGCTCGACTGATCACTATCACATGATCTACGGGAGTTACATGACGCGATAACACGGCCGCCAAGGCGTCGGAACAGGTTGCGGCATCAAAGGGATCGCTCCGATGGATCTTGTTCGCTCCAGATAGAGATCGGCGATCGTTCCAGGTTGCTAGGAAAAGCAGAGAGGGGCGGGGAAGACTTTAATTTGGTTGTAACGAGCTTTCTGGCCGAGACCAGTCCGGGTCCAAACGGAACCGATGCTAGCGCCTCTCGCTCGGGATGCTCGCGTTCGCTCCGTGGCAAGCCGCGTCCCGCTAATTATG
>NC_064877.1:28637500-28652500 GCF_943734665.1 Anopheles aquasalis | reverse complement strand
GCAGCTCATTGGCAACCTCATATGACCCGATTCACCGACTGCGCCGCGATTGCTGCTGCTGCTGCTGCTGCTGCTGCATATAGAGGGCCCTTGAGGGCAACCAATTAAAACAGAACCACGATCTCTGCGGTCTCCGATTACGGCCAGTGCCGATAGAGGGAACGGGAGCGATCCACGAGCAATCAGGAGCAGCACGAGCGCCGGAATTTGTATTTTATTTTCACTCCTCACGGCATTCCTGCTTCTGCTCCTCCTCCTCCTCGTCCTCCTCCTCCTCGTCGTCGGCCACACCGCAACCAACACCGGGAGCACGTGCGTGAGCATCTAGTTTGTGGCATAAATTATGCGCGCAGCCAGGCCGCGCCACGCACCACCTCCAGGACCGTACCGTGAGTCGGTCCGTTGAGTCGAGTTCGGTTTGATAAATATCCTTAATTTAATCGAATTACCCGACCGATACCAACCACCAGCACCACCACTACGCTGCTACTCCGGTTGTGTCATCGTGATGGTAACTGCGGGCGGACGCGCGAGGATCCTCCAACCGGTCTCGATACCATCCTCATGGAGAGCGCGCGCGGTTGATTAAAAAGTCAAACGCGATTGCGTGAAATTCGCTCACGACACCAGCACCAGTGCCAGCGATTCCTTTGGCTGCGGACCGAATATTCAAACAAAGATCTGGTTCACCTTGGGTTCCGTTTACGGCCAGTCGGCCAGAGTGGTTTGCTTTCGTGTCACTTCGGCACGCCAGCCCTTGATTTATAGGAAAAGAGGGCTCACATCGCGTTGACATCACGATCGCGCGTCGTCCCGCGCGATCATAACTCATTTTCCGTCCCGGTCCGCGGGATGCGTGCACTTTCGGGAGCTGGTCAGCAAGTGGTCCTAATAGGGCCCGGGAGCCACGGAAACAGCAGCACACGGTGGACGAATTTGCAGAATGTTCTCACAGGATGGCGCTGGAAGCAGGAAGCACGGCTACTGGACCGTGGCCACCGTCGCAGCAGGTGGCTAGTGCTTCCAACGAAACGTCCTCCCCACCGGTGGGGGGAAAAGAGCAATTAATAATGCGGAGAGGAAAGGAACGAACATTGAAGGAAAATGCAGAAGACACCCAAGTCAAGCGAGCGAGCTGCTGCATGTCGGTTGGAAATTTGTTTTCCTTCTGTCTCGCGGGAGATCCGGGAGGCCGTGGATCGTGGTTCGAGGTCCGAGGTTGCATTTCAACTTGCATTGCGAATCGCATTATTTGTAACACCTCACCGATGGGTGGCGTGGAATCTGGAGGCAATCGCGGCGATGGTTTGGTCTGCAGCAACTGAAGGTGAAGTAATAAATATCGTGCCAGACTCAGGTGGCGTCAGTTTCCACGATCGTGGTAAGGTCTAGCTACAAGGTTTATAGCTACCACGATAAGCATACGCTTGTTGGCCAGGCCACTCCGAATGATATTGATCCATCATGATCATGTGCTATCCAACTGAAGAGCATTTCATATCGGCGCGCGATGATTTGATGGCGATTGAGAGCTCGCAGTTCAACGGTAACAAGCACTTCTCTTCTTGGCAGCCAGTGACACGATCATGCGTTTGCACCGTGGCGATGCTACTGGGTCTCGTTGAGCCATAAAAGCATTGAACCAGCATACACGCCATTCCTCCTTTTCTCCGCGCACCCATTCTTCTGGCAAAAGGGACGCTACAACACCAGCAGCAGCAGCAGCAGAAGCAACGCTGGTTGGTACCAGCAGCATTGGTCCACCGCCAGCAGCACGAGCAGCAGCAGGAACAGAACTTGATTTCGCCATTCGCCGAGCGCTATAAATTTAGCATATTTCCGTTCCGGTTGTACATCAAACCGATTGGCTTAACGGGTGGCTCTCGAGGCACTGGCGATGGTGTCCCGGACCATCATCTTCTCCTTGCGCCCAGCCCTACCTCATCGCCGATCGCCAGGCGTCGGTCGTTCGTTTAATTTGCGACTTCTGTTTCAACTCCCGGGACAGGATACACTGGTGGTGAGGAGTGGTGGACCGGATCGGGATTGCTTTTGCTTGTTACTAGTCCAGACCAGACTGCATCCAGATCGAGAGGCAGTCCGGCACTCTGGTCCATGCATTCTGGATGTCGACAGACGGAAAAGACTCTCCGATCGACCGTCCAATCGATCGATCGATCCATCCAGAAAAAAAAGGTGTGCGAGGTGTTTTGGCGTGTGGCGGCAAATTGGTTACACATTTTATGAATCCATCCCTTCGTTTGCTCGACGTCAGTGGAAGGCAGTTCGTCGGTGGCGGCAGTCCGGTTATGTCCGGGGCGCTACCTGAGGTACCCAGGCGGGCGAACAAGACCTGAAGGAGAACGGAATGGAACGGAACGGAGAGTGAGGATTATAAAAGCCGTTTTGTGTTCAGTTTTTGAGCTACAAGAACTTTCGCTCACCTTGTTCTGCCACACCACGGGACAAGCCAATTATTGGCCCCCGGGGACATTGTGTATTTCGGGAGGGGAGACAGCGAGACATGTCCACCAGCCAGCCAGCAAGCCAGCCTGCCAGCCGTTGGTCCCGTGGCTGTTGCGAGAAAGGGTCAATCGGGAAGCGTGTTCTTCGATTGACCGTGGATAAGGCCCGGATGTAGCAGCAGCCGCATCCAAAGAAGCAGCAGCAGCAACAACTTGAGTTGAGGCATCGCGTACGAGGTAACGTCCGGATGAACTATGGCCCCCATGGCGTGGCTGTCGGAGACGGGTAAAAACAAATATTAAATTCAACTTTATGCCCCCGGCCACCCAATGGCAATGGGTCTTTAATGAACATTTCTCACTCTTGATTCTCACCTTTAAACGAAGCCATTAATAGGAAGGAGACCTCGAACGACGGCGACGGTGTGGTCGTCTCGCGATTGGATCATAAATTTCGGGAAGCGACTGCGCGACACCTAACTACCTCCTGGCGAGCCTTTTTCTAGCCTTCCGCGGTATAATGGAACCCGCGTACCATACCGTAGCTGCGAGCAGGACACCCGTGGAAGGTAATGTCGGAATGATGGCGCAGACTTGAGACTTGTTGTGTGATGCTGCTGCTGCTGCTGCTGGTGTGTTGTAGTTGTTGAAGTTGAATATGACACGAATAGGATGCGAAGGTAAATTATGGCTACCTCTTCAGTGCCTGTAGTCACAGTGTCAGTCTGCATGGGGTCCTTACCCTCTCTATCGCTTCTCTTGAATACCTTCAACTGAACATTAACTTGCGATGTTGAAATGGGATAGAGGCGATCGCTTAGGATCTCAATTTGCTGAGCGCTGCAGCGGATTGCGCACCACCCGTCGTGTCGTCACACGGCGAGAAGGGATAATGCGTGAGAATGCACTCCGGGCATCCAGGGGGACCTCACGTGGAAGCAGGTCATCGTTTGCTTAGAGAGTGTGAGAGAGAGATCGCTTAGATCTGCTGCCTTTGAGGGTGGCAGTTGCGCTCTCTTTTGATCGATCGTAAATCGACGCTTAGCAGGGCGACCGCGTTCATGAACGAGGTAAGGAATCAGAATCTGACACACATTCCGCGACGACGAAGATCGGGCGATCTTAATGGTTGCCGGCTTTTATGGGTTTTTCTTCCCCTTTTTTTTTCACACCTCGAACCGCACACGTATCGGTTTGGTGTATTCGATTTCAATTCGATTTTGCCGCACGCACGAGGCTGTAGTGAAGCTCTCGACTTAGCAACGGAACACAAGAGGTACTTTTCGGGCTTTCGGACGCTCCGTCGTCGTCGTCGTCGTCGTTTCGTCGACTTATGGCTCCATCATTTCTGCTTAAAACCGGGGACTGTGGCGACCAAGGTGATCGGTGAGAGATCGAGAGGGGGAAGAGATGGTCGCTGTTGGGGGTGGATGCTATCAAATAGTCCAAACGCCGCCGATGCCGCACGACAAAGGCAACCACCGGGGGGACCACACACGCGACGCGATCGCGACCACGATCGCGACGTGTGGCTGTGGGAAAGGATCAAAAGGCCAGCATAATGACGCGAGCCGTGGCCGCATAATGCATGAGAACCACTTCTGCTGTTCGGAGCAACAAATTATTATCATCTGAATATGTTTATTTGTATGTTTTTTTTCTCTCTCTCTCCCTCTTCTCTGCTGCAACTCTCGCGACGGTTTTTTTCAATGTTTTCCGCTCCTCCTCTTAACCTATCGCGACTCTCTTTCCTTGTCTGTCTTTATGTTTTATTTCACTTTTGAAGCTGCTTTTTGCAAGACAACACACAGTTCATCTTCGTCGTCGTTGTCGGCGGCGGCATCATAAACCCACCGTATGCAGCACGCATTTAATTGTTTCTAAGGTTCTTCTAAGCATAATGCTGTGGCTCGCTGCCTCGGAACGTCTTGGTGGTCGTCGATGGGCCACCCATAGATGGTGGCTGCGTGGCGAATGAATTATTATGTGCGGAGAACAATGCAATCTCGTGCAATCGCTGGCGTCCGGTGCCGCCTCAAATTAATTTAAACGATTATTCTGACACACACAGCCAGACAGAGAGACAGACAGACAGACAGAGACCGATCGAAGAGGTGGGACCGTATCCGTATCGAAGGGGTAACATTTCAATAAAATCATCCTCGCCACTCTGGCACGAGGAACAGGGGTTTTGCTGTGTTTTTTGTGGTCCCGTTGCTCGTGATCGGAAAGAGGTTTTGAAGTCCTACCGTGTCTGTATTTTGGTTCGATCTTCGTGCATGCGTGGTTTGTAGGTTTGTTTTTATTGTTTTGCGATCTTTATGTTGCAACATTAAGAGAAGTGAGAGCGAATTGAATCATTGCAATTGTGGTATTTTGAAGTCTTCGACTGCCACCCAACCGAAGATCGTATTGGTTTCCGGCTCGAGCTCGGATCGCGGAGTGACCGAATGATGTACCGGATTATCAGAAGAGCTCTTTGGATAAGATTCCTTATTATTAACTTCACCAGACGGGACACCAGCTGGCACGCGACAGCGAGGAATCTGGCGTCAAAAGATGTCCGACCGATGACCGACAGATGAGGGAGGATTATTTGCATCTCCCAACTGGCCTATACAGTGCCGGTTGTGCGGGAGGAATCGTAATACGTTTCCAGACCGGAATCGAATACCTGTGGAGCCCCTCCTCGCTATCGAACGGCCGATAAGCAGCGGATGATGGCAGTAATCCGACGGCGATCTTCGATGTCACGCGCCTCGCGAGAATGACACTTTGCTGTCCGAAAGGTGCTGCAGGCATGGGAAATGTATGTTAAACATATAATTTAGGAGCGAGAGCGGAATGCGCGACATGACGCGTCACGCGTTTCTTGCTGGGGGAGGTACGCCAAAAATTCCGATATTCCGGATGGATTCGTCCGTCCGTATCGTCCGGCCAGTTCGTTCGGTTAAATGTTAATGTGGTCCAATGTTGAATCATCGCTCTAACGATCGCTCGTGTGACAAGCGGGGCTCGGAATTTTGGGAATGAGTTTCGGATTGATTCCGATGATAAGCTGTTGGGTGCGTTGTGTGTTGTTGCTTTGGTTGTAGGTGGCTATCAGTTGGACATTTGTGGAGTTTTCTGAAAGCGACGTTCTTTATGCACGGTACAACCAGTTGATGGAGAGCATATTTTAACTCTTTGCGATCGAATTCGATTCATTTTATACTGTTTGTTGGACGGGAAATTTATTCGCTCTTTTCTTAAAATATATTTTAGGGGTGTAGCAAGGCATTAAAGGCTCGTTGGTCGAGAGTTTATCGCTTAAGAACGCGTAACGTAAAGATTTGCTATACAAATGTTCAGCTCAGAAGAGAGAATTGAATAAGACTTTTGGACATTAAACAATTGGATTTGTCTGTCTGTTCTACTAAGTGTCGTAAATCTGCCTTCAGTTTTGTTCAACATGTACTTCTTCTAACGGAATACGAGAGAACGACAAAAATTATATTTTTATATTGTGTAACAATCATAACAACTTGAGATTTGATTGTAGTGATTGACAACTCTTCCTACTTGAAGTTTTTTTTTCACTAAATTTTATTTAAAAAGTCAAGATAAAGAAGCTGAATAATTAAACAGATGTTTCATTAACGATCTTTTATTGAAATATTGAACAAAACCATCATAAACCTTCCATTTTTGGTCAAGTTATTCTAATACGAAAAGTAGACTCATTTGTATTTAAGCAACGTTTGTCAGCTAAAATGAGCAAAACAATGCTGTCCGCGATCTATGTATACAGGTCTCAACGCAGCATAATACTTTATTTCCTATAGTTGTAACGTTACTGTTTGATGGTCATTATTGGTTGAAGGTGGTCTATTGATTTCTTTAAATCAATTATTACAGCATTGCATTACCCAAGAAAACGCTCTAGTATCCTGTTCCTCCGCCCAAGAACCCAGAAGACTATTCATGCGATCTTCAATTACACCTGAAAGTGTCAATGACTGGCATCGTGGTAAGTGCAAGCTTACCTACCGAGCCCGATCTCCGGGAACGAGCATCAATTAAGACATCGACGATCGCCACACTTCGCGCCTTCCATCCTACGAACTGCAACCAAATCCAAGGTTCGCCGGCACTCTCTGTCACCCGCGTGTGCAAGGAGTACCCCACGGTACGGAAACACGAACCACAGAGGCAGTCAGCCTCTGTCGGTACAGATGCAAAATATTATCTTTCCATGTATAATTAATCTCCGGTGAGATAAATTAATTTATATCAATTACACGAGCGCACGGAGCGGTGCACGCGGAGCGGTTCGGATTCGGTTCCGAAGAGTGACCGAGAGCGGCACCACCAGCATCTCGTTCTCAGCGCGCGTACAGCAGCAGCGGCAGCAGCATCGACGAGGTCGATCCGTACATATGTTTAAGAAAGGGGTCGCCACGGAACGGAGTCGCACGGAACTTTGAACCAAGCGTCCCCCCTTTTGTCTACTTGCTCTTGCTCGGTTCCGGACGACACAAAGTCCAAGAATCCAAAGTGGCAAGTGGTAAGCCAAGCACAGACGAACCCTCGGGTGTCTGTCTGTCGCACACTGACGCAGCGGCGAATGCTCGATCAATTATTTTCACCTCGCTTCGCTCATTATATTTCACACCGCTGTTTCTCTCGAGATATGAATTATAGATAAGAGCTGAGAGATCGGACCAAGATGCGTGCTGAGCACAGAAAACGCGCTCTGGTTCACCGTCGGACGGTTGGTGTTCCGCTCTTCCGCGTGTCGCGTTCTGTTCTGCGAAGACGCGAAGGCGCATTAATGCGGGCGTGGTACGGATGCTGATTCCTTAAGGCACTCGCTGGACAGTGGGATTATTGGAAAACTGGAAGTAACCTTTAGATCCCCAAAGTTCTATCAAAGTGTTGAAGCATAATTTGAGTGATCAACAAACAGTCTATCGAACGAAGCCTTGAAATGGTGACCAATTTAATGGTTCTCCAAAAAAATCTTCCATTTTTGGTCAAAAGCTGTTTGTAAGGAACTCGTGTCCATTCGGTTCTTTGACCAACGTGCACCGTGCTCACCGTGCCAGTCTGCGCCTGACAGCAATCCGAAACAAACGCACGCCAGACGCCAAAGGGTGCTTCCAGACAGTGGCCGCTCCGAGGTAGCCCCAAGAGCGATTCATTTTCGCGTGACAAAATTTATTTAATTTTAATAGCTTCTGTTTCGTTCCAAATCAAATAATGATTATCTCGCCGCAGCGATCGCGCACCATCGCGGGGCCAAACGTGAAACGAACGTGAAGCGAAGTGAAAATCGTAAAAAAAGGCAAGTCGTCAAAGCACGGAAGCACTCGCCTGGTGCCTGGTGCCTGGTGCCTGGTGTTGGTGGACATTGCCTGTCGATTTGCTTTTCGTTCGCGCTTCTCTCCACGCTCTCCGCGGCTAATGGTTGCAGCTGCCGTTTGGTTCACTTGACCATCGTTGGGCACAGCGCCGCACCGCACCACACCGCACCGCGCAATGCCCTCCCCTAATCTTGACAGACGGGCGCGTGATCGCGATCATCAGCTCGCGGAAGCAATCGGTCCGAGTTTTCGGGGCGGGCGGAAGATCGGACGGTCCTCTCGATCGATCTGATATCGTTCCAATCGATTGCGCTTAATCGTCGAGGGTGGAGACCTTTATTTTTCAATTTAATTGCGCTAATGAATTGGCCGCGACCCAAGCCAAGCCTCTTTCGTATCTACCGGAACGATAGCGAACTAGAGAGATGCATCGATGCGGACGATCCTATGGCCTTTGGCGATTCTGGGGCCTGGATTAGTCACGAATTGCGATCGCGATTGCGTCGCGAAACTCGCGCGCGCAAGTGGCCAAGTGACATGCACGCGATCGCGCGCGGCCAGGAATTGGAAAACGGGATTTTTTTTCGGGATTTGCGAGCCATAGCACCCGATCGCACGTACACTCTGTGGTCACGCCACACTAAAATAGCCATTTTTACGAGCTCGATCGTGCGCTTATCACGTGTCGGCGAGATCGAGGAGTCGGATTGCGGCCGCGCTAAAAGCATGTCACACGCATGTAATGGCCAGCCGGCCAGTGTGCGTGTCGGGTGAGGTGCTGATGCTTCAATTAGATTGTGGGACGGATTTGCTTAACTCTGATGGCGAGCAAACGCGATCGCTGCTCAATGGCTTCATTGTGCTTTTAAGGCCATTCCGAACCATTCTGCAATCGCGAGCTCGTAATCGAGCTGAAGCGATCGCGCGACACCGGCTATTAGAACGCATTGACCCTCCTTCCGGTTGATTTATTTGGATAATTTTTCACACATTTCGTAGCTGAACAAGGGAGGGGACACGGGGCGATCCTTGCACCCCGGTGAATCCTTTCACTTTTCAGCGCAACAGATGACATCATGAGACGGTGGACAATACTGGCACGCCTGGTGCGAGAAAGTGGCACACACAATGGAGACGAATCGTGGCGTGGCCACGACCGGAAACCACCATCGATGAGCTTTGGGGTTAGTATATGGCCCGCAATTAGCACCGTCCGACCGATCGGACCCCAGCGTGGCCCAATCCACTTTGGTATCGATTTAGTCCAATTGATCGCATCGCGGGGTTGCTCTCGCGAGGGGAGAGATCATTTATCATTCTCCAAAGTGTGGCCCGTGGCCGGTTAGCTATTGATTTTGCCTCGGTTTTCGGAACGGATGTTGGGTCTCATAATCAGTCCGCTCCGCCACCCAAGGGTCCCCTTTTGGGTCGCGATGGGCGCGCGATAATTGCGCTAACACATTCGCTTGGTTGTCGGCGACGGCATGGCATCGGCGATGGGCTGTGGCGGCTAATTGAATTTATGCTTCGACACTCCCGCACCTCGTTAGCGGCCACGGGGAAGGGAAGAATGGTCGGCGAGGAAGGGTGCTAAACAATGATGAAGACATTTTTCGGTTTCGGTTGCCCAAGACCGGTGCTCGAGGCGATCTCGCTCAAGGTTCAATTAAGGAGGGGGCTGCGGGCTTGTGGCGATATGATCGACACGTTCACACTTGACTCGGCGAGCTGGGCGCGATCATAATTCGATAAGTGACGACACGATCGGGGAAGAATTAGAACAGATCAGTCAGTGACAGTGCGAGTAGCGAGAGGGATTTTTAATTGAATTATTGTTTTTGGAAAAAGGGGCTTCCATCCTACAGCTGCAATTGGTTCCCCATTCGTTGAAGGCCTTTCTATTCGTTCCCTTTTTCAATTGCTTCACTTCCCTTCAGACTTCTACGCAACCAAACATTGGAATAAAGTTCTTTAAATGAACCTCGCAATTGTATTTTGACGTCTCCAATTCAGCATGAGCTGGCACGCAAACATTGAAAGCATAACAATAGCATTTTTTTTAGTTTTGCTGAAAAATGACCTTCAAAACATCACAAATGAATCTTAATAAGGATCTATTATGTCGAAGATAGTCAATCTCAAATTAAGGGTGAAATAATCATTAATTGAACCCGTTATTCAACAGTTCTCTAATCACTAGATTGTAGAAATTATAAACAAACTTCTACTACAACCACATTTATGTCATGAATCATTAAAATGGAGTTGAGTCTTTGAGTGGAGCTAAAGCATCTCCATAATTCCTTCCACTTGATAGGCGGACACAACATAAGCACAATGTTGTCCACCACCTGAACTGGAATGTCTCTGCTTCCACACATCCATCCTCCCATTCTCCCATTTCGGATAGAGGAACCCCGCGCATGATTAATTAGTATTTAATTAAAATACAAACGTAGATCACCTGAATCCGGTTCACTCCAAATTCCGGTTTCTGGAGCTCGAGAGCGAACGGTCCCCGGATGTTGTTAACATTGTCCCGTACATCGGTTTCGGTCCTGGCGGTCCAGCTAGAGCGACAATCGGCTTATAGTGACACAATCCGTGCGCCGTGCCCATATCCTCAGAGCTTCGGGGCATTCGAGACATAAAAGGAGAAGTGTCACCTAGCGGAATGTTGAAGCACACCTCCACCCCGCCGGGGGTAGCATGTCGATGTCACCCGTTCGCACCTCTCCCCCTCAGATGATCTCGTTATGGTTCTCAATCCGGCCACATGTTTCGCTTTTATGAGCTTTTTGCTATTCAAAACGCAAATTCCGGCGAGATTTACGAGCGCTAATAGAGCAATAAATCCTCGAAAAAAAAAACCGAGCGACCAAGCGCCGAGCGAGGTCCTGTGCATAATTCAAATCTTTTCCGATTCCACCACTTGCTATGCGCGCTCGGCGAGCCAAACATTGTAGCACAAGACAATTGTTACCGGGTTCGGTGGATGTTGCTTCGTTCCAAGGTGGGGAGTGGGTTTTAAATCTGCTAGATACGTGATTTATACAGACCATACCAGAGAGAGAGAGAGAGAGAGAGAGAGAGAGAGAGAGAGAGAGAGAGAGAGAGAGAGAGAAAAGAAGGGAGAGATCGAGGGAGAGAACGTATGCTTATAGATTTTAATAGATGATCATCGGCCCCGACCACACCACGCAGTGCCCTTCGCGCTGCACTAATGTATGTTTTAATGCGATTATGGGCCTGCGTGAAAGCAAACATGTGTCCAAAGGTAAAAAAAACACCCTGATGCCCACACACCGCGCGACACAATCGCTTCGCATCGACGATCGGCGGTCGATCGACGTCCGGAAATTAGTCCAGCCCCATGACATGAATTTATCCGCTAACTTGCTCGCATGATCGTAACTTACTGCTAGCGCGAGCGCACGCGCTTGTAGTATGCTGCCAACGGCATAGAGCGAGGCGCAAATTGCCACACACAAACCAAACGTTCCTTCCGCTCCCCCCGGGGTACTCCCTCTCTCCTCGATCACTTTAAAATTCCGTTCGAAATCGTTAAGCGGACCGCAGTGGGAAAAAACGGGATCGCGCGCGCGCGCGAGGGTGAAGTGAAAATATTTAGCCACAATAACAATAAATTTATTGACTCCAATAATTAATTGACAACATAAATTCTTACAACTCTTTTATTCTCACCCACCATCACCTCCTTCGCCACCACCACCACCACCGGGAGCAGCGTCTACTAGATCACGGATCCGACGCGATCCGATGACAACCCAGAGCGCGCGCGGTGTCGGTGCCGTCGCTGCCTCCATCGCGTTCCTCGTTCCTTGATTTTCGTCGCCATCGCCCGGGACTTATGCTTGACCGTGACCGGGGGGGTACGGTACACGGTGCTTTTATGCTCGAATTCCAGCGCACCGACCACCGATCGACCGGTTTAACGGTGTGACCGACCGCCTTGACCAGAGCAGACCGCACTAACGACCGGCCCAGCCTGCCAGCCATTCCCGGCCATAACGGAATTTCTAGTGTGTCCAGGGCACACGCGCGCGCGCGCGCGCCACAAGCAAACCCCCGGCCTGTGACCCTTTCGAGTGGACTCCAAAAACAGAATTCCCTTTCTGTTGTGCTCGAGAGGATTGTCCCGGGTGGTGTGAGGGAGTGTACGTGCTTCGCTTTGGGGATCATTTTCAAAAAACGATCGATTCCATTCGCGCTCTTCTGCCCCCCGGTCGCTTTCGAGCGAAAGCACACAAACAGCGGCACGCACGTTCGGTACGATCTATCATGCATCATAAATCGACGTGGCGCGATCCGCGATCCAAACGTTCCACCGCCACCAGCACCACCGATCAGAGGCCGTCGGAGGGTTCGTCGCTTATGGCTCGCCAGCCAGTCCGGAGACTGCTGCTGGGTGTTCTCGGGGCCAAACCGGACCAGTGGAGAAGGAACGGGAATAGAGGAGAAAACTAATCGAACGTCGCCGCGCTGCTTTCTTCGCTGTCGAACACTTTCAAAATATTTTGATGATACCGCGCAAGCCCGCGTAAGCCCGATCGCTCCTTGGTGCCGTGGCCGTGGCCGTGTATTTTATGGCTGTTTGTTTGTCGCCGACATAAATCCTAAATTATGAAAATTGGCTCACGGCAGCAACGGCAACGGCAGCAACATTAAATGGTGCTGACCGTTTGGAGTTGGAGTGTGAGGATAGGGAGAATAGAGGATCGCTCTTATGTTGCCTGTCGCGGCAGTCCCGGGGCACCGGTGCTTTATGTTGATGCTGAGGGAGCGGTGCCAGCATTTTCCACCGCCAGTGGTCACCCTCCCTGGCTGTAATTTATTATTTTAATACTTCCACTTTTATGATCCCTTGGCGAACGGCGATCGAAATTCGCCTTTTGATGCCCGAACGATCCCGGCTCTCTCTCATTCCGCGCGTTCGCGTTCGTGTGCCGCCGTGCGCGAGGGGGCCTCCCGGTTTTTACTCGGCCATCTCGGACAGGATCCACCCAGGATGAGGGCACTCCACAGGCTCTAGTGGCCGATCATAAAAGCGGAGCGGCCTCCAGCGTGACACCACCGACAAGAGACATCAATCTTTTGACGTTTCGGTCGATCGGTCAGTTGGTCGGATTGTTAATTTCGTTCCTTGCCAGGCGTTTTATGAGTTGTTGGAGGCCGGGTAGCGACGATCGAAGCAACGCTAAACGAAATGCTCAATTTAACACATTCAGCCAGCAGCTAGCGACACATTCGCGGGCGCGCCCGCCTGAACTCCGGTGATAAAGGCATCGCTATGTTGCTAGCGGGATCTCTGCTCATCCCCCCTGGTCACTCCGGAACCGGTGTGGCGGGATCTGTGACGGTTTTGTGACACCTGGCCGCGGTGAATGACAAACGCGACCATCGTCAGCGTCGTCTTGGTCGATCGTAAAGCAGCTCATTCCCGACGATTGTTTGAAGGGATGAGCCGTGTTCGTTCGTTCGAGCCGCCCTCTCGTCCGCCTGTCGATCGTCACCAACAAAGCGGCCACCAGCCAGCCGGGCGGCATTGAAAATCATGAGCCGTGTCCGGGTCCGCGTCCGCAGGCTTTTTGACCATTTGAAGCCCGTCAGTGGCCGCCATTGCGCATCAGCAGAGTTAGCGGCAGCGAAAGGAGCGATGGTGGCGCGAACGTGACGATGCTGTGATAGGATTAATTAGTGAATTTTAATTGCGGGCTTTCAAAAGCTATTTTCAGCTTAATGGCAGATTTAATATATGTTTTTTTTTTGGTGCCAGCCAGCGAGCGAGAGCTTCAAACGCAAAGAGGATTGTTGGCTTGCTGGCTGGTCTGCGATTTAACAGCGAACATCATTTTCTTCTCTCTCTCTTTGGCACTTATACCGCCCGCAGGTGAAACAGAGATGCATCAAAAGCCGCCTCGGGGAAGGAAACGAAGGACATCATTTCTTATGCTTAGCCGATGCGCGTAGCAGCAGCAGCCTCGTCAGCAGTCAGGTCAGCGATTAATTATCAGAAGCGCAACATTCGATCGAATCCGGTCGGTCCGCTGATCACAAGGGCAAGGGGGCGATAGACGAAAGCCCTGTCGTGCTGTCGTGCTGCCTATTGATCAACTCCGGAGGCAACTGGCGAGCGAATTACTTTAGCTTTGAGCGAACGCCGCCGTTTGTTGTGGTTTCTATCGAGCTTCTTATTCGATTTTGGTCAACGGTCGTCCATCTTTGCGTCTTCCCCCTCACCCAGCACTGGGCCGCGTAGAAGTAAAGCGAACTCATAAAACGCTCGAAGATCGTTTCGATAAGATATTGATGCGGGCGCCCTGGGAGCGTACGTTTTTGTTGCGCGAGTCCTCATCTAAGCGGGTGTCGTCCTCGTTGGCCCGTGTTTAGACGTGTCAGGCCGGAATATTTATCGTTATTCGCTGAGTTTGATTACTTCGTAAGCTTCGCCGCACGTTACGCTGCGCCGCTAATGGGGAAGCGGGTGAACGAATGGCATAACATGGCGTTCGGGGTTCGATTTCTAGAAAATCACATGAAAGCCTCTTGAAAAATATGGGTTTTCTAGATTTGATGTGTTCCGTCCTCACCCTTCCAGACCAGTTTATTGCCATTTTAGAAATCAAATCAAAAGTTCAAAAGGAACCGCCAAGGGGTCAACGATTTGCTGAAGAATTCGCAAAAAAAATCGTCCGAGAAATTGATCGATTTTCGATGAAGATGGCAAAGAAGATCACAAATCATAATTTATTGCCGTGTGTTGAGCACGCTGGACAGGACAGCCCTCGAAAGGCGAACATGTGCCATTTTGTCGTCAGAAACAAAGGCAACAAGCGTGATCGAACCTGATCTCGAAACGGCGAACCGACAGCGACACCAATCAGCTTCACGGAGTGAGCATTCCAGGTTGCTACTGTTTTTGCTCGAACGATGATCACGTCAACGGACAAGCGATCAATTCCATTCGTCTCCACAGGTTCTTCCAGTAGTTTGGTCGACTTCGCTGCGACATCATTCTCTTCGCTTCCACTGATTGGCGGGTATCGGTGCGTTAATGATGCGTGCTGTTGCTTCGTGCAGCCAATGCGTTGATTCGCGAATCAACTCCATCGCGTAGAGGTTGCGATCGTATGTCTCGCACTTGTCACACACGCCACACCAGCTGCCAG
>NC_064877.1:28615000-28632500 GCF_943734665.1 Anopheles aquasalis | reverse complement strand
AGTCGCCACCGAAACGTACGCGTGATGACAAACGACGGCGACATCCTTCCAATGGCTACGTGATGATGGTGAGGTTGCGGTTCCGGTTTTCGGTGAGTTTGCTGTCTTCGCGTCGCATTTTGCACTCCGACCGGCTGGAATCACTTGGTTGATGTGCTTTATTATTTGCTTAAAGAATACGAAGCGTGGAGGTGGCTGCAGGAGTAGTAATGAGCATTTTGGAGCATAACAATGGAAGCCACAACAACGGAAGTCTCCGAGGAAGGCGAAGGATCTGCGTAGAAGCCAAAGCTACGCGGCCATCTTTGTGGCGCAAGGTAGGATTGCTACAGTTTTCTAAGTTTTCGTTCAAAACAGCGCGCAATGTGGATCGCAAAGTCCGTTGCTATCGCAACACTTCACCTGAGCGACAAATCACCCCCAGTGTGTGCCAGTGATTCCGTGCGTGCATGTTAGTTGGCCCACCTTGTTGTGCAGCCAGTCGATCCATTCGAGTTACGATCACCATCCATTTCACGGCGCGAGAGGACCACGGCGCGAGAGAGCGGAACGCCGTTCGATCGGTAACACGACGTGCACGGTGTGGTGCACGGAGTAGTAGTCACCCACACGGAACGTCAACCCGCCAGGTTTGCCAGGTTTCCCTAGACCCATAAGCCAGCTAGCCGGCGATGCAAACCCCAGGGAGATATCCACCTGGCATCGCGTGAAGCGTTTCGCGCTCGGACCCTGGGCCCGTTGTTTTCCCGGGGTTTCCGTCGGTTGACGCGTGGACAAGCGCACTTGACAAATGGTCCCTGGTCTCCCTATTCCCAGGACGCAAGCCGGTCCATTAGCTCGATCGAAAAGCTATCAATTAGTCAATAACAAATTGACCTCGCGTCGCTCCGTCACGCGCGTCGCCGACCACTTTTGGCAACATGATCCTCGGCTCAAATGTTGTGCTTTCGCGGTGTCCTGGTGTCAGTAAGTGAGCGGGGAGTGGAGGGGGGGGGGGGGTGGAATTATTTATGTTGCCTGGTGGGTGTGACGGAGGGCGCTGCGAGAGGTTATTATCATTGCTAACCCGATGCCAGTGACACAGATTGGTGTCTAATGCAACCTGGCATCGGCAGCGTATCGGTTACTCCAGCTCCGTTGCTCCGTGGCTAGCGAATTGAGTGAATTGAGCTGGTGGAAGATTCGATATTTGAAAGGGAATTGGAAGGGAAACGATCCTGTTGGTTAACTTTGGTGGAACATACCCGCTACTAGATCGCAGTTGAGGTCTTTAGTCAGCCTCATGCATATCATTTGATCTGCAACACTATTAAATAACTTTAAACGATTCAAAGGACAGGTAAACATGGATAGCAAGTCGGTCAATGTTAGTGTTGTGTGAAGTACTTTCACATTCCGATAAATACCCCAATTTTCTTCCACAACACCACCATCTTTCTCTCATTTCGATCGTTTTGTGGCATTCCTGGTGCCATTTTTGTTCGATCCCACCTTCGCTGGAATGCGTGCGCGATCGCTGGCGTGCTGCATCGTCTGCGAAGATCAAAGAAAGAAGAACCAAGAGAGAGAGAGAGAGAGTCGCGTCTCGCGAGTCGCGAGTGGATCGAAAATCGAAGCTAATCGATTTATTTAGATGAGAAATAACGCACCTCTCCCCGCCATCGGGACCACCGATCGTCTGGATCCGATCTGCATCCACCCGATGACGTCGCGCACGTTCTGATAAATGGCCAAAATTCATCTTCATTTGGGTGCGCGGCTCGAGAGACCGCGACATCCGCTGAGCACATCACCGCTTCACTTCACTCCCGCGCCCTGCGAACCGCAAACGGTTCCGATCTCGCCTGTCGCCCCAAATTCCAACCGAAAACTCTTTCCAAAGCACCCCTCGACGGTCCACATCTTTAGCGCTGTAGCTTGGCAGTGACCGTGCGTGGCCACGTACCCGGGTCTTATCTCGAAAGGCCCCTCAAACACGCGTCCTCGAGGTCATTTTTCTTGGCATGAAAAATAATCTTAGCTCCGTTCGACCGCGTGAACGGCGACGACGACGGCGAATGGTGTAGCGAGAGAGGAGGGAGCTGAAAGCCCCAACGTTCCCTATCTTAAGCAGTTTTCCACCACCGCCACCCCAAATTCTGCCTTTTTGGTCGGTAAGTAAGTGATCAGCCGGCCGGCAGGTCGGTTCTCGCCTGGCTTCGATCCGCTCTCCGCAGGCCGGGAGTGCGAGGGGTGGTGATGATGAGCAATAAAGCGCCGAAGTACCTTTTAGCGATAACTGGGGAATAGATTAATCCTATTGGATGTTAAATAATTGGCCGACGCAACGGGGTTAGCGGGATGGTCGGTGGCTCGGATGGTTGGCGTTGCGTCGCCACATTTTATGCTGCTGATCGAGACCGAGGAGGTGGTTTTCGAGGGTGACGTTCTGGTTTAACGATCGATTAAAAGTGGGTTTATGATGCGAGCGAGCGCGTGTCGTCGGTGCTGGCACCAAGGTGAACGGTTTACGCTTTTTTTTTGTGAGGTAAACCAGCGCAGTGTCCGCGATGCTGTGGCCGTATCATTATGGTGAACTGTTTTATTAATCCACTTCCACTGGCGTGTTGAAAGGGACACAGACGATAAGGGACTGAGTACTAGCCGAGATCATGAGGATCTTGGGGGAGCAACGGCAAATGGAGACATTTTCCCTAAATTGTCGGATCGCTTAGAGGACGCTAGAAACAATTAGGCATCGAGATAGCATAAACATTCGTTTATGATACGGCATATCACAGCACACGATGCTCGGAATGGCCAGCGCGCCAGGTACCGTAACAGCTACACATTTTGGTAGTCAGCTGACTCCCCGGCGAATCGATAACGATGTGCTCCGCAAACGGGAGGCGAGAGATTGTTCAAAACCACAACGCACTGCACTACACTGCAGCTGACGAATCAAACGGAGCCTCGGACCAGGCGGGACCGAATTAATGACGCGCTTCAGCTGCGAGGACAAAACATCATTTATCGCCCAGCCAGCCACCGCTACGAGGAGTTCGCGAGTTAGCCGAGAGTCCACCCAGACCATCGACTGCAGATCGCAGACTCCTCTACGCGATGCCACGTGTGCGTTGAGTTAAGCCTTCACTCCACTCACCCAGCCCACCCCTCCGGTAGTTTCCCCAGGAAATCTCATACTTCCAATCGGTTCTCCGGTGTCTCTCCCTGGGTTCCGAGCGAGGGGAAAAGGGAGACGAGTTCCGAGGTCGTCCCATACCGTGCATCGGACCCACGACGAGGATAGACGCTTAGTTGAAGCGTGCAGCCATCAATTATCCGTGATTAAATAACAATTTATCATAACTACTGCGGTGGTTGGCGTCGCGTGGTGTGCTCGTGATCCGATGATCGTCGCTGCAGCAACAGCAGCAGCAGCAGCCACAGCAGCAGCAGCAGGACTAATGAATAACTGTAATCCCTGTGCCAGCTGTCGATCAGTGGTCGGACGTGCCTGCTGCCTTTGGTTGCTGGTGGCCGTCTCCTGGCCGATTGCGATTTGATCCCATGTGGCGGGGGCTGCTGCTGCTGACAAGTCGATGCGTAGTCAGCTGAGAAATAGCGCCAGCGCCAAGGACTTAGTGACGACGGCTGAATGGACGTCTGGTGTCCGGGGTGTTGGTGCCGAAAGGCAAATTATACCCGTTGGTTAATACGGGGAGCGATATCTTATTAGCAGCCACCGGAGTCCTGGCTGCTGCCTGGCCTTCGGGGTCAGGTATAAAGTATCTGCGAACCATGGGCCTTTGGTGATGCGGTGTGATGTTCTCTCTGAGTATCATCGTTACAGGATGACCGTGGTATTGATGCTCGACACTACTTCAAGGGAAGGATCTCCGGATCTCGAAACATCTTCAGCAATCTGTGCGCTCCTGCTTTTGACCACGCCCGGCTGGATCGGATACCTATAGTGCGTAAGGCGTATGCCCCGCAGCGTATAATCGATGATCATCATCACGGTCTACGTCGCGGACTGGAGCATGACCATGTAAGGTGTTTTTACCTTTTCCAAAAACCCATTCAACGCCAGCAACGAGATTGAGATTGAGAGCTCAGAACGGTCATCACATCACAGCCAGGAGCCTCGAAGCCAGTGCTGCTGCAACCCACGAAGGTGTTAAACATTTAATTACCTTTCGATCTCGGTGGTGGGCGAGGATCAATTGGATTGAACGTGCCGCGTCCGCGTCCACCGTCCGGTTCGATTTATGCATATATGGCCAGGGAACCGGGGCACAGTAGCATGACACCGGTGTGTCCCGTTCGTCCGGTGTGTTATTACTTCCAACTATAACCAGGCTCGAGTGACTAACAGTGCACCACGGGGCGTTCTGTCTGGAGGGGATTATGACTCGTCAGACGCCGAGATCACCGGTGGCAAATTAGTGTTTTAGTTATGGCCGAGCGAAATGACGATTGCGCGGCGTTTACTGTGTTTGCATAAAATTATCGATCCAATTCAATAAACTCTGGCATCGTCGTCGTCGTCCTCGTGAGCAGTGAGGTCGCGAAGCGAATCGAACCTTGAATCGTATCGACCTTCCCCTCCCAGTGAGTAACTGCCATAAAAGAGCACAAGTCTGTGCGAATATGACGCTTTCATCGTATTTTAGCTAAGCTGATTACTTAGCCCCCCCTCCGCGACCAAAGAAACTAGGATTGTGGGGCTCGGCATGGAGTGACAATTTCATTTGGGTGATAATACTCGGCTAATATTCCGGCAGCAACGGCGCACCGCGTACGTCAGCCATTCCGACGGGTGTAATCCGAGACCCCGGAACGTTCTGCGTAATATCTGTCCTCGTCCAACCGGTGATGCGGACTACCTGCTGAATATTGATCGACTAGGGAGCTATAAAATCGAGCATTTAATATGGATCGTAAAAATGAAATGATTTCCTTTGCCTCATCCTTCTCCTTCTCGTCACCAGCATCCACGATGTGACCCGTGTGCGACCCTGCTGCTGGTGGTTTGTCTGTTTGATTTGCATTTCTTTTTTCTGCGCACCGCATGCGTGCCCGGGCGTTACGGCTTCTGCTAACGATCGGCATCCACAGGATAATTTATGTTGGCCTTCCTTTTGGCCACTTCGCGCACTACCAGCATCAGCACCAGCACCAGGACAAGGCGAATTGGAAGTGGATCATTGTGATCCTCTCAGCACCGTGCACTGTCCGACCGTGGAATGTATGCTCCAGGTGCTGGTTGGCTGCCCAAGCGTGGCTTATGTGGAGCTAGAAAGCAATCTTAATGGCAGTGCCCCGGAATGCCATTCACCCATAATACTGCACCCGGGGTACTGTCACCGTCGTAACATCGCTTAAGACGCGCGATACGATCCGTGTTATCGCGCAAGCGGAGGGTAACTCGATATATCCGCACCGGCGAATCATATTTCCCGCCATTTCCACCGGCTCAGTAATTTTAGCCAATAAAATAAATAACGTTTTACTTTAAGAGAGCTCCATGCGCACAACCACTGCACTGCAGTTGTCCGTCCGGCTGTCCGGCTGGTCACAAGGTCCATTGCAGCACCGGCCCGACCTGCGCGGGTTCCAAATAAATCCCCGTTTTCTACTCTATCATCTGGTGTGTGCTGGTGCACAACCTTCTAGCCATCCACAACACATGCTACCTAGTAACCGATCGACCGAGCGAGCGACCGTCAATGTCGACGGACCGCGAGAGGGACCGCCGAAGCCGAGAGAGAGAGAGAGAAGCCACCCAGTTAGCCCGGGTCGCCATAAAAACGCGGAATTTAGCTCCGAGGAAGGAATACGCAATAACATGCGCCCAGATGGACAGTTAATTTAAATAAAAATCCATACAATTGGTATTCGCAGCAGTGACCACCGCGGTGGTGGTGGTGCTGGACCTGAGGACTCCAGTGAAGGCCTTAGCGCGGTCCACGGAAAGGGGACCCCAGTGCGAGCGAGCGCTCGCAGTCCGGTCCCTCTGTAGCTCTCGATCGATAAAATCGCAAAAAAAAGGCTTCCCGAATAGCCGGCGGGCGGCTCGCAAAACGGCGTTGCAATCGCAATCGAAATGAAATGCCAACTGGCCAACTGGCCAACCGGCATACCGGCCAACCGGTCAGTTCCTTCGTGATCGTTAGGAAAGATGGCCTCATAGAGAACCCTGGCGTCGGGGTGATGGGAGGAGGAATGGGAAAAATGATATCACGCCCTACACGCCCGGCGATCGCGAGATCACCTCCGGAGCGCACCATAGTGGAACCGGTCAGTGGTGGCGCTTAGAACGGTGCCCCGTTTCGTTCGTCCAATCGCGGTTGATCGAGTGCCGGGGGCCTATTTTGTGTAACACATTAGCGTTTAATCAACTCGAAAGTGAAACACGCAAATCCGATTCGTCGATGCGTACCACCCAGACACACCAGACCGGCCAGAGGAAGGAGGAGACTCCCCCGGGACGATCCGAATTACCGTTTGCTGTGGCTGCTCTGATGCTGCTGCTGCTCTGCTGCTGCCATCTCGTTAAATGTTTTATTAATTTATTGGACACATAATGTGGTGGCTAGGAGATTGAGAATTTATGTCATCAAACAAAAACGGAGGACATCAGAGCACCGCCCAGGAACGGAGAAGGCAACAAATGAAGTCCCCTCGGCATTGCTCGACGCGATTACGAAACACGATTACTGTCCGGCTCCAGTGACCGTAATCCTATTGTTTCAATCACATTCCCTGCACGCATGTCGTCCGTTTGCGAGGCGAGTGGTCGACCCGTGCTGGTGATCGTCGTCGTCGTCGTCGTCGGCGACATCGTCAACTCACCTGCATCAACGGACCACTACTAGACCGAGACGCTATGACAGATAAACCACTTTTTAATGCGGCGTGGCCCATTGCTCCGCGATGCAGTCCACTGTCTTGCCAGTGGCCAAGATCTTGCGTCAATGTCTGCCCAGTGACGCCAGTTCCAGTGGTGTGTCCACGTGTGTGATCCGATACGATCCGATCCGGATTCGCCGGATCCGGTCAACTAGATGTGTGGACGCCCTGATTTCGAAAACAAGCCCCCCAACACATACACTCGCTGGTAACACATCCAATAAATCATATGGGCGAGCGATTTTTCACTAATTTACTGTCAACCTGCGTCCTGGTGGTGACCACGACGTTCGATGTTTTTGGTGGCGTGTCCGTCCGTCGTGGTGTAAGGTCGCGCCACGGCGCCACGCGGCCCCCCTCCTCATGGATGGTGGATTTATTTTCGTTTCGTTAAAGACCCCTCCAGACAGTGAGATCTGATGCACTCTGTTGCTTGTGGAATTGGGAAACAAATCTTTTACACACCTCAAATGGTCACATGCTCGGTTTTTTTGTTTTGGCGGAAAATCTGGACCGCATTTTGCCAGCAACCGCAAGGCATCGCGGTATCTATTTATGCTCTGGAACATAAGCCCCAGTTCGCCCCAAAAAAAGAAGACAAGTGTATGTTGGTTGGAACATTTTCCTCTTTTTTTTCTCTCTCTTTTCCCGAAAATCCGATAATTGAATGCGTGCTCCTCCGGGGATGAGGGCGCCTGATCGTGGTGATAAATGGCAAATCTGGGGACGGTCGGAGTGTACAACATGCACGCCATGGAAGCGAAGCAAAACAAAACACGAAACGCGGGATGAGATGTCGAAGTCAATCCGTCACTCCGTGTCGGCCGAGTCACTGGCACCAACCAAGAAAGGTTGTCACACACGGCGTGCGCTTCCTTCTGCGCGGGCACGTGCGCGGTCTGGCACGAGCTGGCGTTGCTTTGGCTTTGGCTTTGGGTTTGGCCAGCCGCCACCAGCATCAACGGGAAGTTTCTCCTTCACTCTGGAGTCCCTCCCCCCATCCCGCTGCAGGAGGTATTAGTGAAAACAAATTGAGTTTTGAGTTGGAACATCACTAGAGCCACACAGCACAGCCTCCATGGCACCAGGACCGAAGGGCGCTCTTGGCGAGGGGAAGAGGTTGCTCTTTTGGTGCTTGCTTGGCGCGCGCGCGCACGCACGCATGTGCAGACGACCGACTCGTGTCATCAATCAACTGTCACCAAGAAGAGAGAAAGAGAGCCACACACAACGAATGATTGTCTGACTGGTGAGAGCGAGAAAGCGGGAGGGAAAATTAGAATACAATGCGTCTTTGATTCCTTTTGGTCCCGGAGCCCAAGTAGAATGCACCGGGGACGAACCCCAGGGGGGGAGGACGAAAGGAGCTGGTGGTGGACCACGCAGGCAGGTCACACGACAATGAAAATGTGATCTTTTTCTCGACTATCCTCGGCGGAGCACACGAGGTTGGCAGGCGGGTTCTTGGGGGGTAAATTGTAACTTAAGTTAAGCTAATTTGTTGTGTGATTAATTTGTAGCTTTGACTCCCTCTCGCAGTCCCCTCTTTGCCCCTCTCTATCTGTTGAACGCCAACCGAGGACTACTGCTGTGCTGGTGTGCATTGTGAGTGTGCGCCCGCGAGAAGTGCGTGAAGATGCGCGAACAATGGCTGCTCGTGCCCGCCGTGGACCAAAAGCGTCATATTGTACTGTCCTCCGCCCCCGGGGGGTGGATGTTTGTACCCGAGGTTTGCTTCGGTTGACGTTATTCGACAATGGCCACGAGGAGGAGGAGGAGAAGTGGAATTGGTTCCATTTTTGGGCAGGAGCACGGAGAATGAATGTGTTTGACATGGATTGTTGAGCTGGAGCTGGTACGCTGATCGCAAAACAATTCTCCCGGGGACAAACGGGACCATCGTTCGTTTGGATGCTCACTGCCCGGAGGATTTCAATGGGGAACCAAGGTTTGCATGATGGAATGGGCTTTACATAAAGGTTTGGTGAAGGAGGGTAGGTACAAAATGTAATGCAATTAGCGCTTTTCGACCGGTTTCAGTGGTAAATGGTTTATCCTTTTAGTGTTGCTGCAAAGCCTTTCGGTCATCAAGTTGTTTACCATTATGTCGCCCAGCATTGGGCATTGATCTTTGTGCGTTGAGCTTTCGTTTAGCTTGTTTGCAATCGTTGATTGATGGACTCGACTCCAGCGATCAATTTGTGATCAGCGGTGATGTGATTTGTTTGGATCTTCCTATCAGATCACCCAACAGCCCAGAACGGTTACGTTGTTTATTGACGTATTATGAGATATTGGTTCGTCTTACAGTTATGTTCCTTCGGACCGATATGTTTCATTCGATTAAATTACAATCCAGTTCGATTATTTGAGTAGATAAGTTGATGATGCTTCATAGACGTTTCTTTCATATAAAAATATATTCGCTACTCGTCTAGCACATAAACGATCAACTCGCGATGTAGAACGACGGAAATGGGGAAAAACAAAAGATAAAATCCACGACTGTGTATGGAAAAGTTGGCAATGTTTCTGTATTCCGTAATAGAGAGAACGAAGCATTTTCCAAACAATATATTTAAACAAGGGCGCTCGATTTTAATACACTTGGTGTCCATAAGGAGCTCTTTCATAAGGAAAACAACTTAAAGAAAGTCAAAAACCATAGTTCCTTTCGCTATTTCTGCTCCTAGCGACCAGTTTACGTTGCGATTCCCGATGTACCGATCGAAACAAAACATCGGAACACACTAAAGCCCTCTGTTGGGAGGGAACAAGGAGGTGACCCCAGACCCATCGGTCTGGCCCCCCTGGAGTAGTGCCGTTGTTTCAATGGTTGATTACACTGACAGAACGACGCGAACGGTCCTTGTGCCAATGCACGTGCCCAGTGCCAACAACGTCTGCTCTGACAATGATGGACCTCCATCATGCCTCCCCAGCCTTTACACGCGACTGTCGGTGAATCAGTCAAGCAGTCAAGCAGTCAAGTCGCACCCAAGCATACGTCTTGCGTTGGAGAGAGAGACGCTGAAGATGAACCAGCCAGCAACCCGGGGTGGATGGTTCGCGTGCTCGACAGACCTTTCCACCGTACATGGCGATCACGGCATGGCACACACATCGAGATGACATCGATGATCACAGCGGCGGCAACAAAAACAACAACAACGACGACAACGACGACGGCGGCGGCGGCTGCAGCAAACAAGGAAAGCGGCAAAATGGCAGATAAATCTTCTGATTGACTGATTGCACCGTTGCGCCGCTTTTACCCACATTATGGAGCGCCCTTTCTCCGCCCCAGCACCTCCGAGAGGGTGAAGGGCAGCTAGCGGAGCCCAGAAAGCTCGCGCCCCGGTGTTTTATGCTTTTCAAAATTTATAATTCATAATAACAATAATTGCTTTCGGAACGGTGTGCAACGCGAGGTTGTGCGCAGGAGATGGTAATGGGGCGGGGGATGATACCAGAACCAGTGCATCGTACTCTCGACCCGTGGAAGGCCCGCTGGTTACAGCGACGACGACGACGACGACGACGACGGAAACGATAAACGATTTTTGGGGCGAAATTGAATTAAAGCACTTGAGTGCGTACGCGAGACACACGATCGCGATCAGAATTGGGGTAGGCGGATATCGTTTGAGTTAACCGAGCACCATACACAATGCAGTTAAATGGGATCCTTCGGAATGTTGATTCAAAATGCAAGCTCCATAACTACTTATCTGTAGAACATTGAGCGGTGTTCTCCATCTCTTACAATTCGCAAGTTGAATTCTTGAAGATCAAGTTTTCGTCTCAAACTGAAGATCGCGTGGAGTATCGCGATCAGTACGACCGTACTGGTGCTGGTTCAACGAGTACATCCAGTAGCCCACAGGCGATCTCAGCTTGCCTGCATCCTTGGACGTCCAATCCTCTGCACCGATAATGGCCCTAGATACTGACGTAGTCCGCGGCGGCATGCTGTATCCTATGCCGCCACAAGTTCCGATAGTGATCCCGACAACCGCCAACGGTCCGACTCGATCTACTCCCATTCTGCCATCTCCAGTGTGCCTCCCTTGGCGATGGAAATATGAAATTAAATTAAATAGCGCCATTACCTTAAATAAACTTGAAGCCCTCCTGGAACTGGCCCAGCCGCGCGTGCCCATCTTCTCGGGTGCTCGTGTGTGCCGGGCAGTGCGGCAACGCCGTACCGTGGCAATCGCAATTTTCAACGCTTCTCTCCCCTCAGCTGAAGGTGGCGGCACACGTGCGGTGCGTTCCGGCCACTAATAGAGCGCAGACAATTTTAAATTGCCGCCGATGGTTGATATCTGGCCCTGGGAGGAGGAGAAAGGGGGGAAGAACGGACTCACTGCTGGAGCTGGAGCGTATAATGGGGTCCGCTAACACTGACGCCGCCATCGCCGCCGCCGCTGTTCTTCTGTTTCTGTTTCGTTTCGGTGCCGAGGATCGAGGGGGTCCGCGATTGTGCGCCCGGCGTTTCATCAGTTCTGGTGCAGGTGGACACCAAAAGGATTGTGGTGCAGCCTCGGCACCGTCAGATGTCGGTGGCGCAATCTGGGATGCTGATAATCTTGAGAGCGGCTCCGGGGAAACCTAGGGCAACATAGTGTTGTGAAGTTCGCTCGCTGGAACTTCCCTGTACCCCAACCCTGGTGTCATATTGTGTTGCGTCGATCCGGGAGTCCCGTTTTCGTGGAGGAGCAAAGGACCAGTTCCCATGCAACCTCTTGGGAGGGGCGGATCTGAATACTATCAGCCCGCGGTCAGAGGGAAACCAGAACGATTGGAGGTCGGGCCATAGTGGACGGGAGTTTACAAACGCTTCGGGATGAAAAGCAACCGCGTAGTGGCGAACGCGCGTACAATTCTGTTCAAAATACACAATGGGACATTAGTTTGCCGCCACTGACCTCAACCAGCTAGGCGAGAGCCCCCCGAAGGGTTATCGGAACCCGATTCGGGAGCAACGGAAGGAGAACCGAACAGGGCTTTCTTTGGCGTTCGGCGTTCCTGGATTGTGTTTTCTTCCTCTCCTTTTAGTGAGGCGGAAGCGACACTCAATGACGGTACTGCCGCGGGTATCCAGTGCAGTGGATGGCGATATATTTTATCACCCGGCGAGCGACGCGCGGTATCCATTTGTTCTGGAGCCGGTGCCCAAGTTGCTTTTGGCGAAATGGTCGCTGCATCCAGCAGCGTCAGGTTGCGCCAGTTGACAAAGTAATGAGTGCTAATGGCGGAGCGTTCGAATTGGCGGCTTTTACTCAATTAGGGGTGCCAGAGATAGGCAGTGACCCTGCCCGCGACGAGGGAACCAAACAGTTAACATTGTCTCGAGGTTGCGGTCTAATGGTATTAGGGAGTGTCTAACAGTAAAGAGATTTGAGGCTAACAGCTGGTGATATTCTGATTCATAGCTGCCTCTAATATTAATCTACAAGACTTTTCACTACTTCAGTTGTGAGTACAGCTGCAAGCAGACTCTAGGTCACAACTTTTAAGCAATTGATCCAAATATTTTACTAAAAGAAGACTAAAAGTACGTAAATCTAGACGTGAATCAACAGTGAGTAGATCAGCTGCAACAAATTAATTCTTACTTTATGAAACGAAGACGTTGGTACAGAACGAACTAGCCAAGTATTGGACAGTTGACAGATATTGTCAGCTTAGCCTCTTATTGCTCACAAATTTAATTTGATCTCGCTGATCTTGCTACACAAATGGCTCGAACCGACGATTAGTTCATCTGTTATAGAAGGTCTTGCTGTCTAGTGTACGACCGATAACTCCAAGTGGCCCCAAAGAATAAAACAATCAGTGCTGCAACTCTAGTCCCTTGGACGCTTGGCTTGACGCCCCAAAAAATGGTCTCCCTTGCCCTCTTAACTTCTAATCGAGCTCTGGCATGTGCTCGTTGTTTATTTTTTTTGCCTGCGAGACCTCGCGTGGCCTCACCTGTTGTTGTAATCGCCGTTGGCGCCAACCGACATGCTGCGCTGTGCTCTTGGAAACCCGTTCCCGGCCAGAAGTACAACCAAAGTCCGTGGCCTGCGCCGTGCGCTCAACCAAAGTGTCCACACGACAGGTGTCAAAGTGTCAACTTGCCGCTGCTGCTGCTGCTGTGGTTGCACCAATGGCTATGCTGGTGCTGATGGTGGTACAGGATCTGGCTCCGTCGGAGACTGGCGCCGTCATCGATCGAACACACGCGTGGTGGTAGTGGCCGAGGGGATCAAATGAAGTGTTGCCCACCGAGAAGGGCCGCTGTGGTTGCGGTGGCTCGATTCGATCACGGGATCACGGGAAAGTCAACGAATTTGTAAAGTGTCACCAGCAGGAGGGAGTCCAATGTTGCCTGATCCGGGGAGGGGAGGCGGGGGGGACCCGTTCTCGCGTGGCGACGATGCAAAGGGTAACCCATCGGGCGCATGCTCGCTCGCGCGGCAGACGAAGACGAGGGAACGCGGAGAAAGCTTTTAAGCCGTAAATTAATCATTTCCAGCTGCTCCGGTGCAGTTCGCGCCAATTGGCAGAGCACTGGCGTACAGCTCCGTTCGTCGCGGGTCGCCCGTTGGTTGGTAATTTGGTTAGTTAGTCTGGAGTAGTAAAACAAGGCCAGGCGCTTATGAAATGCAACGCTACGCTGGTGCAACCATACAATGACACTCTGGCGCTGGCTCTGGCTCTGGGCCGTCGTATGCGAAGCGAAAGGAGATCTCTAACGAGGAGTATTCCGATGATTTGATCAGATGAGTGACCATGGAAGGGCGCCGCCGGTCTACGCTACGATCTAAAGATGATCTAGACTTAAAACCAGGGGGCGACACTCGATGAAACGATTGAAGTAAGCCGCAAAGGTGCAACGCTGGTGCGAATGCAACTCTGTGGAGGGCCATCGCCGGCGGCCCTGCACAACAATTATATCCTCTCGTAAGCACATAAAACGGGCATTAGAGTCCCCGTCGTCGTCGTCGAGTTTGAGCGTGGACATGGTCGCACGTTCGCTGCCTCCTAATCCATTACACTAAAAATGACATTTTTAATGGTCTCCCCCTTTACCCTTACCATCACGCGGTGGTGATGGTCCGAGTTGCCGCCTGTCCGCTTCGGGGAATGTTTTGAAAGTAACACATATTTCTCGCATAAAAAGGCAGACCGCTCGCGGCCACACCACACCGTCAAACGAACGACTGAAAGAAAGTTCCAACTCCCAAAACTCCGGGACTCGTCATCATCTTCACCGTTGGCGTAGTCGTCGTGGTCATCCAGCGTGCGCTCGGTTCCCATCTCATCCATCATCAAATCAAAGTGATTCGCTAGTTAACACCCTGGTCTTCGCTTTACATTCTTCGCACCTTCCCCATTCGCCTCCTCCAGCAGGGCGGGGTTTATGATCCTGCGCATTACACAACGGCGCTCGGTTCGGTTCGCTTTTGTTGTCTTCAGTTTTGATAGACTGTCTTCAGGCTGTTTGGGACAGGGACCGGGACCGAAGGGCTATGCCTAATATGCCGCCCTCGGTCTCAGATCAAACCGGCAGCTGGAAGATTCCGCGAAAGTGTAATAAACACGCCTGAGCCCTCGAGCTCGGGACCCCGGGAGCTGGTCCTAGGCCATCGCATTCAAGTGGTAGCCATTGTGCATTGTGGAGTCTTGGGATATAAACGTTTGAACCAAGAACGACTCCCCGAATTCCGCTGGACGCGGGGATTTTGATCGTTTCACTCACTCCCTTCGCCCGGGACTCCTCCGCGGCTTCTGAGCTGTCACGAGCGGAGGTGCAGTAGCCAGCCAGGGCAGCCAGGGCAGCCAGGCTGATGAGGGCAGACTGTTGTTGCTGCATATGTTGACCGTAGCTGACGCTGTAAACACGGCTCCCTCCGCACGCCTAAATAGGCTTCTTGTGTTGATCGACCCTCTTCAGTGATGCTTCGGTTTTTTTATTCGGGGATGTGACCGCTCCGCTTCACGACCCAATGCATCGAAAGTGTCAGACGCGAGGTGCGCCTCTCTCGAGATGTAAACGGTGGCCGATGGCGAAGTGACCACCGAAGAGGCACCGCTGACAGTAACGCTTCTGTTTGAATAGCTTTCTTTATGATGCGCGAAGGAATTTGCTGCCTTTGATGTCTGGTGTCGCAATGCGGTCGTTGGGATGATGGGGCGTGTAATGATTTGGGTGGCACCCGGGACGCACAATGCCCGGGGATAAATTCCAACCGAGGGAATCGGTTCGTTCCGATCGGGTGAATTAAAGATTTAAGTGGCGTTTTGCTTGCGGGTTCAGTGGCTATTTATGCAACATTCGTTAGTTGAAATGCTGCTTGCTTTTCGTTTCTAAGTAACACAAAAAATGTGAATTTTTTTATGCTTTTTCGCATTATTTATCCATTGAAATAGGCAAATATCACATTGCTCGTATAATTATTAAACACCCTTCATGTAATTCAACAATTATGCTGCTTTGTGCACAGAAATCTTCGAATGTTTTGCTCGGAGCTGCTTTAGATTCTCGTTTTACATTTTTTTTGACAATCGTACTTTCCTTGAGTTCTTGTCTAATTCTTTCTTTTATTCGATTCTATTAAAAAAAAGGTTGTGGAAGGCACAAACTGAGATGGAACGACGGTATCGACTTTGATTCCCGAATAATTATGCTTAGAAAGAACATCACAAGGACGACCAAAGAAACCAAGGCCGCGACCGACCGATGAATACGCCTGATAAGTAAGTAGAACGCATTTTTCATTTGTACCTTGTATCCAAAGGGCATTACTTTTAAATGCTTCTGTTTAAATGCATCAAAGAGTTGCCTTTTCTGCTACTTTTCAACTTATTGATCAGTAACTACATATATCATCATTTATCAATCATGCTTTTCGTATATATGCACTCTATCTAAGATGCTTAAGCGTTTGCACTGCGGCATGATTCCAGCACCTTTGGAGTCGATTCTAGTCTTAAGCCGAAGAAGCAAAAGGCAGTAAATGTCAAATGCCCTTTTCTATCCATCGCTTCACCGTCACAAGTTGACTGTTTTGCCTATCGGTTTCACCCTACCTTATAAGGCAGCCCGTTATTAGAAACCATCCCTAGGGGCTAGCCCGATAATGTGCACTTTGATTTAACTAAATTAATCTCGTACCAAAGTGGCGTCAGGCCAGCCAGCCAGTCTATCAGTCAGTCGGCCTACTGACGGCGTCTCGTTGACGCTCTGTATCGTAAAATTTAATCATGCTGACATTTAACGGCATCGATCCATCGGTGCGGGAATACAGAGAGTTGTTGCGTATCGTAGCGCAGAAGATGGGCATGGAGTCGCAAACGTGACTTTGTTGTGCCAGTGCGAAACCAGACGAGTCCGCAAACAACATCCGCAACAGATGAGCCGACTGTCAACTCCGCGTCTCGGTTTGTTCACGGAGACGATTTGGCAGATTTCGTTGTTCCGTTACACGATCGTCGATCTTTCCTGTTGTCTCTCCCTCTCTCTTCTTTTTTCTCTCTCTCTCTCTCCTCTATGTCTGCGAGAAGAAAATTTATGGCCAAAGATCATAAATGCTATAAATCTCAATTGATGTCGATTAAGGCACACATTTACATCCGATTCGGATTAAGCGGTACGCGCGCGCGCGCTCTTTCTCTCAAGTAACCCGTCCTTCTTGTCCTCATCCTCCTCGGCGTCGTTGAGAGGTCATCATGGTTAAACGGACCGACAGCGCACACGCCGGACCGCCACGAATGGCGAGTGGTGAACGAACAACCAACCATAACAACATTGTAAACACATACACACGCGCGCGCCCTATGTTGGTGATGAGGCAAAAGATGATGATGATGATGATGATGATGGAGTTGACACCGTGAAGAGTGGAGAAAGTAAAGGAAAAGTGGCTAAAGAGCTCGTTGCGATCCCGCATATCCCGCCGCCACGCAGCAGCGGCCGGCCATGCAGTAGCCGATTGTTTTTAACTCAATCCTTCCGTTTTCCGGACCACTTCCGGACCCGTGCGCAACGTGTGCACCCCTTGGCACGAGCCACAATCTGCCCCGGAGTGAAAAAGCGAAGCGGAGAAGCAAGAAAGAGGGAGAAATAATATACAAAAAAATCAAAATCATTTCCTGGGTCCATGGTTCTTCCTTGGACCCCTGTTGTTGTTGATAATCGGTTGACGCTTTTGACGGATGGCGTTCGGTCGGAGTGCGGTGCGCGGTGTGGTCGAGTTGTTGCGGGTCCCAAGTCCCGTGTGTGACGTGAAAGTGTGTGAGAAAATTAATATTTATGGTTCACTTGGTCAGTGCCGAGAAGCCGGTTACTGCGCTTGCTCCTGCGTAATCTTCTAACGGGTTTTTGTTTTTGCTTCTTCGCTTGCTTCATCTCCTAATCGTTGCCAGGAGTCCAGAGAGCACACTATTACGGCCGGAACGAACGCACCGCATGTGCGTTTGCGGCTGTGTTTGTTTGCCGGCCATCTCCGGGCCAACCTGTTGCACCCAGTTCGCCAATTGCCTCGCGCTGCTGGAGGAACCGAGTTTACACGGGGGTGAAATTGTTTGTAAGCATGGAGAGCATGCACCCCGG